>NC_058118.1:16694062-17005625 GCF_914725855.1 Thunnus albacares | reverse complement strand
TATTGATCTGATGTGTGATCTGTGTAATAAATGCCCTCAAACAACAACCGATCTACACGCTGCCGCTCACAGGAATGTGTAAGAGATAGAAATGTATGAGAGGCAGAAATCGGAGAAAACAACATAAAAGACAGAGAAAATATAAGATTTCAGGGTGATTTGTTCTTAAAAACGACTTCTGCTACATTCTCCCAAATCTCCCTTGAACTTCCTTTTTTGCATCACGTTCCTGACTGAAAAATATCAACATTTACAAATCCAAGTTTTTTTTTCCTTTTTCTTCTCTTATGAAGAGTTTCCAAACGACGGAACTTTAACTTGGACACACACAGTGCAACTTAAAAGTTTTTAACAACTTCTTTATAACCTAGACAAAGCCACACGAGGCTGGAAAAGCGAGTTGGTACACAGATGACAAAGTACGTTTATGGTCACATCTGACCAGCTCACCTTTACAAGTTTCCTCGTTGTTAGCTCTGTAGAGATGTTGTGCTTTGAGCAAAGACAATTAACACATATTGTACGTCCTACAGCTAATACAGGTCACATGACTTGAGAAATAAATGAGGAACAAAGGGAAACAGGAAGTTTAAATTCAAAATCACTAACTACTGCCTAACTGTGTAGAAAATGTGCTAACATTTTAGGTTTTGGAAATCTATTTGAGCATTACTGAAGTTCAAAGTAATATATTTTTTACCAGACCAGTAATCATGCTTCAAACTGACATACTGGTCGACACACAGACAAACATACAAAGCACAAAAACACACACACACACTCCAAAAAGCACACACACACACACACAGACACACATACACTCACATTATCTGTGAAATTGTTTCCCAAAACTGTTATTTAACTCCTAAAAACACACTTTTATAGACGCTAGATTTGCTCCTAAAGCCTAACATGTACAGGAATGAGAAAAAAAGTTTTTCTTTCTTACTCTACGACGTGGCTAAAGAGCACGAACCATCCTAAAAGTTTCTTTACTTGCTGGTTTATCATGTTACACACTGTGTTACAGCAGCTCTGTAGCAGGCTGCAACCTGTGTGTGTTTGTGTGTGTTGTTTTTTTTTAGGCTTTGACATGTACACACAAACCTCTACATGCTTACACACACACACACAGACGGTAACTGACACATCTGTACGGGCGTTTTCTGGATGGTTCTCGTGACGAGCAGGACCATTGCTGATCAGCGGAGGAGACAGAGAGAAAAAGAAAGAGAGAAAGAGAGAGAGAGATAGAGAGAGAGAGAGAGAGAGAGAGAGACTACTGGATTGACAGGATGTTAACACCACACACCAGTGTACTCTGATCGTCCCTCAGGCCAGTCCATACATCCACCTGTCTCTCCTGGCGGTCTGTTGTCTCTACGTTCCACCGTTGTAGGAGTAATCCGCCTTGTTGTGCATCACCAGCTTATTGTCCACAAAGTAGAAGCTGTCGGACTGCGTCTCGTACGGGTGCAGGATCATCTCTCTGACTGCGGGCACAAACAAAAACATCACAGCTGTTAGAGGATTTGTTCCCAAGATGATTAAAGGCATAAGGAAGAAAAAATAGATATTTTTTATATGATTCTTTTCTCTGACTTGTGCATTTTGTCTTGTGAAATACCAGATACTTTCACTTTTTTAGGGTTATAAAAATCCTTCAAATTAAACAATGTGAGAAAGAATTTGTTGAGCAGGTCATTGGAGCTAAAACAATAAGTCGATTAATGAATTAGTCGATCAACAGAAAAGTAATCGAACTGTTTTACTAATTCATTTCAAGTCAGTAATAAAGCAAAAAATGCCAAACATTCTCTGAAATGTGACGATTCACTGCTAATCTCTGTTTAATATCATTGTGAAGTGAATATATTTAAGTTTTTAACTGTTGGTCAGTCAAATTTAGTAGTTTGAAGACAGATTAGGGTTTACAGACTACAGTTACACAGATTAATCGATAATGAAAACAATCATCAACCGCAGCCCTAACGATCACAATTCATGTCAACACTGAAGCCTTAATCTGGGATGAAAGGTCACAAGTACAGATGTTGCTTAATTTCAGTCAAAAAGGTTTGGAAACACAGTATTAGAGTAATAATCTATTTAGTTTGGATATTCGCAAACAGATAAAATAATTCATGTGAGTGAGCTGAGAGGGAACAGATTTGAATATACTGTGTTTTTGTTAATTTTCTGCTGTATTTAGAGTAAATATTGTATTTTGCGCTGTTTTGTATAACTTGTCTATATGGTTATCCGAGAGTCATGTGACTAATTGATGAACTATATATGAAAAAACAGTAAACAACCCTCTGAAACCAACCTGATGAAGGCACGATAGCTAATAACACCTGTGAATGAAGCGTTGTGTAAAAGCAGAAGTAACTATGACCACAGACAGAATAAGTTGCCAATTACAGTATTGTGACTAAATGGCATGCATGCTATCTGAACCACAGGACTTCCATACTGTGGTTTCTAGAGTCTTTGTGTGTGTTTGCATGTGTGTAGACTTACTAATGTCCTCAGACAGAGGTGGGAATTCGTAGATGTGCTCGCAGGTGTTTTTGCTGCTGGGCATGCAGAAGCCGAACTCAAAGTCAAAGCTCTTGAGCAACTTCTCTCTGAAATAATGTCTCTCGATCATCCTGAAGTTTTCAATCGGCATGTCTCCGACTGTGAACTCAACGCTAGAGGGACGAAGACAGACAGATAGACAGACAGAGAGAGAGAAAAAGGTGAGTAAGAAAGACAGAGACAGACAAACGGATAAAACAAAGAGAGAGATGGAGGAGACGATAATAATTCTGCTGGTAACTGCGTCCTTGTAAATAACGATTCACACACATTCATACTTACGTGGCTCCAACTTGCCGCAGTCGGAGAAAAGCGGGGGTGAACTGGTAGCGGACAAAGCGGCCGGCGTTCGGGTCAATATCCCTCTTCTCCCCAGCTTTGTCTAAAGTGAGGATCAGTTAAATGAAATAAAATATTTTTAGAAAGGTAATTTGGTTGACTGAAAACAAATATGATTAGTGGGTGTGAGTGCAGCCTACAGATATGATGCTTTATTATGTGTTTTCATGGATAAAGGCTTAGTGAAACAAATCCACAGTTTATTTTAATGACTCACCTGTGGATGGAGGCTTGGTGATCTCAAACAGCACTGTGCCCGTCTCCATGTCTCTGATCTTGAACCTGGTGAAGTCGATGTTGTACACGTTCTCGTCCGGGCTGCACAGATAATCTGAGAGAGAAAAAGGGAGAAGCAGTGTCAGAGACTGAGTTAGAAACCACTTTTATTAACTGGAGATTACAGACAAAGAAAGTACTTGAAACACAAAGAACATATGTTCAGTAAAAACACATCAAGAATATTAATTCTCTGATCAAATTGCTGCAGACACATCCAGATCTCCTCCTTTAAAACCACTATGTGAAGCATTTGGAAATTTCAGAGTTTGGTGCCCCCAAGTGGTCGTATCAAAAAACAAACAAACAAACAAATCACATCTGCTGCCATAATAGACATTCTACACATAGAGCTTTAAAAATTAATATATTTGACAAATGAATGAAAACAAATAATTGCTACAAAGCTGGTTTAACATTGAGGAAAGTAAAAGTAAACCGCTGCAAACACTGTTTGCACCAAAGTCAAGTCAAGAACTGTTTTGCTTTCAATCTTCTTAATGAACAGACAACAATACTGAGAATCGACCACACTAACAAGAAAATTCATGCTCTAAAAGTGAGTAAAACTGCTCCTGGTTATACTGATAATGTGTATTTGTAAATAAAAATATACTAAGACACTCACACACACGAAGACATAAACCAAAACCTGCTTTCCAGCAATGAACATTCAAATACTGAAAAATCAATCATATTTACTGTAGTGTCAAATAATTTCTTTTTGACCATTTTAAGTGAATTTCTGACATAAATCTCAATAAAACTGTACCGGAGGAGCTGCTTTCCTCCTGAACACAACGATGCAGGCGCACACATGCACCCAGTAAGAAAGAAAGGAGAGTTATTTTTATTCCTCTAATCCTTCCTGCCCTCACCAGGCAGTGTCAGTGCTTATTAGCGTTCCCCAGCAGAGCAGACACTTCCTGCTCTATCCAATGATACAACTGGCCAGCATGTGTAACTGCAACCTCTCTCCATCACCACCACTGAGGCCCCAATTCGCAACCGGAAAGCTCACATGATGTCGGTGAATGAAATATATAAAGAGATGACATTGTTTCAGGGATGTGAGAGTGGATCACTGCAGGTCTGAGCACCTGAGCGGACATCAGTAAACATGTTTGATTACATCCGTGTCCGTCTGTTAGCTTCATATGTGCGGTTGTCTCTTCATGTTCTGCTGTTTCTTTTGACGGCCAACATCTGTTTCCTCAAAGACAACAGTAACACAGCTGAGGCATGGACGTCCATCAGTGCAGACACGGATGATTTAATGGCTAACGATGGCAGCTCTGACAGGCCACCAGCTGTGTATTTATCACCGATCGACAGCGACAGCTTCTCACCATTAAAACAACAATAACATGATATTTCCAGATGCTACCATCAGCTCCCAGCTGTGAACTGTAATTCATGACAGTCAATAACAGCAGCGCCTCTTGTCAATAACTTCAACACAATGGTTCACCTGTTGTGTGACATAATAATCTTGAAACAAAGGTCCATCAATACCACTGATAGGCTGGTCTACTTCTGTACACACATCTATTTCATGTCTGTACATCCTGGGAGAGAGATCCCTCCTCTGTTGCTCTTCCTGAGGTTTCATCCATTTTCCCTCTTTTTTTAGGTTTTTTAAGGGAGTTTTTCCTTATTCAAATCAAGGCTCTAAGTATAGGAGGAGGAGTTGTATTGTTATACAGATTGTAAAGCCCCCCGACACAAATTTGTGCTTTGTGATGTCGGGCTATACACATAAAATTGACTTAACTTTTTCCTGCAAAAAAAGCTTTTTCTGAGCTTTAAACTATGTTGACTGTGAGATGCAGCTAACAGATACATCTATTATCGTCAATGTAATGTATATTTACAACAACACCATACACATAAACGCTGTTCATTTCCATTCCTAATATTTTTTTAAAATTGTAAATAATTCATTTAACTGTTTAACATCTAAAAAGGAAGTTCAAGGGAAATTTGGGGGGATGTAGCAAAAAACTTGAAAAAAAAACCTTGAAAAATTGTGAAACTATCCTTTAAAGGTGCAGCGTGTAGAATTTAGAGGCATCTAGTGGATCGGACTTGGCAGAAATGTAATATAATATTCATAAGTATGTAAATAATTCATTTAACTGTTCAATAAAAACATGAATCTTAACTTCAGCAGCAAAAAATATTAGATTGCAATTCAAATACCAAAATGTATCTTCCAAGAGGAATTATATCTTATGTTCAAAACTCTACAGAGACGTCAGTGCTGCAAGTAAACTATCAGAGGGCTGGCTGAGATAAGACTGTTCTCCCTGGCATGACGATGGATGTCGACTGGCTGGTCATCTTGGGAGACGGTCTGCTAGCTGCTGAGACGACTGTCCGGTCTCATCCGGAGAGTGATCTCCGAAAACAATATCTTACAGAAAAGCTTTTAAGGATTCACCTGCTGCAAAGAAAATAGAGGAACAAAAACGTCTGACTGTGTTACACACACACACAAAAAAAAAGTACAGCACTTTGTGCTCATCTCCTCCAGTGACTCCTGGAACAAAGCAGTATGTTTAAGACATGTGCACCAATAGTTACAGTTACAAACTCTGCTGCTGGAAACTACAGAAACATGGTGGTATTACAACAATCTCTAGCAGCCAGAATGATCACCAGCGTTCCTAAATGTGAAATGTGCTATAAATGAAATACTGTGAAGGTCAGGAGTCTGTATGATGAAGGTATTGTTAGTCGATAACAGATTTAAGCCTGCTGCTTTGGTTCTGCTCTTTTTTTTTCATTCTACATTAATCCCCCAGGAGGATTATTCACAACGCTCCCTGCATGTTGTTTTTCATGTTTATGTATTCATGCTGGAGCGTCCCCGGAAGTCAAACCGTACCCGCGAGTCACAGCATGTTGTCAACCCCATTTACTGTTCGAGGTGAGCGTTCCTGACCGAGCTGATCTGATCCGGGGTGACGCTGAGATGCCTTTGCTCCTCTGTCAGTCTGAATGCTGAGGTCGGCTCTTCTAAACACATCAGCTCCGCATACAGCGACGCACAACTGACAACACCTGAAGAGTCACACAGCGTCCCCACGTTCACATGACACAAACAGACAACAAAAACACACTCAGCAGCCACATTATTGTAATTAACAACATATATTATCTATGTATGTGTGTGTGTGTGTGTGTGTGTGTGTGTGCACGTGCATGTGTGCAGAGGGTACATCTGCACATATGTACGATGAACTGTACCACAGCTGGTGTTGTCCTTGTCCTTTTGCTAACCTACTGCTAATAGATACCTTTGAGCCCCCTAATGAAGTCCCATGAGGACAATGTGTTTGAATGAGAGACAATGAGTTTATTGTGTGTGTGCTCGCACTTTGTCTCACTAAACCTGAGGTGCTTGTTGTTAATTTCATGCAGTCTGTTACTTTGGATCAAACACACACACACACAATGTCACACAAAGCCATCTGAGGATAACTTGCTGCTACTGAAGCCACCAACAGACTCCTGTTTATCACTGTCAGCTCTCCTTCTGGACCGTGCTGATAGTAAGCACCTACAGACAGAATGTGTGTGTGTGTGTGTGTGTGTGTGTGTGTGTGTGTGTTTTGGACTGAACCAACCGTAAGTGAAATTACAGTATATTAATTCAAAGTGTGGAGCATCTGGTCACCTCAGTCGAGGATGAATAATGCAACGCAGACTAAAAGCCGAGCTGTAAGTGTGAACTCAGCAGCGGTCAAACACTGCTGGGAAACAGGAAGCTCATCTTCTTCAAACTTCAACATCAGCAGGTATCAACAAAATCCTGCAACCACTTCAGATTTCCTGTCTTCATCACGGGACAAATGTATCCAGATCTAATATTTTATAATGAGATCGTCTAGCTGCTACATATGAACAGCACCAATACATTTCAATGATGTGGTTTTTCATAACTTTTACATTTTTTTGGGACCTAATGGTTGATAGTGTGACAACAGAAAGAGAAATTACCGAATGTGTGAAACATTCAGTAAAATTTCTTTCATTTTCTACTACAGAGTAGTGAATGAAGAATAGCACCTCTCTGTAAGACCTTTTGGAGTTCAAGATCTTTGTAGTCATTGTTGTTCCAAATATATATTTTCTTTTTGGTCAGTTACTTTTCAGTTTCAGCTATTAAAGTTTAAAATTTTCATGAAATCTGACCCCATTTTTGTCAATTAAAGTTAATTAAAGTCAATTAATGATCAACTCTATTTCAGCAATAGCCATTCAAGATATTTACATTCAGTAAATTATCTCTCTATATAGTATTTATATTGGTAGTGGTGGAGTCTGCCATTCCCACACTGAATTCAAACTGCCTTCATATGTAAATGCAGTGTAATTTTCATTGATAACAGCCTCAGCGATTGTCATTCACTAGTTGCATCAGTGCTGCACTAAGTAAATGCTAATGCAAACTGAACATTTCCTACTGCTGGCAATTATTGTGCATCAATCAGAAGAAACTCAATGTATTTGTCACCAAAAATAGCGCTGACTACAATCGCTCATCAAAAATCTGTGTCTATGTCTATAAAACAAGACAATGGTCATTTATGGTTGTAAGGTGGTATGTTTAAGGTTGTAATGTAACAAAAACAGAGCATCCACACTGAACTGTTAGATGAAGAGTTGCAAGTGACAAGCTGCATACATCCAACGTCTCAGTGAGGGAACTAACTCCTTCCTTCCTGCTGCTGTGTAGAAAACTACTCGCTTGATGTGTAGCATGAAATCAGATTGTTATTGACTGACTTGAAAAAAAGAACATATGTTTGTTTGGCTGCACTGTAAACGGAAACACCTGCTTCTCAAGGAGTGTTTGCTGCCCACAAAGCTGACACAGCTGGAGTATACAGTAAACCACACATGCTTAAACCACTATATTAACTGGGTGTTTCTTCAGGATTACTTCAACAATATATATTAACGATAAAGCTAAAAGCTGATGCTATGTTATTAGCAGCTAATTTACCAAAGTGAACTTAAAGAGTAGCACATACTGAGAGAGCAAGAGACTGTTTATCAGAAAAAGTTTTTTATGCTTTGAATCATTTCTGTCATCATTCAGCTGACATCCTTTCTGTCCCCTCACTGCAGATGTGTCAACGGGTTACAAGATGAGGTCTGGTACACAGTTCAACAGGTACTGTATGTATATGACCTACATTCAGCCAAAATAAACCGTTCTGAGCTCCTTTTAGCAGTTACCCAAATAACGCTGGGACAGGACAGATCTTAGGAACCTTCCAGTATGAGGGTTTAAGATCACATGAAACCATATTAAAGGCTTATAAACACAACACACACGCTGACGAACATTACAGCTGACACTGATAATGGGATCTAGTTCAGTCTGTCCCACTTGAGGAAGAGCAACTTCACTACGGGTCCATCCTCACTGGAAGTTTAGGACTAAGATACACATTTAATCGTGTAAAAATCTCTCAAGGTTTTGGCTTTCACATTTAATTAAACCTGACTGTATGGAAAAGTGAGTGATTCAAGGTTTATTTATACTGTGGGTTTATTAGGTACCACATTTGGACAAACTGCACTGTCAGTGAAAGGGTAGTAAATATCGGGATGACCTATCACTTGCAATAAGGGAGTGCCCTCAAACAATTGCTCAAGACAAACCAGAACTGTGATCACTTTTAACCAGACATGTGTACAATTTCTAGTTGACATTGTGGTTGTATGTGATGTGTTGTTGTGTGTAGCTTTGTATTTTGTATTATGTGTCCTGTGTGTTTTTTGCTTTGTACTGTTTGTTATTGTGCTGTTATATGTTTTAATTGTGATGTACTGAAGGGACTGCAGATGAAAATTAGCTATAAACTAACTCTGGTACAGTACATCAAATGGTAACATTTATGTTTAACACTGTACATGGTCCAAATAAATACATGAATAAATGTATTTTGTCTTTTTCTACTTGTGTATTTGTATATTTTTATTTGCATATTGTTACTTACACTGTTTCTGTTTTTGTTACCTGCCTTGAGACAACGGATATTAATTAGCATTTTTTGCTAACTCCAGCATCTTGTATTTTATACTGATGTTCATTAATGTGCTCTGTCCCTATCAAATAAATAATAAATAAATAAGTACTGTACAATGTGAAAGTGAAGGCAGTTTTCTGACAGTTTGAAATGATTAGCGCTCTTTTATTTATTATTGTTGCTACATTTAAAAATGAGTTAAGGGGTGAAAATCGGCTTAAACAAGACTAAGAGTCTATAGCCATACCTGTAGCTCTGTGGCACAGTGTGGTGCTGCTACCATTAGCATGCTAACATGCTCACCGCTAACATGCTGATTTTCAGCAGGTGTAATGTTTACCATGTTCACCATCTTAGTTTACTGTTAGCATGCTGACATTTACTATTAGCAGTAAAAACAAAGCACAGCTCGTGGGATGATGTCATTAGTTTTTGAGAAACTGAAATTTTAACCTGATGATGATGCTAGATAAAAAGTGAAATTAACACCAATTTTATGTCCAAATTTCACATAATTGTTGGAAAACCACAAATTTCAATGTCATGGTGGTGCTAGAGGAAAAGTTAAAGGATCACCAAAGTTATTAGGATTCAACCTCCAAGCATCATTAGTAGTGGTTCCAAATTTCCTGACAATCCACCCAATCAATCTGGACAAAAGTGATCGACCTTCACTGCCATCCCCATAGTGTCGCTGCTAGCATGGCTAATAAAAATACCATTTAGAGCACAAACACTTTGTGATGATGAAACAGTGTTTTTTACACTTGGAGGGACAACTGTGTAAAATCAGCAACTCATTTGCATTTTCTCCCCTTTCTTACACTTACTATTATTATTACTATTACCAGAGGACTTTGTTTTGCAACTGCTGCAGGAAACACGACAATTGGATGCATGGGGACATAAATTTGAGTGGAAATCAATTCAAATCAATCTATCTTTCTGTAGTAATGAGTAAAAGCTGAGCCTTAAAATATTTCATCACAATCACACAGAGATGACAACTGTAGAAATATTTTCCATTTTTTTCAGGTCTCTAATACTAATATTAACACTGCTGAAGTGTCTTCTTTTTACTCTTGGGTGATGTTTTTACGAATTAAACTTCCCCACAAACGGAGCAGAACAGGTAGAAATTTGAGGGCATCAACTATGTTAGTGATCATCAGGTTGAAACAAGCAATTTAGGAAATGTTTGCATTTAAGAGTTTGGTGAACACTCACAAAAAAGTGAAAGATTTATGATAAGAATATGAAAATGTTCTTGCATGAGGCCCATTTTGTGTTTCAGTTCAGCAATTAACACCCGCTGCTCTACACTACTACTTTTTGCATTTATCCCACATGAGCTATGAGCTTCCCTTCAGCCCCGCTGAGTGTCTCTCAACCACATCTAGTACAGCCAGCTCCTATAAAACCACTCCTGGACCTCTGCCCCTCCTCTGCCTTGGAGCCCTCGGTTCTGTCGGCGTGGCAACCACACATCTCCTGCCCTCCTGCACACCTCACAGTGGCGGTCACGGCTTTAAGTTACAGGTCAGATTCAAGATTGCCACATGTGGACAAACATACAGCAGATTTTATCTCGTGACGTCTGTTTGATTCTGTATCCTGACAGAATCAAACTGGTGTGAAAAGTCAGACAGAAAAAGAAAAAAAGAAAGTTACATGATGTTTCAAAATAATACAGTATATTGTTTATAGTTCATGTAAACTACATGAACAGGATATGATGGCGTTTAACACATCAACACCTACAGTATTTTTAGATTGATCTAAAATACAGACAATTAGAGCCACCAAAAGTCAAAAAATGTGTAATTGCCTGTATTTTTATGTATACTTGACTATATTTTACTATTTTAAAATTTCTATTTTTGTTGTATTAAATGTCATTGTTGCTTTTATTTATCCATCCCATTAGCTATACCTGCTTATCCAGAAGGTTTTTACTCATAAATATCTTATTTCCTCAGTACGTATATACAGCATTTATGCCAGAGCCCCTGAATAACCGAGAGAGCTTTGCCAACATGTTTTCCTTATGATGTCATCTGTGAAAAAAAAGAACATCAGCTGATATATTATTCTCTAAAATATGATGCCAATTTTAGTCTTTGAATTTCAGCATCGGCCGACCTTTACTGAATATGGGAAACACAGTCACTATCTGCCTGAACACCTGCAGGATGTTACAGTAAAACAGAGTAATGATGACAATATGACAACATCAACAGCAAATACTTTGGTCTGTTTTGGTAACGAGGGGATCCACCGCTTCGGTGGGAGGAGGAAAGCAATAAGGCCCAACACAGCTCACATTAATCCGGTTTAGTTTCTTGTATGAAGGCAAATCCAACTAATCACTGGAGGGAGGGGGCAGGGTTAATGCTGCGAGGGCGGAGGGAGACGAGGACGGAGAGATGCAAGCGTGCAGTAAGGATGGTAACTAGGAAAAGACTGTGAAACTGGGTTTGATGGAGTGCTTGCAATTCTTGAATGAGCCCTTTCTCTCTTTCTCTTAACATCCTGTTTCAACAAGAAATGAAGAAGTCATTTCATCGTTACTTTACAACTTCCTTTTTTAGTTTGCAATGTGGGCCGGAGAAAGATGGGAGTGCCGCAGATGTTTTAAGCATTTGCAGAACATCAGCAAAAATTCAGCAGTCTATTTACTGACTTTACTGTTCATCTGGATCAACATTGGACATTAGATTTTCAACAGAGTCACTCATTAGCTTGAAACAGGGATATTAGTTCATTGGTTTGTCCGCCACTTTGGTCCAGACTGAAATAATTCAACATTAGATGATTAGACATTCATGATCCTCAGACAATGTATCCCACTGAGCTTGGTGACATTTCCTCTACCGCCACCATGAGGATGATACACTGTACATGTAATATTTGTGTTTTTGAGTGACATCTCTCAACAACTGTTGGATGGATTGCCTTAAATTTGATACAGACATTCATGTCACCCACAGGATGAATTGTGATCACTTTGGTGATCATTGACTTGTCCTCTAATGCCATCATCAGGTTAAATTTTAATTTGTCCAATCAGCCTCAGCTGTACTTTGTGTTAAGTGCTAATTAGCCAAAGTTAGCATCACTCATGAGTGAGTTTATGCTTTGTGATGCAGACTGGAGACATACTTTATTGATTATCCATACACAATAAACAGCGGCCTGCTTCATTTATGGTTAATTGAAAGCACTGTTGTTGTTGCATCAACACACCATTTCTGTTTGACTGCCTCCTATTTATGATGAACAAAGAACAAATTCGTTCTGGTCCAACGGGCTAAAGCAGTTAAATTAAAACAATGTTAGAATTCACACGTTTAAATTTCATTACTGGCAGGTTAATCAGACTTAGTCTTAGCACCATGCACTGTTCAAACAGCGTGGTGCAACCATGGTTTTGAGGCTTCTCCAGCTGTAGGAGCAAGGTTAATTATTTTAGTTAGTTAAGTTAGTTTCATTGGGAATTACATGAACATTGTATCTATTTTGTTATCTACACCGGATTTGTGAAAAAAATCTGCAAAAGTTTTGATGAAAACAATGAAAGTCAAAACAAAGCTTTCATCAGGGGGCCAAATATTTTTGCTGGAGGGCCAAATTTGGCCTACAGGCCACTACTTGCCTGCCACTGTCCTACTGTAAGTATTGAATTGTACAGATGACTTGTGTTTATTCTGCGCAAATGACAAACTTGAGCTTGACATTGTGAGCATGTTAGCATACTGATGCTAGCATTTAGCAAAGCACCACTGTGCTTAACTGCAGCGTCACAGAGCTGCTAACAAGACTCTTCGCATTGTTTTCACAAAACTTGCTGCATGTGTCAGCAAGGTTGTGAGTTTGAAGTCTTAAACTTCTGCCTTGGCAAAAATACCAGTGGAGGCACTTTTATTCATTGTTACACCACTAAATAATACAATAATAAACACAGAAAAATGTTGCATTCATCATTCAGAAATGACTTCATTCAATATGTTCTCATCACCTGTATAACTATTAAACATGTAAATCTCCTCTTGCAAAGTTGACTTACTTTTTTCTCTTTTTCTTGATTAGAAAGCAGCAAGTTAAGAATATTTAGGTGTTATTCACAAAAAAAGTCCATAAAGTGTATGCACAGTCCTGTGGCCACTACATTGTTGGATTTTCATTCAGTTCTTAGAAAACTTGAATTTTTAATACCAAAGCATCTTGTCAGATACTGCTTAGTGTAAAACAGACACGATACATAACAATCATCTCTCCCAAACACAGTGAACTGTTATGTAGCTTGATAGCATGTAGGTGTCAAGGAGTGACACATCTTGTCCCTGCCCTTCTGACCTAAGTTGTGAGTTGCTGACCGCAGTGTTGTGGTAACAGTGCTGCAGCAAAAATGGGGATGATTTCAAAATTTGGGACAGTGAAAAGACGACAGGATGGGGAGACGAGAGAAGGAAGAGAGTCTGAGAGTTCATCATAGGACTACAGACACAGTATGGACGCAGCAGTTAGACGTCACATTTAATTTCACACGACTTACAGCTTCACCGTCATGACATCAGGTGAGCAACTGCTTCCTGTTGGCATGATGAGATAGATGAGGAACATTTTGTGTAAATAAACTCTATGAAAAACAGTCACATTGGGCCAAAAATGTGGATTTTATGTTGTTTAATGAAACATAGGGGACATCTGCAGCATGAGCCATCTGTGTCATCTTACAATGATCTTGACAAGCAAATAAAACTGGCCTGTTTTCATCACCTGCTACCCTATTTAACAGCACAGAGCATTGAACTGCATCAGATCTGCACCGACACACTGCTAAAAGAGTACAAGCCTAAGTGGGTTATGTGAGCTCTGGATGCTCACAGATCATCGCTTGGTTATTTTGCTTTCACACCAAAAACCTCAAAGCTCACAGGCCCGTTCACACTGTTGCTTCGGTCACATTTGTGTGAGCGCTTCTGTAACTGTCATGACAAAAAAAAGTCTCACCACTGCATCTCCTTTTTAAGACACTCAGGAAATGTACAGTTGAAGTCGACGTTTACAAACAATTAGGTTGAAGTTATTAAAACTCATTTTTTAACCACTCCAAAGATTTCATCTTAACAAACTATAGTTTTGGCAAGTCAGAGACATCTACTTTGTGCATGACAGTAAGTAATTTTTCCAATAATTGTTTACAGACAGATTATTTCACTTATAATTCACTCTATCACAATTCCAGTGGGTCAGAGGTTTACATACATTAAGTTTACTGTGCCTTTAAACAGCTCGGAAAACTAAGGAAAATGATGTCATGGCTTTAGAAGCTTCTGATGTGAGTCAATTGACAGTGTACCTGTTGATGTATTTTTAGGCCTACCTTCACACTCAGTGCCTCTTTGCTTGACATCATGGGAAAACCAAAAGAAATCAGCTAAGACCTCAGAAAAAAAATTGTGGACCTCCACAAGTCTGGTTCATCCTTGGGAGCAATTTCCAAACGCCTGCAGGTACCTCGTTCATCTGTACAAGTATAAACACCATGGGACCACCCAGCCATCATACTGCTCAGGAAGGAGACGCATTCTGTCTCCTAGAGATGAACGTACTTTGGTGCGAAAAGTGCATCCCAGACCAACAGCAAAGGACCTTGTGAAGATTCTGGAGCAAACAGGTACAAAAGTAACTATATCCACAGTAAAACGAGTCCTATATCGACATAACCTGAAAGGCAACTCAGCAAGGTAGAAGCCACTGCAAGCCAGACTACAGTTTGGAACTGCACATGTGGACAAGGATCTTACTTTTTGGAGAAATGTCCTCTGGTCTGATGAAACAAAAATTGAAGTTTGGCCATATGACCATCGTTATGATTGGAGGAAAAAGAGGGAGGCTTGCAAGCCGAAGAACACCTGCCCAACCATGAAGTATGGGGGCAGCAATATCATGTTGTGGGGGTGCTTTGCTGCAGGAGGGACTGTTGCACTTCACAAAATAAATGGTATCATGAAGAAGGACAATTAAGTGGATATAATGAAGCAACATCTCAAGACATCAGCCAGGAAGTTAAAGCTTGGTCGCAAATGGGTCTTTTAAATGGACAATGACCCCAAGGATACCTCCAAAACTGTGGCAAAATGCCTTAAGGGCAACAAGGTCAAGGTAGCAGAGTGGCCATCACAAAGCCGTGACCTCAATCCAACAGAAAATTTGTCGGTAGGACTGAAAAAGCATGTGTGAGCAAGGAGGCCTAAAAACCTGACTCCGTTAAACCAATTCTGTCAGGAGGAAAATTCCAGCAACTTATTGTGTGAAGCTTGTGGAAGGGTACCTGACACGTTTGACCCAAGTTAAACAATTTAAAGGCTACCAAATACTAACTGAGTGTATGTAAACATCTGACCCACTGGGAATGTGATGAAAGAAATAAAAGCTGAAATAAATCATTCACTCTACTATAATGTAGTGATCCTAACTGACCTAAAATAGGGAATGTTTACTACAATTAAATGTCAACAACTGAGTTTCAATGTATTTGGATAAAGTGTATGTAAACATCTGACTTCAACTGCAATTTAAAGTTATGAAACTGCACCAGTGCTGTTCATGGGTGTGACTGTCCGTGACTGTGTTTATTGCATGCTGCTGACCATCTGCTGGTTGTTCTCAGACTTCTCAGAAAGACTGAATTTAGCTCAGCGCTGACCAAAGCTCTAGTGACGAGTTACATTTCTAGCACGCATCTTAAATAACCAAATTCAAAGGATCTTTATCAAAAATATTTGTTTATGTAAAAAAATAGAGTGTTTAATATAACTTTTTTTTAACTTTTTTTTTATAATTCTCAAATATCAATATCAGCCTTAGGAATCCAGTACTGGTCAGACCAAAAAGTTTTAGTTTCTTAAGTTATTTTGCTGGTTCCGGCTTCTAAAATATGACAAATTACAGCTTTTCTCTATTTCATATTGTAAGTTGAATATTTCTTGGTTAAGACAAAACAAACAATTCTGTTTCTGATTTATTTTTAGGAAGAAGACTGGTTAACTGGACAAAAATAATCATACTGACAATAACATATAGTTGCAGCCTTAACAGGACCAAAACACAATCATGGTGTCTGCAGAGGAGCCTTTCTTGCAGCTCAGAGGGTTGTAATGATGCAGCAGATTAAGATTCACTTAAGAACATCAGTTTGGATCAGATCAGTCAACTGAGCAGAAAGCCTGTTCTGTCTATGCAAATCTTAATTAATCTTAGCAGCTTGCTTTGATTACCAGATGGACGGAGCACGAAATAATTAGTGGCAACTTTATGCTATTTGAAAGTCACTTTTCTGAGAGTCTGTTTGACACAAACGTCCTCTCCTGTGATGCTGAAACATCTGTGCTGCGAGCAGGTTCAAACAACCGCAGAGTAAAAAAAAAGCTGTCCAGTCTGTCTGAGCTGTGCTTAGTGTTGTCAATTGTGTATCGCGCCACTTAAAGGGGGAATCAATTTCAGCCACTTGAGAATGTGCACCAGCAGCGAGAAACAGCAGACGAGTCACAAAACAACAGAAAGGCTTCAGTGGTTGTCCCCTGAGGAGAGAACTCAGGTTCTCTCCTGCTTTGTTTGACCGCACGAAACTGTGAAGAGTAGGCGTGTATGTGTTTGTGTCTGTATATATATATTTGTCTGTATGTGTGTCAAGTGACAGCAAAACCACACTACAGAACAGCTGAGCAGATGAGGGGAAAGAAAGAAAGGGGAAGTAGAGGAGGAAGTGTGTGGGAGAACAGAACAGAGATGCACGCTCCGCTGGCTGTAACCAAGGGGAGATGCTTCACGTTGCCGTAGTGATTCAAGCGTGTATCCATGTTGCTGTGGTGATTCACACATGCCTCTTCTTGCCTCCGGCGACAACGCTGGGAGAAGGGAAAGTGCGAGTTTCCAAGACCGTTAATAGGGTGGGAGACAGAATCATTACGATACTCCCTGATGCGTCAGCTGGATGACAATCCCCACAAAGACTCACTCACGGGGATCACTGGCAGCAGACTTACAGATAAAAACACAAAGACAAGACACTCACACGTGCATCTCTTGTCCCTGATAGACTAGAACAACTACAGACACAACAGTGACCGTCAGTAAAAGACGGAGGACGAGCCGAGCCAAAGGATGTTCCCAGAGCTCTTCCTCTTCCTAAACTCAATAAGCTGTGATTATGTAGGATCTCATTCCTCATCAGAACATAAACTTCCTGTGTTGTCTTGAGCTACATGAAAGAGTAATACAAATAAGGAAAAAGAGGGAAAGGGATCAGAAAAATATGATTCGAGTACAAATAATTTATTACTATAAAGACGAGCACTCATTGTGTTTGTTATGACGTCTCACATTCACATGAGGAACTGTGTTCAGTTAAAATAAATGAATAAAGAAAAAAGTGAGTTTAAATGTTCAAACACCTTTTAAAACACCTCAGAGAAGATCATGATTGACTGACAGCGTGTTTGCATGTTATCACACTCAGTTTGCATTGTAACAGCTAATGTAACAGCGTTGTGTAAGTCAGGTATTTAGCTACCGGCCTTTAAATAGTCAAATGCCCTCCTGGTCACCTGTTAGCTAACTGCTGTTTTAAGACCTGAGTTGGTGATAGATGAAGATGTTCTTGTGCACATAAGAGCTTCCTGGCTGCTATTTCTCCCTCTGTTTTGTTATAAGAAGCTTGTTTGAGATTTAAAGTTGTGACATAATTAAAAAGCAAATGCATTAAATAATACGCTACATAATCATCTTCATTTTCAGTGTTACACATGAATATGCAAATGAAAGTATTTCAGGCCTTTTAAACAACAAGTATGGTAATCAGAATGTCATAAGTGGAAGAAAAGGTTCTTTGCCTTGGAAATATTTATCAAATTGGTTTGTTTATGAGTGAATAACCAGCTCTACTTGTGTTTAAAGATGGCATACAGTGTCTTTTTTAGATAAACACAACAAGTTTTTAAATTATGTGCTTAGAAAGCAAAGTAATACTTAAAAAGACCAACATTTTGAATGTTAGATCTGTAATCTGCAGGTGAATATATCGTTCCTGCTGAGGTTAAAAGCTACCTGGCTGCAGAATGAACCTGCAAAACTCCAACTAGATCACTTTCTCCACATTTCCACTGAGTTACAGGAGATCTTTAGATTATATCTCTCAACAAATCTTATTTTTTTCTGCTGCACATGAGACACACACATGATGCCTGAGTGTTTTAGTTCTCTGGGGAGGAATGAAGGAGAAAAGTGAAAACATCTGAAACATCTGAACTAGACGTCAACTAATGCAAAGGAAGCATACAGGCCGTTTTGAAGGATGACCCCTCGGTCACCTTAGTGCCTGCACCTTTCTAAACAAATCGTCCTGATGATGAAGATGTGCAAGGGATGATGTCATTTAAGAGGATAAAATGTAAGTCATGCATGTTCAGCTGCATTTGGACACTTCTTCCTTCACTGCTGCATCAAATATTGTTTTCCAGCACTTATTCCATTCACTTCACACCACCACACTCTTCAAACATCACTCAACCACCTCCAGTGCTAAACTTAACCTCCACAGGTCACAGGGATACTTAAATGAGGAAGTTTAATGCACATCTGCAGACAGGTTGGCAACATTTACCTCTATGTGGAGAGAAGGAGCTCCATTGATGCATTATAATGTGTTTGAATAGGGCCTATATAGATTACATAAATGAGGGGACACTGTGATGACGCCATACATGATTCATATAGGAGCTGTGACATTTTAGCACCTTTGTCCTCCTCTCTCACTCAACAACCGACACGGCAGCAGCAGCAAACTTACTCTCTGTGATCTTCTGCAAGCCCAGAACATCCTCCGGAGTGATCACGGTGCTGCCGAGCAGGTCCTCCTCCGTGGTCACCGGGACCCCCACGTCGGTCGAGTTGCAGCCTTTCTTCACTTTCATCGCCGCCGTTTGCTTCGGGCTGCCGTTACTGCTGCGGTCCGTGCTGCTGTCTGTGCCTCCGGTATCTCTGCCTGGATTATTACCGGCAGGCTTCTTAGCGCTTGATGGGTCCTGGCTGTTGCCTCTGCTGGTACAAGAATAGCTCATTCTCCGCTCCTCCTCCTCCCCCTCTCCTAACCCTGGGCTTCCAAGATACAAAACAGTTGCCTCCCTCTCCCTCCCTCCCTCTCCGAAGGATGCACAGTTGCTGTCTGTTATCCGGTGCTTAATTCAAATCCGCTTCGTCTTTATGAGCCTGCAGTCTGTCTCCGCAGACGGGCTGCATGCAAACGGCCCCGACTCTCGTTGGCTGAGCGCAATATGCAGAGAGCGGGACTCCGTTCTGCGCAGCTGCCCTCTGAGACGATATTTCGGTTGTGTTAAGTGAAGCTGGGAGTCTGTGGGAAATAATCTGCTGGCTTTGAAATTGAAAAAGAGGCGGCAGATGGCCGTCGCTGTTAAGGGGAGGGGGGGAGGGGGGGACGGGACGTCTCAGCGGAACCCCTCAGCAGCGTCCTGTGCGGCTGACAGGCAGCGCTTCTGCGTACATTCTGCGCTGCAAACCACAAATGCGCTATTACGCACACCGATCAAGACGACAAAAACCGCTCGTCAATTGAATAACACCACTTATCTTTGCACTGTTTGTGTTTTTTCTGTTGAGGAAGCTAAAAACTACGAAAAATACATTTAAACATCATTTACTAATAACGACTTGTAGTTTGTGGCACAGTGGCCCTAATAGCAGAGTAACTATATGTTTTGTCTTGTACGCCAGTTTGTCTTCCTCTTCAGTGTTGGAAAGTACCTGTAGGCTACTCAAGAACTGTACTTAAGACGTACTTGTACTTTACATGAGTATTTCCATTTTATGCTACAGTACTTTATACTTCTACCCCACTACATTTCAGAGTAAAATGCACTTTTTACAGTCACTCATTGCAATTCAGATGAAGATTTTACTAATAAAAAATATGATCAGTTTATTAAATATGATGCCTTGCTACAGATTGAACTACCAAATACTGTATGGAGCAGTTAAACCAACATTAAAGTACTGCTTATATGTTAATACATCAATAATAATAGTGATCCAGTAACACTGAGAGGGGCCCTTCTGCAGAACAAGCACTTTTACTTTTGATATTTTAAGTACTTTTTGTTGATAATACTAATTAATGCTGGACTTTTACCTGTAATGGAGTATTTTTACAGTCTATTATTGCTACTTTTACTGCTACTCTTCCACCTCTGCTTCTGTTAAAATTGTCCCCCTAAAATTGCAAGAAAAATGTATTAATGGTTGTAAATCTACAGCCGAGTCTCAGTTTGATAAATGCATTGCTCATTAGTTGCGTTTTATCCAGACTTCACAGTCTGTAAAGTCGACATAAATGTATATACTTTATGTTTGTTTTCTGTATTGAAAAATAAATCATGGAGCAACAAACAGATGTCAGATCATTGTAATGCAGTTGGAGAAGCTGAGGGGGGAGCAGAATGGAAACAATTCTGTGAGGTTTTAATCCTATTTTTGTCTCCCTTACTCTCTCTGGTGATGCATGTAAAGTCTCTGTATGACTCACAGGAGATCTCAGTCACACATGACTATCCATCACAGCTCTGCAGCGGCACTGTGCATGACGATAACAGAGCCAAAACACTGCAGTCAACAGCAGCCATAACAACAACCAATTAAAATCAATGTTCAGCTTCATGAGCAGGATCAAGGAGCAATTCTTGAATATTATTTTTCAGTTACATCAATAATAATCATAATAAACTCTATTTGCATAGCACATTTCATACATGAAATGCAGCTCAAGGTATTTCACATAAATTGCATAAAAGCCTTTAAGGCGCTCAGGTTATAAACCAGCTATAAAATACAGTAAAAGTGTTTCATTGAGATTCAATAAATCATTGGTTCATATGTGACTCTGCACTGATTGACCTCAGAAAGCTTGAGAGGTCCTTAAGAGTGTGATGATGAGCTAAATTAATTATCATAATAGACCTGGAAACTCAGGGTTTATGTGGAAATGTTGCACCCTAGAGGCAGTCTGTGTTCACTGCAAATCCAGTCTCTGTCGACTGGTTTGTCCTTTTCTGGGAAGCTGAGGAACAAATAAAACAGATTCACCACCAAGTGGTTTTGTTACTATACTGTAGCTGTTTTGATGAGTTCCTTTGACTCTTAGTGTGCAATTTAAGTCAATACAGACAAGTAGTGACAGAAAATCACCTGCAGAATTATAAATTTTCAACAAGGAGGGGAAAAAAAATTACTTCCAAGCTTTTATAGGTTCTCAAAAGTTCTGCTTGAAAAATCTGGACATCTAAAAACAGACATGAAGACAGATTTATTAAGTTTTAGCTTATTTATTTTAAATTTGCATTAAAATGCACAGGTTGTGTGTGGCTGCTATGTGTGTCTGTAAGACAAACAATAAATGCTGCAGGTGGTTTTAGTGTCTATTAAACATGTATATTAGAAAATTAAGTTTTGTTATGTGTATGTGTGTGATATCTGTGTGTGACTCTCATGTTGAGAGTCGGCTATATGGTCACTGTGGGCTCTTCACATCGGCCTGCTGAGTTTGCTTGTCCCTTTGTCGCGTCTGAGCGGCTGCTATCATCAGCAGAAATACACACGCGCACACACACACACACACACACACACACACACACACACACACACACACATACACACACAAACATATATGTCCTGTCTCACTTTCTGAAATGAACACTCCTCTTTGATAAGGAATGTGCTCCCAAGAGATTTGTACTGTAATGTTGTTTTTAATATGTGCACACATATCTCTCTCTGTTGTTGACACAATCAGGCAATTACACGGACACACATATGCAGGCACACTAACGCAATGACACACACAGACACACACACACACTCACACAGACAGAGAGTCTGGGCAAAGTGCTGACCTCAGTCAGCCATTCCTAAATGTTTATTGTTCAGTGCAGCTAGAGGAGAGAGGAGGGTGTAGGCTCAGTTTTGTACCTACCAGCTGCTCTCTCACTATCTGTTTTGTTCATTATTTGCTTGTTTTGATTTAGTGATGAAGAGAGCAGGATCCAGTCATAAAAAATATGTCATTCCCCCAGACAGAAAATTAAATAAATTGAGTTTTCTTTAGAAAACTGCTTTGAGAAAAACTGGAGACAGCAGTTTGTGTTACAGTAAAATCAATATGTGTGCCTGAACATTTAAATATGTGCTAAAATTGTTTCAATCAATATACCTATGAATCACTCCATTCTTTTGGATCTTCTTTCATAGACTAACCTCAATATTTTCCCTGTGTGATAATAATCTGTTTACACCAGTATCTGAAAGTGAAGCTGCCAATACAGCTCGTCAGTTGATGCCAGCTCGCCGCTTAGTCCTGCCAACGAGGCCTTTCAATCTGTGCCGTTGCCCCTTGCTAACCTCCTCATCCATTGATGATTTATTCACTTGCACAGGTTTTCCAAAAATAGCAACAGGTACTTTCCATTCACAACTCTCATTTAATCAACATCGTCTGTTGAAACATTACAATCATTCAGCTGTTGTTCACAGAAGGAGGTGAATCAGTTTAGAGAGGCTGCTTTCAGATAAAAGTTGATCTCTCTGTTCACCCACCAGACAGCTGCCATTTGAATTTCTTTTAAACTCTGCTCAACTTTCATGCTATTGCCAACAAACTTGCTCCTATACACCATCCATACATTTGCAGCATGTAACTTGATCAATAAAACAGCCTGATTAGATTTCCAACACGGCCAACATCTTCCTATTTCCAATCCAGTGACAATGTCATTGATCCAGTTTGTCCAGCTGTCATGAAACTTGCTGTTCATGTTTCAGTAAATTAGATTGAAATGCATTTTCAAATTAGTCAACACAGGACGGAGACGAACAATTGATCTGAGTCTTGACAAACAAAATAATGATTTCTGATCATGCTGCACATGTATTAATAAGTGTGATTGGTTGACTACATGTAATTAACTAAAAATAAAGTTATGAATTTGATTATAGGTGATTAATGATTGTCTTTAGAGTTTCTGCAATAAATTCCATGCAAATCTTTTTCATTAATACACGACAAAAGACTATAAATAGTTTACAAGTGTCAGCGGCAACATAAAGTGTAATTTTTACTACTGAACTGCAATTGCACATTGGCCTTTTGACATACTGATGGAGAAAGTTACTGTATTTTTTCCCTCAACATATAGATTTAGCACATAGATGTGGGTAATGCAGTATAGCTACTCGCCTTGCCTCTTTTTGTTTGCATGAATCACTGTGTGTCCCTGTGTTAACCCCTCTGTGGCTCACACAACAAAACAATGGAGTCCAAAGCAAATTGCTGACATGAGTCCAGGCGTGCCTCCCCCTGGCCCCTGACACCCACGGGTGTATATATACCCCCCGTACACACTGGCTCTGCAGACCATTCAGTGGAATCCCGCGATACACAGCTCTTCATTTTTGGTAGGTCCGTCTAGTTTAAGTTGTTAACAATACAG
Source organism: Thunnus albacares (assembly GCF_914725855.1). Classification (NCBI taxonomy): domain Eukaryota; kingdom Metazoa; phylum Chordata; class Actinopteri; order Scombriformes; family Scombridae; genus Thunnus; species Thunnus albacares. The sequence goes on along the minus strand of NC_058118.1, from coordinate 16,981,822 downwards.
TACAGTTTCCCAAATCTATGGACATGATGCAGTATGGGCCTCTAATGCAATATATCAACTGACAAGAGGGAGTCTTAATTAATTGGAGTTTATGTGGTTACCTTTACTGCAAATGAGGAAATCATTTCAAAATGGAAAATTCTAACAAAGCAAGTAAATGAAATAGGAGGCTGGAGGTTAAAGGCTTATAGTGTCATGTCTAATGCAAAACAGCTGGGACTTAAATGCTAAAGCGCCACCCAGAGTAGCAGTTAACTTGGATTATTATATAGTTTTGTTTTTAAGTGTTTTCTTCCATCCCTGCCCTGACTGTGTCTCTATTTCCTTACAGGTACTACTAAAAAAAAGGACAAAATGGCTCAGACAACCCCAGTGCCCATGGGTCCCTGGAAGGTGAGCATACGACATACATGTTTAATGCTACATTACCTATGAGCACAGGGAGCAACATGAGGTTTCGATACACGGTTACCTACAGCAGTGTTTCTGATTCATGGATTGACTCAAAACTCATCTTCTCTGCCTTTGTGTTTTCCAGATCACTGTGTACGATCAGGAGTACTTCCAGGGAAAGCGTATGGAGTTCACTGCCAGCTGCCAGAACATTATGGAGTGCGGGATGGAGAATGTCCGTTCCCTGAAGGTCGAGTGTGGCGCGTACGTATCCAAAGAGCATCTCCTCACTGCACCAGAAATGCAAAAAATATAACAGCATTTCTTTAGTTTCTGTCGGGGCTTAAAGAGTTTCTGATTTTCTATTTCCCTCTGTTTCTGCTCGCAGCTGGGTTGGCTACGAGCACTCCAGCTTCTGCGGCCAGCAGTTCGTCCTGGAGAAGGGAGACTACCCCCGTTTTGAGGCCTACAGTGGCAGCAACTCCTACCGCATCGAGAGGATGATCTCCTTCAGGCCCATCTGCTGCGCTGTAGGTTCCAAATACAACCCAGTTAAACCGCCTCTAGCTCACCTCAGGCTGAGCTTCACTCCAAGTTGTGCTAAACCTCCTTTTTCTTCCTGTTGCAGAACCACAAGGAGGCCAAAATGACCATCTTCGAGAATGAGAATATGGCCGGTCGTCAGTTTGAGCTGACTGATGACTACCCTTCTCTGCAGGCCATGGGCTGGGTGAACAAGGAGGTTGGATCCATGCAGGTTCAGAGCGGAGCGTAAGTCTATTGCTGTGGTGTTTGCTGCAAACTGAAGCTTTACACACCTTCAGCTTGTCCTGAATTTCACACATTCTCAGCACGGCAGCCGTGCATACTTACAGTCCTGAAAATACTCTTTCAGCTACTCACATTACTACTTTTAGCCAAGTTTACATGACAGTTGAAGTTTATTTGTTATATGAGGTTTAATTGTTCTTGTGTCCTTGCAGCTTTGTGTGCTACCAGTACCCTGGCTACCGTGGCCACCAGTACATCCTGGAGAGCGACTGTCGTGGAGGAGAGTACAAGTGTTACCGTGAGTTTGGCTCCCATGCCCAGACTCCCCAGATCCAGTCCATCAGAAGGATCCAGCACTGAGAGGGGAATGTCTCCTTCACACATCCTTAACTCCTCCTCCTCCTCCTCCTCTCCCTCCTCCTGCACTTCCATCCCTCCTTCTCTTCCTCCTCTACCCCAACCTCCATCTCTTCGGCTCCGCCGGTCTGGCTAGTCAAAGCAGGATCCCGGGCTGGACTTCAGGTGCTTACTGGTGTCAGTTGTTCACAGCACTTTTGCTTTTTTTTTTAAAGAAACATCACAAAAAAGAAAGGAAAGATGTAAGAAAGACAGAAAATAGGAATGACAGAATTGAGAGAAAAAGTTGAATCAGTGTGAAAGAGAGGATTCATCTACTGAAGTTGGCTGCAGAACGATGAAAACACCTCAGAGTTTTTGCTCTTTTCCACCATCGATGGCATCATCCTCACCATCGTCATTGTCTCCTTTATCAACACGATCACCAGTCTTGCTGTTACTGTGATATTCATGACTGCCTGTGTTTAAGACGATGAATAAAGAGAATGAGCAAAAAAAAAGAGAGAGACTCACAATACGAGTGACATGTACCTCAATCACATCTGTGTCTTTTTTTTCTCTACTGACACTTTACCTCCACCGGTGAGCAGCAGGGCAGCAAATATACTGTGTAACTATTTAAAACTATAATCATCAGCCTGCAAAACATGAACTTACTGTATACAGTGAATTTAAGGTCAAAAGGTCAAGGCATGAATGAGAGTGAATCTCTTTAAACCCCACAAACTGGTCATAGGGTCAATCATTACAAACTCAGTGTTCAGATCGCCAGTGTTTCATAAGATGTCAAATACAGACTGAATTTTAGAGAAATGTGAACAAAATGGGGCAAAAGACATCAATAATATTTCCATTTGACTGAATGGTGCAGCCATAAAAAACATGAAGTCTTGGGATCTCACTCACTATAAAATTCATATAGTTTCAATAAAGAATACAGAATATATATAACAACGCCTGACACTGCACAAGATGATTTAAACAACTACACAGTTAAGGGAATATAAATGGGGAAAACATATGTTATAGGGTTAAATACCCACATACACAACCAGTATTTGGCCTGTGTTGTGTTTACTGAATACAAAACCAACTCAACTGCCAGTTTAAAGTTAATAAATAATGAGAGTGTTTAAATTCAAGAGTTCAAGAGTTCAAAAGTCTGAAACATCAGGAAACAAGTAAAGTAATATGAAAAAAAGTTTAAAATGAGCCCTGTTGGACAATGTGGGAGAACTGACTGTAGTTCAAACAAAACATTGTAAATATATACAAATCTGCTTCAAATACTTACATGTTGATGGAAAAGATCCCAGCAAAGCCTCTATAGTCAGAGAGTACATTTACTCCAGCACAATTTTAAGGTATTTGCTCTTTAATTGAGTAATTCCATTTCATGCTGCTCAATACTTCAGAGGGAAAAATTATAGTTTTTACTCCATCACATTTACCTAGCAGCCCTCCAAGTTACTTTACAATTCATTAACGTATAGATTTAACTACACAGGAATATAAAGTAGTTAAATTAGATCCACGGCAACCAGCTACAACTTGAATTCCTACTTGCACACTAATGCACCAGAATGCATAATAATAACCAAGCAACAGCCTACAATAATCACTAAAAGCTGTCATGGCTCATTGTGCCTAATGAGTACTTTTCACACTTTAAATAGATTTTGAGCATAATATCATGGGCTTTCACCTAATTGAAAAGGAATATTTTTTTAAATTGTGGTCTTTTTACTTTAACTGAAGCCTACATTTGTACAAAGTGGTCATTATCATCATCATGGAGCTACATCAGTGAACTTTTACAGCGGCATGCTAAGTGATTCTTACATTTCAGTTATTAAGCAATAAGCAGATTCTGCTTAGCTATCGTGTTTCACGTTTTAACCCTTTAAAGATGCCCAAATGAACATTGAAATAGGTTTTCTTGCTATAATCATTACTGTTCTTTATACTGGCCATTAGAAGATCCCTTCATAATGCAGTTACATAGTAAGTGATGGGGGCCAAAGTCCACGAGCCTCAAATGCAAAAATGTATTCAAAAGTTTATCTGAAGCTAATATGAAGCTTCAACCATCCAAATTAGTCAAGTCAAGTAGATATCTTTCAACGTTACAATCTCTTTTTGTTACTATACTTCCACCACAGCTCAACAAGAAAAACACTGTCTGATGCTAAATAGACTGTAAATGTGGCAGATATCCACTTGATATGACTAACTCAGACTGCTGAAGCCTCACACGAGCTTCAAATAAACTTTTAAATGCATTTTTGCACAGAAGGACTGGATTGGCCCCCTTCACTTACAGTACACTGAAAGCACATTTAAAGGGGATCTTTTAATAGCCAGTATGAACAGGAGGAATGATTACAGCGAGGAAAACCTCTTTCAGTGTTCATATGGGCACCTGACTGTTGTTTTAAGACACACCTGAAAAATTGTGAACCTCTCCTTTACGTGGAATGACGTCCTCGGTGCAGTGAGAGGTGCACTTGCGGTCGGAAACCACTAGAGCCTGCAGTAGAGGCGTAATGGTTAAATTGCGACAGTCGTTTCTTCTTGACGGCTGATGATGACATGTCAACAACAAACATGGCAGCCAGCAGCAACTATTGGGAAGGTAAATTATGTTGTCGTGCCTGATTTAAAATAATTCTCTGCATGTACACTTTTTTTTACTGTTCTTCACTGATTCAGATCAGTCATATTTAATATGTTTCGTGGTACATTAAGTCAATAGACGTTATACTCTCGAGGGAGGAGAAGTCTTAAACTGTTGGCAGGCTAATCTGTTAGCTTGTTAGCCGTTAACGCCGAACTTGAGTAACGTTTATCAGTTATTAACGGTTAGACCGTTAAAAGTTCAACTTCATTTGTACCAAAGTGTGTATAATATAACGGTACTTGTAAAGTAAAAATTAAAACAAAGCAACAGCATTAAGAATTTTATACAAGGGCTGCAAATAACGATTTTCATTATCAATGAATCTGTCGATAATTTTCTTGAGTGATCGATTATTTTTGTCTGTAAGATCTCAGAAAATGGTTAAAAATATTGATCACCGTTTCCCAAAGCCCAGGATGAAACCTCAGATATAATGTAAAATATTCAGTTAGCTACAGAGGACTAAAGAAACCAGAAAATTATCACATCTAAGAAGCTGGAACCAGAGTTTCTTTTTTCTTAAAAAAATGACTCAACACGATTAATCGATTATCAGAACAGTTGGCAAGTAACTACACTGTGAATATAACATCGACTGTATGTAAAGATATATGATATAAACAGCTGAACTGCTTATCAAGCAATATGTCTCCCACAAAGTACTGCACTGTAACATACTGTACTACTTCATTGTCATTGAACAAGTACAAGTAAGATAAACAAGTACAATGAGATGCAGTTGGCATCTAACGAGAATTGCAATTTACGCATAAAGTGCAGTACAGGATACAAATTACTCTGAGCAGTTTATAAAGATACAAAGATAAAGATATAGCTACACCTGTGCAGTGATGCAGGATGTTATATAAAGTTGCGTTGTGGTGAGTAAGTTTGTGCTTTTTCAATTCCACTGGGATTCTGATAGCTTATAAACTGTAAAAAATGACTACCATGAGAGTCTCGTCTGGCTACAACAATGTAGCTCAAATGGTTTAATTTCATGTATGGGCCAAATACTCAACATTGGACTAAATCTGAATCATCTTGAAATGTTTGTCCTGAATGTCTCTTTGTTTCTTCACTCAGATTTGCGTAAACAGGCCAGGCAGCTGGAGAATGAGCTGGACCTCAAGCTGGTCTCCTTCAGTAAGCTCTGCACCAGCTACAGCAGCAGCAACCGGGACCAGCGGACAAGAGACAGCAGGTCAGCAGCACACGCCTCACTCAGCTTTAACAATGTGGACGGACACTGACATTTGCTACCTTTGGATAAAATCTAATCTGCATACCTTTGTTACTTCATCTTGCAGTACCTCAGCTAGCTTATATATATATATATATATATATATATATATATATATATATATATATATATATATATATATATATATATGTATATGTGTATATGTATATGTATATGTATATGTATATATGTATATGTATATGTGTGTGTATATATATATATATATATATATATATATATATATATATATATATATATATATATATATATATATATATATGTATATATATATATATGTATATGTATATATATATATATATATATATGTATATGTATATATATATATGTATGTGTATATATATATATATATGTATATGTATATATATATATATATATGTATATATATATATATATGTATATATGTATGTGTATATATATATATATATATATATATATATATATATATATATATATATATATATATATAAATATATAAATTCTGTGCTTAAATATTCAATGCAGGACAGCACCAGTCTGTATACTTATGTTATGTTTTGTCTTACATTTTGTCATTTTGTATACCCTGATTCTGAAGAAATTATATTTCACTTCAGCTGTACTTATTTTAGTTGGAATAACAAATAAAACTTTCCCTGTCATACTTAAATCAGGTCCGATTCTGTTGGCTCATCTCATGACAACATGCTGGTGGCCATGACTACTGAACTGGAGCAGCTCTTAACCAATGTAAGTCAAATGTCACACCATAAAGTTTAAGGGTTTTTAGGGTTTCTTGCAGTAGCAGCTGTCTCAGGGGTTTTACCTGAGCTCAGGTGACAGGATTCCAAAATACTGAAGAGGATTTGATGCATAATCAGTGTTCTGTAGGAGAAAAAGAAATGACCAACCAACCAAAGCTGATTGTACCTTACTGGGTTGTTATATACTGGGAATACTATTATAATTTTGGCTTATGCTTATTATAATACATTAATTTTTACTTCCTTTTATTGTTTACCTAATAAGAAGTGCAATTTTCTAAATTTAAGTGAGGTAAAAGTGTTTGATATTCTAAATTATAGCCTTGAAATGTTATTCAAATTCTGCTGAACTTTTTAAAAATCAGTTACCACAAAAAAAACATTGTTTTTATGGCTCCTTAACATCAGTTTTGTCTTTTTCTTGGCAGCTAACAGCAGTCAATGACAAAATGGCAGAATACACGAACACCCCAGGAGCTTCGTCACATAATGCAGCACTGATGCACACCTTACAGAGACACAGAGACATTTTACAGGTGCATACAATATATTCACTTTTTCTATTATTATTTGTGTTTATCATCAATATCATCGTGTATTCCTGACTGTAGTTCACATCTTTCATTTTTATCCTGTAGGACTATACTCATGAGTTCCACAAAACCAAAAGCAACTTCTTCAGCCTGCGAGAGCGAGAGGACCTGTTGGGTTCTGTTCACAGAGACATCGAGTAAGCACTTTCACACATCTCTTGCCCATAAGTGACATATTGTTAGCAAATGCAAGGTATGTTTTCCTCCAATCATCACAACATTGCGGTTTTCCAGTTGTTGTGCAGGATACCAGGACACCTTTATGGTGTGTATGATTAGTAAGAAGTATTTATGAAAAAGTGATAAGAAACATTTTTCATTAAATCAGTGTTGATAAGGTTATGGTGCAGTTAAATTACTTTTAATATTGCTTAATTGCAGCAGGTCTAAGTGCAGTATGTAGCAGTGGGGCTCAACTCACATAGGCTGTTATTGGGGTCTGTCTGAGACTTGCATACATGATGGACACACACTGATTATATTACACGTGATACAGAATGGATCAAATTTCACACATAAACATATTTGTGAAGAATTATTGTCTGGCTTGGAGTTGGTTGATTGGATGGGATGCATCATCTAGCAGGAGAACTGCAGAGACCTCTGACATTCAGTTGAGGTAGAATATTTTCAATACTAATTTAATAATTGTCATGTTTGGATAAAAAACAATACATTTGTTGTGTAAAATGATGTTTTATGACGGAGCCTAGGAGAAACTCTGGCAAATGTGGTTTATGGTTTTCTTGGATATTTGTGACAACAGGAAAAATAGATGCTTCTGATTTTAGAAATTTAGTTTTATATTGGTTTTACATATCAAGGTCAGTTTACTAGTCAATGTAGGATCTGGCATTTTTGGAGTTTGACCCAAAGTAGAGACAGAAAGTAGTCAACCATTCTTTCTTTAATCTGTCTCTCACAACGTCCCCCATCGAACTGTATGGAGGTACACAATTAAATCACCTTTTTGTCCTTTTTAATGAGTTATGTTGGCACAGTCAACTTTTCCTTCCTTAATCCCTTCTATATCTGGTTTTTATGTATACCATCACTTTCATTTTCATCTTTTCTTCCCTTCTTTTCCTTCCTTCCTATCTTCCTAGTTTTTTCCTCCTCATCCTCCTCTGTTGACTTTTGTTGTGTTGTCATTAACCAGTAGGAGGCAGAAAAGCCCACTTTGTTGCTGAATTCCCCCACCCTTTAATAGTCTCCATTCCTTCTATCATGTTTCATCCTCTTATAAGAGGCACCTCCTCTTATTAGCCAATCTCTCTCTCTCTCTCTCTCTCTCTCTCTCTCTCTCTCCTTCTCTCTCTCTCTCTCTCTGTATTGTTGTGTTTCTCTGGGGATATCTTTCCTAAGTGCTGTCTACAGTAAATCAAACCGCAAGGCTTTCATTCAGCCAAAGCTGAGGGAGAGTGGTTACATCTGGTCTGCCTGATACACAGAAAGGCTTTATCAGGGAATGAGGGCGAGAGGAAGGCAGTCACAGAGAAAGATAGAGAGAGAGAGACATTGTAGTGATCAAATTTTTACTTATTGCAAAATGATGAGAGTGAATTTAAATTACATAGACATGAGAGATGTGGAGGAACGATGAAGGAAGAAGGCAACAGAGCAGATAATGGATGATGAACTGATGATTAGTCCAAATAGGGAGGAGATGGTGTAAATAACCGATGCAGGACAGACTTGAGGGTTAAGCAGAGCTAATCACTTAAAAGCCTTTACGCAGGAAGTACGTAATTGGCATCCAGTCATCAGTTAATAGGACAGAGTGAAATATCCATTCAGTTGCTGAAGCAAAGACTGGGGGGGGGGATGTTTTTGGTGGCAGTTTCTTGTGTGTTTGTCTGAAATTCTGCTTCTCCCAGTTGCAAAGATGCTTAAACATGATTATGAAGTTAAGGTTACTGCGTTAGGTTTTCATGGAGCAACCAAAAGAGACTGAAGAAGTTAAACTCTGTTGTGTTCACCACCAAATGGAGCCAGATTACATGAGGAATTCATACATATTAATATGAAAAGAAATTTTGGACTCAAGATGATTTTTAAAAAAGAAAACTTACCATCACTGTTACTGAGCCCCCAAAAAGGCAAAACTGAACAAAATTGTTTCGTTTTTTATTTAGACAAAAATAGGATTCGTGGTGCTATTATGAAAAATAGACTCATCTTTTTTATGGGATATGAACTGGATTCATATTAATGACTATGAAAACCATGATGACCGTTTGTAACGATGCTTAATGTGCTGACCCACTTGAGAACTTGTTATTGACAAGCACCTGCTGTTTACCATGGACCGCTAAAATCTAGTATGATTGATCAAAGTATTTGGTTGATTTTTCTGTATTCATTACTTTTTATAGACTTGTCACTGCAAATATAAGATCTCACCACTGCAATGACTCATATGGCAGCACAGCGCACATACCATGTGTATCAGAAGAGGCATATGGTAGTCTACGCCAGTATTTTCCAATCCTGGTCCTGGGGCACCCCTGCCTTGCATGTTTTAGATGTTTCCCTCTTCCAACACACTTGATTCAAATGAGCTTTGCAGAAGCCTGATAACGACCCGTTCATTTGGATCAGGTGTGGATTGAAAAACACTGGTCTACAGACACCCAGCCCCGCACCAACAGATTAAATCTACAACATACTTACAAAAATTGTATTGTAACTGTCAGCTGTATGTAGATGTTTATATAAATTTTGCTTCATGTGGGCACCAGATTGCCTAATTGTTAAAACGCGTCCCCTCGTTTGCATATAGACCCCCCACTGTCTCTTTTAAATAGAGGCAAAAAACTTGTTTCATGTGCTGTATCCTAATAGCAGCTGTCAGCCCAGTCCACCATCATTCAATGTTTCTCTCTTTTGTGTTTTCTTACACAGGTCCTACAAAAGCGGTTCAGGGGTGAATAACAGAAGGACGGAGCTCTTCCTGAAGGAACATGAACATCTCAGAAAGTAAGAGCTTTCTTAAAAACAGCTTATCATTTAGAAACACTGGAACAGCGTTACACTAAAATATATATATATATATATATATGTATACATGTATATATGTGTGTGTATATATATATATGTATGTGTGTGTATAATGTTTTGCAGATGCTTAAAATTAGCATTGTTTGATACTTCACCGGTGAGTGATGATGCAAAATAATGATGATTAATAGGTGTCTGCTCACTATTGAGTAAACTATTTAATGCCTGTTATATCAGGAGTAGTGAACGAGTTAATGAGGGAGTGATTTCAGACACAGTCACAGTTGAATTGTAGCTACTATGAAGTATTTCTATTCTATTTTACTAGTCGATATCTGAGTCCATTATGATAATGACACCAATAGGATCGGTGTGGGCAATCAGCAGAATTATATTGATTTACATAAAACCTGTATCTTCAAGATCTAAGAGGACCTGTAATTTTCTATTACCTAATGATAAATTTAACCCTAATCAAGACTTGGTACTAGCATATATGAAAGTTGTTGAGGAAGATGTGCCGTTAATGTGACATGATGGACGTGCAAGTGTTTGTGTAATAAAGGAAGATTGAAAAGAAAGAAAGAAAATCAGGAGAAGAGAAAAGAGGTTTATGTGTGTGTGTGTGGTTTTATTACCATGCACATAAGCATTTCTGTGGTTTACAGGACATGTTGTCAGTCACGTTCTGAAGCACTTTCTCATGACTTTGCTTAAAATACAGGAAGATTGAAAAACAAAGAATCAAAAGTAGAAGTAAGAGAGGAGATTTGGCAAAAAAGAGGAGATTGAAAGGAGAAGACAGGTGACAAATGAAAGGAAAACCAACTTAAAGTGTCTTGGTTGTATGTTGGACTTCCGCATTTGTTATGTTCCTTCCTTTCCTTTATTTTTTGAAGAATATTTGTATAGAATAGACAGTGGCTGCACACAGAATTTGATCTCACAATCTTTCTCACTGAAGACGGGTCATGTCAGCATCTACTGAAAATTAAATGTCATGGTTTGAATATTATCTTAATTAATTCTGATGTAAAATGATGAAGTATATCCTGAATCAGTGAAGGGGAACTTCACTGAGTTCATACACCAAAAATCAGTTTACCAGTCATGGGGAGCACTACTGTGTTGATTCTGTGAAACCAGTTCTACAATGTCCTCTGTGGACATTAATAACTAGTAATATCTGGGATGGGGCTTGGGGACTGCATATTTTTTAAACCAAAATCCTGTGTTACAAAATTTGTGTAGTTCGAAGACGTGAATATTTACCAAGCAGGGAGGGTCTAACAAAAGAGATGATTGAGTTGCTTTATAGTAGTAGGATCAAGCATTTATTTAAACTTCCAAATCAGGATATCTTGGCCTCTGCTGCATCAGTTTTGACTATAATTTAGTCATCCAAGTTAATTAATGTGAAAACCTTGTGTAGCCCACATACAGTATACAGTATCAATGCCCGTTCGTGGGCATTGATAGAAATATGTGATGGTAATAAGGTTGGTTTTCAGGAAAGTATAAAGGTATTTTAATAAATGTGTTTTATACACACATACATAAACAAGATTGTTTTGGTCACTATGAAATTTTGGTATCTAACCGCCTCCGCTGTGGCTGGTAAATGATGTCCTCATTGAAATGTTTTTCTTTACATTTTAAAAATTGTTTACATTTTTAAAATGGTCACATTTCCCACAGATCTTCAAACTGGCAGATTTATAGTATTTTGTTTTTAATGTTGATTGTTTTAATGCAGGTAATAAAAACATAAAAATGTGAACTTCATTGATTATTACATAGCTGTTGAGGCATGCTATAATGTCAAATGTATCGGCCTGAATGTGACTGGTGACAAACATCAGAAAAACTTAACAGCAGAAAGAAGAGAGGAAAAGATCCTGACAAAAAGGATGTTTATACTACAATACTCATAAGAGCATCCCTGGACAACACAAAAGGACCGTCATGGAAACTCTGTATCAATTTATCCTCTTTATTAAATGACCTAATGAACACTTTTTACATTTAAAACAAATAAAAATAGAATCTCAATTTAACAAGCTCAACACATTATTCATGTGACTTTATCATATTTTAATATAATATAATAAATAATTATATTTTCTTTCTGCGAAGTCCAACCAAATTCTTGAAGAATTACATTTGACAACTACAGTGTCACTGTACAGATAAGATGATGTACCATGGTTTATGATCTCTTGGATGGGGGTTTCCTGAGAGATGGAGAAAGAAGAAGAAGACATTCAAATTAAACAATTGTGATTGCATAGTTAAAAATACAGCACCTACAAACACAAAATATGAACTTCCAAACTGTCTTTGTGACAAGTAAAACGCTTCATCCTCACATGTTAATGTTAACATTGTTCCCTGCACCAATGTGTCCGATGTATCCCATTCCCATGTTTGTTGCATTGCCAATAATTATTTGGGCTCCTTTTCCTCCTGCTGAAATATAAAGAATAATAAATGGAATAATCTTGAATCTGTAGTGTACACATTGTAGTGTTATACATGAGTATGTAAATAATAGTGAAAGTGCCCACTTCTAGCACCTCGCCACGAGGCACAGGTCTCACCGTTCACAATGCAGTTGTTCCCTACACCAAAGCCTCCTGCATTGTGTCCCATAGCAACATTGCTCATGTTCCCAATATCTATTTTGACTCCTTCTCCTCCTGTTGAAATATAAAGACTCATAAATAGAATCACATAAACAGTTGATCTTACTCTGATCTGCAGTACATGAGTAAGGTCAGGCTCAGACTGACATTAGCACTGCATAACAAAATGTCAGCCCCCCTTCAGTCTTTTCATTGAGACTACTGTGTTGGCAAAGATGGGGGTAATTGCAGGGGTGGCCAATCAAATATAAACAGTGTAATTCCACTGTTTACCTCATGATTATCAAGGCAGAAGATAAAATGATTGCCACCTTGATGAATTTCAGTTTTATAAACTGCTGCGTGGTGAACAAATCAGAAATGATTTCCATTCCTCATACTTCCAGAACTTACCATTTACATTGCAGTTGTTCCCTGCACCAATGTCTCCAACGTTGGCTCCAACATCCATGTTGTGTATGTTGCCAATATTTACTTCTATTCCTTTTCCCCCTGTTGAATTACAGTTATAGATACAACAGATTCACATGAACTAATTATCTCTCAAATTCTAAATTTATCATACAAGCAACACGTAAGAAAGTGCTCATCCAATGATATCACACACACTACTTACCGCTCACATTGCAGTTGTTCTTTGCACCAATGTGTCCAACGTTGGTTCCAACATCCATGTTGTGTATGTTGCCAATATCTACTTTGACTCCTTGTCCTCCTGTTGAATTACAGTAAGTTATAGATACAGAAGCACATGAACTGATGATCTTACTCAAATTCTAATCTTATTATACGAGTAACACGTAAGAAACTGTTCATCCAACGATATTACACACACTACTTACCGCTCGCATTGCAGTTGTTCTTGGCACCAATGTCTCCTATATTTTCTCCAACTGTCATGTCACTTATGTTGCCAACATTGAATTCTTTTCCTCCTGTCAACACACAAACATAGATAAATACAATCTCAAGAATACAATAACATGATCACCTAATCTAACTGTGCATATTCCAATCTCTGAGTTACAAATCAGAAATTATTCACTGCCAACTCCTACTAACTTTCCAGCAATATGATATGCAGAACTCACCGCTGGCATTACCGGTGGATCCAGAGTTGCTTCCACCTCCTGTGTCACATGAGCCACCAGTATTTGTTTGGCCTCCTGTTCCTCCTTTTAAAATGTAGAGAATATGAATAAGTAAAAGAAATGTTAATCATATACATTGATAATCATACTCTTACTCATGCTGTAAAGACACTGATCTCTTATCTAGACTGCATACTTCTACTTTCACCATCTTATGACAAACAGAGCAAATCACTGACACCTGTGATACAGTGATGTAAAACTGACATGAGAGAGATCATCAATCAATGTACAGGGATTGAACTTACCGCTAATATTGATTACATTACCAGCACCAATCTGTCCTGTGTTGGTCCCAACAACAATGTCCTTGGTGTTACCAATGGACGACATTGTTCTTTCTGAAATATACACAGACAAAGATTAAAAGCAAAATAAAAACCATGTTTAGCATCAAATGGATTCAGACAAAATTCTCAGACAAACAACTCGTGTAAAGACTCAGAACTGCAGCTTTGACTCACTTTTAACTAGTGTTTGATGTTAATGTTGATCTTGAAATATTCTACATTCACACTAACAGAGTAAGACAGAGTCACAGGATCAGCTGAATATCAGACATGAAAATGTAAATTACAAAACAAAATGAAAATAGGTAACAAATGTTATATTTTAAAGACCGAGCTGACATTAAGCAGAGAGACACAGATATAGTCTTTATCTTACCGCTGGTTTCAGATGTTTGTCTTGTGCTGTGAAGTGAACTCGTGGAAAAGGGAAGAATCTAACTCTTTTTTTTTTAAAGTGTCATGCACATGTTGAGGACTTCCTTTATAGTTAGCAGGTGTTTTGTTCGTTCAGCAAAGCTCTTTTTTTTTCCCCCACAGAGGGGATTTTAGTCAAGTATTTCTGCATCAGCTGAGGTTCAATGACGAGAAACCAGAAAGTTAATTTTAAATTGTACTCAGAAATGTTTATTGACACTATTAAGACATTTTAAAAATAAGTATTGATAGCTTTAACTGTCCAATTCATTTAACTTTTGTGAACTCAATCGTTGCATCATTAAATACAACAATGCTCAAATGTAAGCTGAAAAAACTATAATTTGCACATTATCTGCTAGTTAAATACTTACACTAAATGCTGAGTTACTTAACATTTTGAAAACAAACTCACACACAAACATTTTATACAATAAATTAAAAAATGGGGGGAAAACAGCAATTGTTACATGACATTGAAGTCCTGTTTGAAATGTTTGTAGGAATTATTGGGGATTTGTTAAATTTGGGGCTGGACGATAAAGCAATCTCGATACGGGATCACAATAAAATTTATGTCGATAACGATGATAAACTTCAGAAATTTTTTTTTACTCTATGGATAGATCTAACAGCCTATCACACAGCAGAAATAAATGCGACAACAGCCAGTCAGTCTCCAGTTTTTGGCCTCCGCGTCAAAGTACACGCTCATTTCCTACCGCAGCCATTGAGGCTATGCTAGTGCAATCATTAGCAGGGCTACAACTATCTTGAGTGCCTTTCACGTCTAAAGTAACATTTGCTGACAAAAGCTGCTCTAACTCACGGACACTTCTCACTAGTAGAGACATCCTGTCTGCAACTGCGGAACAGTCATCACACACCATCGTTTAACGAGGCTGCTTTGACTGCGAATGCACAAAGCTAACTGCTAAGCTAGCTAGCTAAGATAAATTAAGAGGTTACAGCAGAATAGATACTGTGTGTGTGTGTGTGTGTATATATATATATATATATATATATATATATATATATATATATATATATATATATATAAGATGTAGTATAATGATTTCTACCTCTAAAACATTTGAGAGATGTGAAAACAGAACTTAATTAATATCTTTTAAATTTATTTCATGTTAAAGTTGAGTGTATGAATGTGTCAGGGCTTTTGTGATCCACTTGTTTACTTTCTTTGTCTTGGTTGTACCCCTAAACATTAGAGATGTTTGCTGCCCTGCTAAAGGAATTATATGTGATAGTAATCACAGTTTTTACTTTTATTTACATTATTTTAATAAGTTATAAGCCAAGTTAACTTGTATTTTTGTCACGGCAGATAAAGTATTTGCAAAGTTAAATGTTTACATTATATCCTATTTTTTATGTTAAACTATATTCTAAAGTTTAACTAATGAGCCCTTCAGCCCTCAGTCATTATCAGGATATTTTTCAAATGGCAGCATTATCAAATTATATATATTGTGCATACATACATTTTCCATAATGGTGATACATATTGATATTTTCTGAACAGTTTTTTTTGTATGATATTGATTTTAATCAAATCACCTAGTGCTAGTTGACACTAAAATTTTGACTTATCAGGATCACCCAAATAAAAAATAAAACACATATATTGTTATTTGCATATATTGTATATTTGTCCTTTTATAAAACAATAAGCTGACCACTGTGTCATTATATTTAATTCTTTAGTAGATTTAGCCGCACAGTTCAAAGTTTGAATACATTTGATATCTTGACATTAATCTCTTTTTTTCATTCCCATGTGAGAGCACCTCCCAAAACCTCTGCTATTAGAGGAAGAGTGCACTCACAGATACTTTGCTGTATCTGTGTGAATGTAGACAATTACCCATCTCTTCTTCCAAACTGTTACAGGTTTAGAGCTGGGTGATATTACCTGAAAATTCAACCTCAAAACATATCCCTTATGTATTCATGATTTGTATGTTTTTTTTCTCTACACAAACTTAAAACAATAACCACAACATTAAAACACATGGAGGCGTTTATTGATTTCTTCAGGCTTTGTTTTCTGTATCAACTCAGCATATTTTCCCTCTGTTATTATGACAAAAATTAACTTTGGTGCAGCCACTTTTTTTGTAGAAGTTTTATAATAAGTTGAAGGGAGATTATCTGTGTGTAATCAAGTTAAAACAAATGATTTTTAGGTTAAATACTGGATTTCTTAGCTAGAAAACCCAACTGCTGGTTATTTAATTTCCTGACAAAACAGCTCTGCATGTTACAGCATGAACACAAAGCAACATTGGAAACAAATTCATGTTTGAATGAAGGTGACAGATAAATACATTTCCAAGGCACTGAATATCGACCAGAGTACAATAAAGTCAGTCATAAAAAATGAAAAAATACTAAATCTTCAGCCAAAGATTCATTTATTTTCAGAATTTAACATTTTTTAATGCTGTGTTAAAGGACATTTCAATTATCTGCCATAATAAAGCAAATGATTCATGATTTTTAGAAGAGTTGTCCTTTCGTCTGCTGGACGGCAATTTCCTAAAAGACAGAGAGAGACAGAAGCAAAGAGAGTGAGAAAGAGTAAAATACAAATATTGATGAGAAAATGAGGATTATATACTTCTACAATGAAGCATTCACAGGAACAATTAACATGCATAAACATGTCACATCTCATCTGATACTGTGTCCTATGTCACAAGTAAATCTCTGATCTTTCTTCTTACCTCAGCTGATGTTAATCTTGTTCCCTGAACCAATGCAACCTGTGTTAGAACCAGCTGTAATCTTTTCAGTGTTGCCAACACTTGCATTGGCTCCCATTTTGCCTGTTGAAATAAGAGGATTGAGAGAAGAAATAAAAAACTATTCACTGAAAC
The DNA here is from genome assembly GCF_914725855.1 of Thunnus albacares. Taxonomy (NCBI): domain Eukaryota; kingdom Metazoa; phylum Chordata; class Actinopteri; order Scombriformes; family Scombridae; genus Thunnus; species Thunnus albacares. Next base: position 16,964,624 of record NC_058118.1, on the reverse strand, counting down.
ACAGATTGTGCCATAAAGATGCTAATATTTGAAGATGAGTAATGAATAAAAAATTAATTGCTCATACCTCCCTAACAATATGAGAAATAACTCACCCTGAATCTCGTTCTTTGCTCCAATGTCTCCTTTATTATCTCCTGTAACTTTGACTTTGCCAGTGTTGCCCACAGACGAATGGTCTCCAACTTGTCCTGGAAGAGAAGTCATGAAAACATTGTCATAAGACTGTCAAGACAACCCGACAGAAAAGTGCAGTCACACTTGGACTTACCACTAATTTTATTGTCAGAGCCAACCAGCCCTTCATTCTCCCCAATGTTAACGTCCTCTGTGTCACCAACTTTTTTATCCATTGTTGCTGCTTAAATCTAGAGAGGCAGACAACAACTTAGTGACAAAATGTACACTTCAGTTAAACTCTTTTCAAGAATCTAGAGCTTTGACTTGCTGCTTATTTGTGATTTTAATTTTGGGTTGTTCTACTTTAGGATAAAGTATAAGACAAAGTACAAAGTAGCAGACAGCAGTTGACACAGACATGAAGCTGAGAGACACACATATATATGCAGTCTTTATCTTACCACTGGTTTCAGATGTTTGTCTTGTGCTGTGAGGTGAGATTGTTGAATTAAGGAGAGAAGACTCTGCTTTTATACATCTCCTGCACATGCGTGTTCATGTCTTTTGGGGTTTAGGAAGAGGAACTTCCTTAATGTAGTTAACAGGTATTTTGTTGGTTCAGCCAAAAAAAAAACAAAAAAAAAAACTCCCACATCTGAAGGGGAAATGCCTCCTGCAGGCTGAACTTCACCTCCTGAAACATCTACTATTACAGAACAAGTAACCAATCTTCATAACAGAGACTCAAGTTATGAAACTTATTCTACTTTCTTCACTTAATTTTATAAATGCAGACACTTTGCAGATCCAGATTGAAACTCACTCACATATTTGGTTATCTATTCAGTCATAATCAGCCAAACTTATGGTCAGTAATTTGTTCAACATTGTACTTGATGAAACCAAACTTATTTCAAATCACTGTTGAAACATTACCCCAATAGTTCCCATCCTTGGAAGTATTTGATCTTCAAACCAAATTTATAGTGATCAATCAACATGATTGACAAGTGTCCTTTCAGTTTAGTTCCTTTAACAAAATCAGTTAAATTGTGATGTTGCCATTGATCTAAAAACCCCAAAAAGAACCAAATGTTGCTCATAAATAACTAAAAATTCTAAATATCAACTGAGTACTTATGTGTTTAAACAAACTGGACACTATTGTTATATTTATGAGTTATTAAACATTAAGCATTCAAAAACTTAATGTGAATTACTTTCAATTTACTTTTTTTAAATGTCCATACTGAAATCACAAATCCATCATGAATCACAAGAATACATTGTGACATTAACCTAAACTTTTAGCTCTGGTTTAGATGTTCAGATGACCTGAAGCTTTACTTTCAGTTTGAGTTTGTAGCTGCCACAAACTAAATCATGTGAATCATCTTGGTTGTTAATAACAACATAGTCATCATAAATCAGGAAAGACAAATAAGGATGTGAATATTTTCTTGACTTTCCAGCTTTAAACCAACATGCACAACTGGCTGATTTAGGATTCAAGCGCCATATAATGTCACTTTTTTTAGGTCATTCTTGACCATGGTTAGTTCCTCTCACTGCAGTTCTGTGCTTCTTTATGCACTTTCTTGTTCCTTAAATTTTGCTGTTCTCAAAACCTCTGTGAAGGGTATAGTAGCTAATAAAGAGATAACACTTTAGGTTTATTGCCTTATATTCTTTAAAGAGGACCTATTATGCTCATTTCAGCTCTAAATTTTTACTTTTGAACTCCACTAGAGTAGCTCGGCATGATTCAAAGTTCAAAAACTCCTTATTTATCGTATACTGGCCCTTTATGCGGCCCCTCAATATACACAGTTTCTCTTACAGTCCGTTTTAGCTCCTGTCTCTTTAAGGCCCCCCTCCCGATGAACCCACTCTGTTCTGATTGGACAGTTTTACGTATCAGGGTTGCGTAACTATACCGGCAATACAAACCAAGCATTTCCTGCTTTACTGCTTCAAATTAAAAGCTTTTAAATGACTAACTGACTTTTATTGTGAAGAATTTACAGGAAGTAAAAACGTGTTCCTCACTGAACAGAGCTTAGCAGAGCTTTGTTAGCAGCGCTAAAAACTGGTCAAAACAACGACATTTGGAGCTATTTGGAGCTATTTGGAGCTATTTGTTCAGTGGATCAGTTAGAAATCATGCAGGGAGGAATAGTATAAGCAGAAACAGCCACAGTGAGATGTATTATGAAGAGCTGCAGACAACCAGCTCACCTCCAACAGGTAAATTACTTATTTTACTTTGCTATGCTGTGTAATGGCGTCGTGGCTTGGCTTAACTACTACCAGAGTGAGCAGCGAACTTGCACGCTGTGCACGTAGCTGATGTCCATATAAAGAAATCTGTCACAAACTGACATCAGCTCGGGCTGAAAGTAGAAAAAAACGTTGGAAACTTCGCGTTCAGAGCAGTCTGAAGCTGCTGCTTTTTGTTCACAGGGATTACTGCTACATACATTTACCTCGTTATTTGACACGTTGGCCACTTATAACACGAACATCCGACATTGAGACATTATATATATGTCTGAAAATGAAGAAAAGCATAATACCTAGCCTTTAAGTTAGCCATCTCAGAGTAAAATACCCTTCACATGAATGATATTTTAACTTCTTTTTGTGATAGGGTCCAATTATGCTAGCAGCTTATTTCAATGATTTTATTGTAGCAATAAAACCAGGTTTTTATTTCTCACCATAGGCCATATGTCCTTTGTGGACTAGAATCTAGTCACTAGATTAATGTCATCACATCTTTGTCCATGAGTGTGGATGTAGCCCCACCTTTCTGTCGCTCTACACTTATTACTTGTCGTGAGTAATAAAGTTTTAAGAAACAGTTTTAAAAAATATTGATTTGGATCAAATTTACAGTATTTTTATACTTATAAAAGACTGAAAACTTTTTTATTTAACAAATTACCACCAAGTTAATCCAAAATTTAAATGCCAACTGTATTTTTGAGACATTTCAGTCTGTCTGTTTTCAGAGCTGCAGCACTGAATGATAATTTTGTTTTTTCTGGATTATATCCTCTGATAATTTATCTTAAGATCCTCATTGACAGACTTAAGTGGTGAGCTGGTCTATCTGGGGCAAGTCTTAGTTTCTTCTAATGATCAGATAAAACATTTTCAGTTGCAGTTGGTGAACAGATGTCTGATTTTACTGTAGTATATTTTGGAGTGCCTCAGGGGTCTGCTCTAGGGCCTGTTTTATTCTCAATCCACATGCTACCCCTTGGTCTTTTAATAAGATGTTTAATATCTCTCTCTACACGGTATGTTCCCAGTAGTCCTCTTGAAATGAAGAGAAAACCTGATATGTTTCTTTTGACTTTGATGAAAAACAATGCAAAGACAATTTCATGCAGCATGTTGACTTTATTTTCAAATGTTGTTGTTTTTGACATTAAACTCGATGAGTCTATGATTTTTGCCGATTTCACATCATGAATTTGACACTTGCTGTTGTGTTAAAAGATATTTCAATTATAGGACATAATTATCTGGCTGAGTGGTTTGTGATCTGTTGGAGAGCAGTTTCCTAAGAGAGAAAAAGAGGTGAAGGAAGAAGGGAGAGCAAAATAGAGTTAAAGAATTTATCAAAAATTGTGAGAGAACACTGATTGTAAAGAAATGATACATTCACAGGAAATATTAACACACACAAACATGTTATATGCACATGTACACATCTATTACTGCGTCCTATGTGATCAGTAAATCTGAGTTTCCTTCTTACCTCAACTAATGTTAATGCGGTTCCCTGAACCAATGGATCCTGAGTTATTACCAACAGTAACATTGCTGATGTTGCCAATACTTGAATTGGCTCCGATTTCTCCTGTTGAAATACCAGGAATATGAAAATTGAAAGCAGTTAATCATTCTTAGATTTGTGCTGTACTGAAGATAATGTCTGAACATGAGTAATGACTCACATACCACCCACTTTTAGAAAGATAACCCACCAGTCACAGTGTAGTTGTTCCTTCCACCGATGCATCCTCGATTTGTTCCAGAAACATGAATGTTGCTGATATTACCCAGAGAAATATTTTTCCTATTGCCTGAAGAGGAGACGACATGAGAGAAGACAATGTCATAAAAAAAAAAAAACTCTCCAGATGATCGCACAGAAAGATAAATAATCTGTAAGAAGTCTTCTCTGATGTGCAGAGGTTGAACTTACCTTCAACATAATACTCATTCTCACCACCAATCCCTCCTTCACCACAACCAGCGGTGATGTTTTCCTTGTTTTCAGTGTCGAAAGATGTTGGTCGTGCTGAAATGTGGACAGAAGTACCCAAAAAGATGAAGAAATATGATAAAAGAAAAAATATTGTTCTGTTAAATCTCATGTCAACTCCGCAGCTGTGACACAGTTGTTACTGGCTGACTGTCATGTTTTTGATTTAGGATCACATCTGGGACACAGCGTCAGTTTAATGTGTAACATGTAAATGTAAACAAATAAAAATCATGAAGACAGAGCTGTTGATCCAGACATGAAGAGTATGAGGGGGTTGAACTTTGCTGTGATGTTGATCTGAGGGAACAATACTGTGCTTTCTCAGGTATCATGCACAGGTGATCATGTATTAGGAAGATATTATCTGTTCTGGAAAAATGGTTTATTGATTCAGCTTCTGCCCTCATTTCCACAGAATCTAAGGGGGGGGGGGGAGTGTTTGTCTAACAGTGTTGCATCAACAAGTGTTCAATAACAAAACCAAGAACTGATTCCAAAAATTACTTCACAAATGTTCTCAGGCTTTAAGAAGACATTTTGCAAAAATGGCTTTTCAATTTTAAGTGAAACCGTTATCAGAAGTCTTGAAATAAGATCAAATTACTGAAAATAAGATAAGTGCTATTCTTGTTTCTAGACAACAAAACCTCCTATAGGGAAAACTTGTATATGACAGGTTTTTAAAAAATGAACACATACGACCAAAAGTCTAAACCTTGAAATTATATATTTTGCCTGAATATAAAGATGAGAATACACCATCATGCAAGTTAAAAGACTAAAACTTGAAATAAGATGTTTTTTGTCTTGAAACTGCAGAGTTTACAATAAGTGTCGAAGCAAACTGGAGGTCTTGTAACAGACGTCTCTTGTATCTAACTAAACATAACGCCAAATAAGATAAAATTGCTAATTAAGACGAAGCAAGTGAAACTTACTCAAATTAAGTCAAACAACCTTCAGCATAGTCGTAGATAATCCAATTCATATTCAAAACAAGTCAGATTAGATTTTAAATTTGAATATGAGATTATTTAACTTAATTAGAAGTAGAGCTTAAACTAAATAAACAAAACAAAAAAACTTGATTAAACTAATAATCTTAAATAATATTCAATACAATATTGATAATTGCTTCAGTCATTTTAGTAAAAATGACAAAAACACACTGGTTCCAACTTCTTTTTCTTGTGAATAATGGATGGTTTTCTTAGTCTGATGATAAACTGAATGTCTTTTTAGACAGCAGGTCAGACAAACAAAGTAATTTGAAGACTTTCGGTCTACAGAAGTTATGATGACAATTTGTTGTTATTTTCTAAGATTTTATGGACCAAACAATTAATAAATGAATCTGCAAAATAGAACAGAATAATTGATAAAGAAAATAATCATTAATTACAACTATAGATGTGATGATAATGAGTAATAAATTCAAAATCATGCAATAAAAAAAATTCCAATATGTTGCGATGTTGTTTCATCACATGAAAATCTTACATTTTCATTTCACAGTTCAAGTGTAACTAGTATGAAGTATTTCTATTCAATTTTATTAATCAATATCCGAGTCCATTATGACAATGACACCAATAGGATCAGTGTGGAGAACCAGCGGACTTAAATTGATTTGCATAAAACCTGTATCTTCAAAGTCTTAGAGGGCCTGTAATTTTCTAGTGACAAATTTACCCCTAATCAAGACTTGGTTCTAGCATATATGAAATTTGTTGAGGAAGATGTACAGGTAATGTGACTGAGTGAATAGTGCAGTGTGAAACATGACAAACTATATGTGTGAGTGTTTATGTGTTTATGTTTCCTTGCACATAAGCATGTTTACAGTTGGACCTGTTCTCAATCACGTTCACAATCACTTTCTCAAAACTGTACTGGAAATAGAGGAAGATTGAAAAAACAAAGAAAATCAAGAGCAGAAGTCAAAAAGGAGATGTGGAAGAGGTTTGTGAAGAGTTTCGGTCCGCAGACCTTCATCGGGTTATTGGTATTTAATAACCTGATGAAGGTCCAGCCCACATAGTCTGGAAACGTACCCAATAAATCTCCTCTAATTGCAAGCACAGAAGACAGCGTACGGGAGTTCTTTGTTATACTGTTGATACATGATTTTCTCCAACACACCTGTCGATCTGCAGGTGTGCATAAAAGTTCTATTCCTAAAAAAGAAGAGTTTGAAAGGAGAAGACAAGAAGAACGAGACAACCTTAAAGTGTGTTACTAATGTGTTGAACCTCCAGAACAGCTTCAGTGCTTCTTAGATGGTAGATTCTTAAAATCTCTGAACTCTTCTGGAAAAGCCTCTTTGGAAAGTTATTCCCTCATTTGGTGTTTTGAAGATGGTGCCGCTGTCTAAAACGTCACTCCAATATCTCCCATAGGTGTTAAACTGGTTTGAGATGTGGTAACTGTGATGGTCAAAGTAAACTATGATTCATATCATCATAATCATCAAACTTGTTCAGTGAGCCTCTGCATTTGTTATGTTCCTCCGCACAGAACAATCTTTGTCACTGAGGACAGGTCATGTCATCATCTGCTGATAATTAAATGTCGTAGTTTGATTATTATCTTAATTTGTTCTGAGGTAAAATGATGAAGTATATTCTTAAAGGGGAACTTCACTGACTCCATTCGGACGATCCATCAATCCCTTACACTCAGCACTTAGTCCTCTTCCCCCCTTTATATTCAAAGTATTTGTGTGGTGTCGTTCCCTCCTTTTCCTTTATTATTTTGGTATATTTCGTCATGAAATAAAGGGACAGGTTGACACATGCACTGTACTGCACTGAAAAGCCCACTGAGATAGTCTGTGTGCATACTAACTTCCACACCAGGTGCTCAAGCTGTAAAGACTGATAATTACACCTTGAGGTGGACGGGCAGTCCACGCCTTTACTTGAAGAGGTTACCAACTTTTATGTAAACAGTGTCACGGCTCTTGTCAATCAGATGTAATTGTCTTTTTAATAAAAAAATCAGTTTACTAGTCATGAGGAGTACTACTGTGTTGAGTCTGTGAAACCAGTTCTACAATATCTTCTGTGGACATTAATAACTAGTAATACCTGGGATGGGGCTTGGAGACTGCGTATTTTTTAAACCAAAATCCTGTGTCACAGACTTTGTGTAGTTCGAAGACGTGAATATTTACCAAGCAGGGAGGGTCTAACAAAAGAGATGATTGAGTTGCTTTATAGTAGTAGGATCAACATTTTTTTTTAAACTTCCAAATCAGGATGGCCTCTACTGCATCAGTTTTGACTATAATTTAGTCATCTAAGTTAACCAATGTGAAAACTGTGAGTGTAGCCTACATACAGTATGTATAACCAGCCATTCATGGGCATTGATAGAAATATATGATGGAAACAAGGTTGGTTTTCAGGATAGTATAAAGGTATTTTGATAAATGTGTTTTACACGAACATACATGTACAAGATTGTTTTGGTCACTATGAAATTTTGGTATCTAACCGCCTCCGCTGTGGCTGGTGAATAATGTTCTCATTGAAATTGCTATCATTTTTAAAATGGTCACATTTCCCACAGAGTTTCAAACTGGCAGATTTATAGTATTTTGTTTTTAATGTTGATTGTTTTAATGCAGGTTATAACAACGTAAAATATGAACTTCATCGATTATTACATAGCTGTTGATGCATGCTATAACGTCAGATGTATCGGCCTGAATATGACTGGTGACAAACATCAGAAAAACCTAATGAACACTTTTTATATTTAAAACAAATAAAAATAGAAGCTCAATTTAATAAGCTCAACAGTTTATTCCTGTGACTTTATCATATTTTAATATAATATAATAAATAATTATATTTTCTTTCTGCGAAGTCCAACCAAATTCTTGAAGAATTACATTTGACAACTACAGTGTCACTGTACAGATAAGATGCCATTTGATGTACCATGGTTTATGATCTCTTGGATGGGGGTTTCCTGAGAGATGGAGAAAGAAGAAGAAGACATTCAAATTAAACAATTGTGATTGCATAGTTAAAAATACAGCACCTACAAACACAAAACATGAACTTCCAAACTGTCTTTGTGACAAGTAAAAGGCTTCATCCTCACATGTTAATGTTAACATTGTTCCCGGCACCAATGTGTCCGATGTATCCCATTCCCATGTTTGTTGCATTGCCAATAATTATTTGGGCTCCTTTTTCCTCCTGCTGAAATATAAAGAATAATAAATGGAATAATCTTGAATCTGTAGTGTACACATTGTAGTGTTATACATGAGTATGTAAATAATAGTGAAAGTGCCCACTTCTAGCACCTCGCCACGAGGCACAGGTCTCACCGTTCACAATGCAGTTGTTCCCTACACCAAAGCCTCCTGCATTGTGTCCCATAGCAACGTTGCTCATGTTCCCAATATCTATTTTGACTCCTTCTCCTCCTGTTGAAATATAAAGACTCATAAATAGAATCACATAAACAGTTGATCTTACTCTAATCTGCAGTACATGAGTAAGGTCAGGCTCAGACCGACATTAGCACTGCATAACAAAATGTCAGCCCCCCTTCAGTCTTTTCATTGAGACTACTGTGTTGGCAAAGATGGGGGTAATTGCAGGGGTGGCCAATCAAATATAAACAGTGTAATTCCACTGTTTACCTCATGATTATCAAGGCAGAAGATAAAATGATTGCCATGATTTTAATGTTGATATTGAAATATTCAATATTCACAGTAACAGAGTAAGACAGAGTCACAGGATCAGCTGAATATCAGACATGAAAATGTAAAATACAAAACAAAATGAAAATGGGTAACAAATGTTATATTTTAAAGGCAGAGAGACACAGATATAGTCTTTATCTTACCACTGGTTTCAGATGTTTGTCTCGTGCTGTGAAGTGAACTTGTTGAAGAGGGAAGAATCTGACTTCTTTCTTTTTTTTTTTTTTTTGGCGTACACATGAGGACTTCCTTTATAGTTAGTAGGTGTTTTATTTGTTCAGCAAAGCTAATTTTTTTTGCCACAGAGGCTTTAGAGGGGATTTTAGTCTAGTAGTGCTGCATCAGCTGAGGTTCAATGACGAGTACCCAGAAAGTACATTTTGAAGATTGATTCATTTTGAAAATAGACTTACAAACTCACACACAAACATTTTACACAATTCATTTTAAAAAATGAAAAAAAAAACAGCAATCGTAAAATGACATTGAAGTTCTGTTTGAAATGTTTGTAGGAATTATTGGGATTGGTTAAATTTGGGGCTGGGCAATAAAACAATCTCGATACGGGGTCGCAATAAAATTTATGTTGATGTCGATGATAAACTTTGGACAATTTTTACTCTATGGATAGATCTAACAGCCTATCACACAGATGTGTCAACAGCCAGTCAGTCTCCAGTTTTTGGCCTCCATGTCAAAGTACACGTCCATTTCCTACTGCAGCTGACGAGGCCACGCTAGTGCTATCATTAGCAGGACTTTCTTGACTGCGAAGGCACAAAGCTAACTGCTAACTAACACTAGTGTTGTTTCATAAAGAAAACTAGAATCTAATGACGTGAACTAAGCACGGAAAATAACGTAGTCAGTAAGATAAATAAAGAGGTTACAGCAGAATATATATTGTGTATGTATATACAGTACACGCAAAAGTTTTAGGCACTAAAAGTAAAGTGAGAATGCCTACAAAAATATTGCTATAAATTGTTTTAATTTATCAATTAACTTCTTACAAAGTTGAGTAAACAGCAGAAACCTAAATGAAATCAATATTTGCTGTGAGCAGCTTTGCCTTTTAAACAGCAGCAGTTCTCCTCAGTACACTTTAACACAGTTTTTCAGGTAGGTTGTTGTAACCATCCTGGAGAAAGAATGTTCTTCTGTGGATTTATTACTTAGGCCATCTCAGGTGCTTCTTCATGTTATCCCAGATTGACTCCATGATGTTGAGATCAGGGCTCTGTGGGGGTCATACCATACCATCTGCTGCAGGACTCATCATTGTTCTTGTTGCTGAAAATAGTTGTTTATTACTCTAGCTGTATGCTTGGGGTCATTGTCATGTCATGAATAAATTTGGGACTCCTCCCTGATGGTATTGCATAATGGATAAGAATCTAAACATCTAGGGTGCCTAAAACTTTTGCACAGTACTGTATGTGTGTGTATGTATATATAATATATATATAACCTCTTTATTTATTTACAGTATTTTAGTAAGTTACAAAGCAAACTGACTTGTACTGTTTTGTTATAGCAGATAGAGCATGTTTACATTTAGATGTTATTCAATATATATTATTTCATCAAAATATATTCAAAACCAAACTATGTTTGCACAGTTAAATGTTTACATTATATTATTCTATTTTTATGTTAAACTGTATTCTGAAGTTTAACTAATGAACCCTCTGGTTTCTTCAGGTTTCAGTCATTATCAGGATGCTCTTCAAATGCAGCATTATCAAATTATATATATCATGATAATTATTGATATTGATCAATAAGGATCAGACTTCGTTTTCTGTATCAACTCAGCATATTTTCTCTCCATTATTATTATTATTATTAGTAGTAATAGTATTGTTAAACCTTGGTGTATCCACTTTTTTGTAGAAGTTTTATAATAAGTTGAAGGGAGATTATCTGTGTGTAATGAAGTTATAACTAATGATTTTAGGTTAAATACTGGAATTCTTAGCTAGAAAACCCAACTGCTGGTTATTTAATTTCCTGACAAAAACTACTTCATGAACACAAAGCAACACTGGAAACAAATTCATGTTTGGATGATAGATGACAAATAAATTAATTTCCAAGGCACTGAATATCCACCAGAGTACAATAAGGTCAGTCATAAAAAAAAAGAAAAAATAGTAAATCAGCCAAAGAATGTGTCTTACAGTATGTGGACTTTATTTTTGGAATTTAACATTTTTTTAATACTGTGTTAAAGGACATTTCAATTATCTGCCATAATAAAGCAAATGATTCATGATTTTTAGAAGAGTTGTTGCTGTTGGAAGGCAGTTTCCTAAAAGACAAAAAGAGACAGAGACAAAGAGAGCGAGAAAAAATAAAATACAAATATTGATGAGAAAATGAGGATTAAATACTTCTACAATGATGCATTCACAGGATCAATTAACACACCTTAACATGTCACATCTCATCTGATACTGTGTCCTATGTCACAAGTAAATCTCTGATCTTTCTTCTTACCTCAGCTGATATTAATCTTGTTCTTTGCACCAATGGATCCTGAGTTAACACCAACATCAACTGTTCCAGTGTTGCCAACACTTGCATTGGCTCCCATATTGCCTGTTGAAATTCGAGGATTGAGAGAAGAAATAAAAAATGTATTCACCGAAACTCAGATTGTGCCATAAAGATGCTAATATCTGAAGATGATAAATAAAAAAAATTAATTGCTCATTCCTCCCTAACAATATGAGAAATAACTCACCTTGAATCTCGTTCTTTGATCCAATGTTTCCTGTTGCTGTATTCACAAATGAGTGGATGTCACTGGTGTTGCCCACAGACGAATGGTGTCCAACTTGTCCTGTAAGAGAAGTCATGAAAACATTGTCATAAGACTGTCAAGACAACCTGACAGAAAAGTACAGTCACACTTGGACTTACCACTAATATCATTCTCAGCACCAACATCCCCTGCATTGTTCACAACGGAAACCCTCTCGGTGTCACCAACTTTTTTATCCATTGTTGCTGCTTAAATCTAGAGAGGCAGACAACAACTTAGTGACAAAATGTACACTTCAGTTAAACTCTTTTCAAGAATCTAGAGCTTTGACTTGCTGCTTATTTGTGATTTTAATTTTGGGTTGTTTTACTTTAGGATAAAGTATAAGACAAAGTACAAAGTAGCAGACAGCAGTTGACACAGACATGAAGCTGAGAGACACACATATATATGCAGTCTTTATCTTACCACTGGTTTCAGATGTTTGTCTTGTGCTGTGAGGTGAGATTGTTGAATTAAGGAGAGAAGACTCTGCTTTTATACATCTCCTGCACATGCGTGTTCATGTCTTTTGGGGTTTAGGAAGAGGAACTTCCTTAATGTAGTTAACAGGTATTTTGTTGGTTCAGCAAAAAAACAAACAAAAAAAAAACCTCCCACATCTGAAGGGGAAATGCCTCCTGCAGGCTGAACTTCACCTCCTGAAACATCTACTATTACAGAACAAGTAACCAATCTTCATAACAGAGACTCAAGTTATGAAACTTATTCTACTTTCTTCACTTAATTTTATAAATGCAGACACTTTGCAGATCCAGATTCAAACTCACTCACATATTTGGTTATCTATTCAGTCATAATTAGCCAAACTTATGGTCAGTAATTTGTTCAACATTGTACTTGATGAAACCAAACTTATTTCAAATCACTGTTGAAACATTACCCCAATAGTTCCCATCCTTGGAAGTATTTGATCTTCAAACCAAATTTATAGTGATCAATCAACATGATTGACAAGTGTCCTTTCAGTTTAGTTCCTTTAACAAAATCAGTTAAATTGTAATGTTGCCATTGATCTAAAAACCCCAAAAAGAACCAAATGTTGCTCATAAATAACTAAAAATTCTAAATATCAACTGAGTACTTATGTGTTTAAACAAACTGGACACTATTGTTATATTTATGAGTTATTAAACATTAAGCATTCAAACACTTAATGTGAATTACTTTCAATTTACTTTTTTTAAATGTCCATACTGAAATCACAAATCCATCATGAATCACAAGAATACATTGTGACATTAACCTAAACTTTTAGCTCTGGTTTAGATGTTCAGATGACCTGAAGCTTCACTTCCAGTTTGAGTTTGTAGCTGCCACAAACTAAATCATGTGAATCATCTTGGTTGTTAATAACAACATAGTCATCATAAATCAGGAAAGACAAATAAGGATGTGAATATTTTCTTGACTTTCTAGCTTTAAACCAACATGCAGAACTGGCTGTTTTAGGATTCAAGCGCCATATAATGTCACTTTTTTTTAGGTCATTCTTGACCATGGTTAGTTCCTCTCACTGCAGTTCTGTGCTTTTTTATGCACTTTCTTGTTCCTTAAATTTTGCTGTTCTCAAAACCTCTGTGAAGGGTATAGTAGCTAATAAAGAGATAACACTGTAGGTTTATTGCCTTATATTCTTTAAAGAGGAATTATGCTCATTTCAGCTCTAAATTTTTATTTTTGAACTCCACTAGAGTAGCTCGGCATGATTCAAAGTTCAAAAACTCCTTATTTATCTTATACTGGCCCTTTATGCGGCCCCTCAATATACACAGTTTCTCTTACAGTCCGTTTTAGCTCCTGTCTCTTTAAGGCCCCCCTCCTGATGAACCCACTCTGTTCTGATTGGACAGTTTTACGTATCAGGGTTGCGTAACTATACCGTCAATGCAAACCAAGCATTTCCTGCTTTACTGCTTCAAATTAAAAGCTTTTAAATGACTAATTGACTTTTATTGTGAAGAATTTACAGGAAGTAAAAACGTGTTCCTCACTGAACAGAGCTTAGCAGAGCTTTGTTAGCAGCGCTAAAAATTGGTCAAAACAACGACATTTGGAGCTATTTGGAGCTATTTGTTCAGTGGATCAGTTAGAAATCATGCAGGGAGGAATAGTATAAGCAGAAACAGCCACAGTGAGATGTATTATGAAGAGCTGCAGACAACCAGCTCACCTCCAACAGGTAAATTACTTATTTTACTTTGCTATGCTGTGTAATGGCATCGTGGCTTGGCTTAACTACTACCAAAGTGAGCAGCGAACTCGCACGCTGTGCACGTAGCTGATGTCCATATAAAGAAATCTGTCACAAACTGACATCAGCTCGGGCTGAAAGTAGAAAAAAACGTTGGAAACTTCGCGTTCAGAGCAGTCTGAAGCTGCTGCTTTTTGTTCACAGGGATTACTGCTACATACATTTACCTCGTTATTTGACACGTTGGCCACTTATAACACGAACATCCGACATTGAGACATTATATATATGTCTGAAAATGAAGAAAAGCATAATACCTAGCCTTTAAGTTAGTCATCTCAGAGTAAAATATCCTTCACATGAATGATATTTTAACTTCTTTTTGTGATAGGGTCCAATTATGCTAGCAGCTTATTTCAATGATTTTATTGTAGCAATAAAACCAGGTTTTTAATTTCTCACCATAGGCCATATGTCCTTTGTGGACTAGAATCTAGTCACTAGATTAATGTCATCACATCATCTATCACAACTCTGTCCATGAGGATGTAGCCCCATCTTGCTGTCACTCTGTCACTCTACACTTTATTACTCATTGTTGTGAGTAATAAAGTTTTAAAAAACAGTTTTAAAAGGCCAACTGTATTTTTGAGACATTTCAGTCTGTCTGTTTTCAGAGCCGCAGCACTGAATGATATCCTTGTGCAAACTGACTCAGGAAATGTGAGGAAAATTTTGTTTTTTCTGGATTATATCCTCTGATAATTTATCTCAAGATCCTCATTGGCGGATTTAAGTGGTGAGCAGGTCTATCTGGGGCAAGTCTTAGTTGCTTCTAATGATCAGATAAAACATTTTTAGATGCAGTTGGTGAACAGATGTCTGATTTTACTGTAGTATATTTTGGAGTGCCTCAGGGGTCTGCTCTAGGGCCTGTTTTATTCTCAATCCACATGCTACCCCTTGGTCTTTTAATAAGATGTTTAATATCTCTCTCTACACGGTATGTTCCCAGTAGTCCTCTTGAAATGAAGAGAAAACCTGATATGTTTCTTTTGACTTTGATGAAAAACAATGCAAAGACAATTTCATGCAGCATGTTGACTTTATTTTCAAATTTTTTTGTTTTTTACATTAAACTCAATGAGTCTATGATTTTTGCTGATTTCAAGTCATGAATTTGACACTTGCTGTTGTGTTAAAAGATATTTCAATTATAGGACATAATTATCTGGCTGAGTGGTTTGTGATCTGTTGGAGAGCAGTTTCCTAAGAGAGAAAAAGAGGTGAAGGAAGAAGGGAGAGCAAAACAGAGTTAAAGAATTTATCAAAAATTGTGAGAGAACACTGATTGTAAAGAAATGATACATTCACAGGAAATATTAACACACACAAACATGTTATATGCACATGTACACATCTATTACTGCGTCCTATGTGATCAGTAAATCTGAGTTTCCTTCTTACCTCAACTAATGTTAATGCGGTTCCCTGAACCAATGGATCCTGAGTTATTACCAACAGTAACATTACTGATGTTGCCAATACTTGAATTGGCTCCGATTTCTCCTGTTGAAATACCAGGAATATGAAAATTGAAAGCAGTTAATCATTCTTAGATTTGTGCTGTACTGAAGATAATGTCTGAACATGAGTAATGACTCACATACCACCCACTTTTAGAAAGATAACCCACCAGTCACAGTGTAGTTGTTCCTTCCACCGATACATCCTCGGTTTGTTCCAGAAACATGAATGTTGCTGATATTACCCAGAGAAATATTTTCCTATCGTTTGAAGAGGATAAGACAATGTTATTTAAAAAAAAAACTCTCCAGACGATCCCACAGAAAGATAATCTGTAAAAAGTCTTCTCTGATGTGCAGCGGTTGAATTTACCTTCAACATAGTACTCATTCTCACCACCAATCCCTCCTTCACCACAACCAGCGGTGATGTTTTCCTTGTTGTCAGTGTCGAAAGATGTCGTTCACTAAATAAACCTATTCAATATGAAAATGATGTGTCAATGTGAGAATTTTGTCACAATACAATTAAATGTAAAGATAAGTAAAAATATTTCATTGTTGCCTTTTACTTGAATGTTGATGCCATATTTTGTATCTTTGATGATACGTTTCCTTTCTACTGTTTATTAACTGAAGATACACAAAGACCTTCATCAGTAAATGCATTCAAATGAAAAAAGTATTAAAAACATCTGCATAAACATCTCAAATCATTCCTGCAGTATAATCCACTTCTCTGCTGCTGATCCGTATGTTCACCGCTCTCTGTTTGTCCATAAATAACAGGAATAAATCTCTCGCCCACCTCCACAGAGACCTTGTTAAGGTCGTCATTTTAGAAACAGCGTTGAGGTCTCGGTGCTCCCTGCACTGTTCTCCCTTTATTTACGTCTTTGGTGATTAATGGTCTTCACTTAAATGTTCAGTCAAGATTGGGGTCGAAGGGTTCAGCCTGCGAGTGAGGAAATGATTGATTGATAGAAATGTCAATTAAAAGAATTGTTTTTTCCAGTACAGAGAGTAAAAAACAAAATGTTAAGAATTTATTGTAATGAAATAATGAAATTTAATACTTTTGTCCCTGGTATTTTGATTGGAAAAGCCACTTCTTGTAATTATGTTCTGTAAAAGCTTCTCTTTGTGCTGTTTTCTATTGTCGGAGGCCAGATTCACCATGTCTCTTAGAAATTGTGGATATACAGTCCAGACATCACATTGAGCATGTCTGAAACATAAGAGAATAGAATAAAGGTTCACAGACTGTTTCTTGTTCTCACATAACATGAAATATACAGTCACTGACAGAAGTGGTGGACTGTGTGTAATAATTTGTGCAGCAGTGTGATGTAGTGTAGTGATGGCAGATAGTCATGGTGAACCTTCAGCTCTATGTCAATAACTAACCATAACTAACTGTGACTCAGCCCGTCAGCCACACACTAACCAGAGGTGTTTCCTTTAAATGGATCCTTCTGTGGTGTAGTGTCTTGAAGTTCACACTTGTTGCCTCTAAATGTGATTGTTGTCAGAGCAAACACATTAAAAAAACATTAAACACCACTCTGCTTTTTACCATGTGTGTCACTCCGGGTCCACTTGTGTTTTTTGACTGTATTTTAAAATGCTACATTTTAAATATGTACAAAATTTACATTTAATTGTGAACAAATCAAATACCAGGCTTACATCATGTAGTAGTTTATTTCTGTGAAGGACAGATGTTGATTAAGAGGGAATTTGCAGCAGATGTTGACATTTTCATGAACAGTAAAGTCAACAGTAGAGTCAGTGTCATTTTTTAGTTATAAAGCCCAATATCACAAATCACATAATTGTCTCAGGGGGCTTTACAATCTATACAACATCCTCTATCTTTAGACCCTCGATTCGGATGAGGAAAACCCCCCCAAAAAACCTTTTTAACATGGAAATAATGGAAGAAACCTCAGGAAGAGCAACAGAGGCAGGATCCTCCTTTCAGTTAGACATTTTTTTCTGTTATGAGCTTTGTTTGTGGGTGTTTTATAAATGCTCATTAGTACTTGTACTTATTGTAAAAACAGAAATCAAAGACACATAATAGACTTCACTACACTCATTTCTGCCGGCCGTCATCCACAGACAGGTAGCTAGTAGCAACAGAAACTTATTTTATACTGCTTTTTGATGTTTTAAACTTAGTAATAATGTCACCATTAGGTCATCAAAGCTAAGGCCAGTAAGTAAAGAAAAGTAAGGGCCTCTGCTGGCTAATGAAGGAGAGGGAGAAGAAGCAGAGGACAGCAGGAGATAGATGGTGGGAGAGGTGGACACATAGATGGAGGAAGTATAAAGCGCAGTATTGATTTTTGGTCTCCAGTGGAGTCCGCCAGGATGCACACTGCTGCCCTCATGCTCCGCTCAGCCCTGGACTGAACATTTCATTTTTCTGTCCTTCACTTATCTCGTCAACTAATGGCGTCTGATGTAAACCTGGTCCATGTCTGTTTAGGCTCAATGTTGTTCATCTGTTCATCCTGAAATGTATTTACCTATTTGTTCATAGAGGCTTCTGCTACGATAGGATGGGAATTCACCAATTAGATTCTGACTTTCCCAAAAATCCTCTATTAAGCAACAGGAAGTGCCTCTTTTATGATAATAAACCCAAAGAGCTCTGTGGTTTCATGACAAGGGCTTTCCCTTTGTCCTGTAGGATTATTTCATGACTCTTTAAGCCTTAAGAAATATATACAGTATGTTTGAAATTATATCAGAAGTGTATTTGTTGTAAGTTTCATCCTAGAACGAGATGAGTAACTGTGTTAAATCTTGATATAAGACTTTATAAACAAAGGTATTTCAGCAGCTTTGAACTGACGTTTCTCTTTTTTCCATTTCATGTTCACAGCTCAGATCGACTTATTGACAATGCAATAAGGTGAGGCTTTATTGCTCTGTTCACTCTCCTCCTCTTCCCTTTTACTCTCACTCACTCAACTCAGTCGCACACACACACACACACTCACAAGCAATCACAGCACATTCAGGTCTATTAAAACAGACCATCATTCCTTCCTACTTTTCGGCTCCTCCGCTGAAACATTAAGACAAAGTTAATGTGAAGCTTTATGTTACTGGCATTAATCCCTCGTGGTTTCTCTCCCTCCAGCATCGCCATGGCTACCAAAGAGAACATCACATTTCAGCGTGGGATGCTGAAGTCCATTCAAACCAGGGTCACAACTTTGGCCAGTATCCTTTTATCATTTTACACCTTTTTTTTTATTGAAAATAATCTCTCATCCTGCTGTCTGACTTCTTCTGACCTCCTTTAGTTTCTCAGTTTTACATCTACAGCACATTTGCAGTGATTTGTCTCAGCTGCAACTAACCATGGTAGACGCTGACATGGAGCAGAGATATCACAACTTTGCTAAGAGTGAAAGCAAACTGCACCATCAGGCTCCATTTATTCTTTTTCATGTTGCGTTCGGAGCCCTGCTAATGTATTTATCATGCCGCTTTCTGTCTCTTAGTCACTGCAAAGAGGGGAAACCCTCCTTGAATTATTTTCCTTCACCAGACTTCCCCGCCTCTCAGATCGTTTCCCTGCCATCAACAGTCTTATCCAGAAAATCAATTTGCGCAAGAGGCGGGACTCTTTAATTCTAGGAGGGGTGATTGGCGTCTGCACCATCCTCCTGTTGCTCTACACTTTCCACTGATTCGCTGGTCGACTGACTGACTAACAGCTCCCTTCTTTAAGAACAACAAATATTCATTTTAACTCAGACCAAATGTTGCCAAGACTTTATATATATATCTATATATCTATATATCTATATATCTATATATCTATATATCTATATATATATATATATATATATTCAATTGTTCTTTCTGTTGTCCCCCCCAAAAACAGAGTTGTAAAAAAAAAAAAAGATCACTTTAAGAAAAATCTTAAGATTAAAGTCTCAAATTAGAGTTTATTTATTGGGAATTATGATAACATTTCCATTTGGGAATCTGTACATTGCTGCTTATATCTTGTTGTAATTTTAGCTCTTTTTAAATGTATGAAGTCATATTTTCCTGATGTTGTATACTGTTGATGTCATACTTTTTTATATGGTGTTGGCAGTGCCTACTTTAAATAAAGGCAATGAGCTCACTTTCAAGTTGGTCATGCTCATTCAAGTTTATTTCAGACATGCAAAAAACTATGGCACAGTAAACCAGTCATACAGTATAAATGTATAAACATCAACATCAGAGTGCCAGTAACAGTGCATACAGGGAGAACAAACCCCATTCATATCTTGCAGTATATGTAAACATAACGAGGTTTAGAGATCCAGGCAAGTTCATTCTCAATCTGGACAGAAATCTGTAAAGTTAGTAGCACACAAAGCAAAATATCACACTATGACTGCAGCAGGGCGTTGTTGTGATAAAGGTACATGAGTTTTGGATGTAAACAGTGTATGAAATCAACTTACACATCTTCCCACAGCCACTTAAGTCCCGTTCTGAAAGAACAGAAGGAGAAGTAGGTCCGTACTTTGCAAATATTAAGAGAAACAAGGCAGGCAGTGGCGGCATTACAGAGACTAGAGGTGCACTGATGCCTTTTGTTCATTTCTGACCACAAGAAGGCGAGTTTTACTCTTCATATACATACAGATCTTATTACATGTGTTTGTTTTTTGATGATGATGATGCCATTTCTGTTTGAGTCATGTCATCCAATTATCTGTGTGTCAGGCAGGTAGGACTTCAGTGCAACACTAGTTTGGACTATGAGTAGTTACACTTTACTCCACAGACTGTGCCGTCTGATGATAAGACACAAAAACTCTGTGCAGCCTTCATTTTCCTTCCTTTGTTCCTGAGTTTGTGGGGTTTATTGGGCATGAGTGTGAAGAAATGCCCTCTTTCCTTTTTCTTTCTTTTTCATCCATAGCAGAAAAAGCAATAGAGTCTGCTCTAGTTTTTTTTTTTTTTTTTTTTTAAAACTCAGATTTTGTGCTTTTTCCTCTTCAAACAGGACATTCCTTCCTCATCCCTTCTCTCCTGTGCAAATGTATGATCAGATGAAGTTAAAGGAGACTGTAGTTGCCACTTCTTCCATCCCGCAGATCACTGCTGAATCTCTGAGAGGTGCAGAAAAAAAGACACATTAAGTTACACAGCTTTACACTGAGCCACGTGTGTGTGTTTTAAAGTTTTCCTCCCATACCTATTGTCAACACTATGAAGATGATGACAGCCACACCCAGCAGCATTGCCAGACCGCTGAGCAGCATAGACAGACGCCCGTACTTCCTCGCTCCTTCAATATCTCCTGTATGGAGAACAGACCTCGACTAACGGGAAAGGAAAGCCAGAGATCAACAATGAATTATTTAAAGGCAACATAGAGGCAAAACACCTGTCGTGCTTGAACATAAATCAGAATAAACCCAAACATCTGAAGCACAGATATACATAACAATAACTTGTATTATTGTGAAGAAAATAATAGTAAATACATGTAAAACTCACCACATGTGCATACCACAAGGCACAGATGTTGAGCGGCACGGCGGGGCAGAAGCAGGACAGCACCGCGAGCCAGAGGTAACTCGGGGGTGCGGACCCGGGTGGCACCGGGGAGGGCAGCGGGCCCAGGCTGAGCCGGGACGAGGATCTGGGTGGGGTCGCCAGCTGCCCGACGGAGCCCGACTTTAGCGGTGATCTGTGTCCGTTCTGGTCCGCGTCCAGGGACCGGATGCTCCCTCTCATGTTGAGGGAGTAGGAGTCGGACGGCTTGATGTTGCTCTGCCCGTTGGGCTCGGTGGACGCGGCGCTCAGCAGCTTCTCCGTGTCGTGGAAGTCGGTGGGGTTAGAAACTTCCCTCTCGCCGAGGGCGCTTTTCCCGAAGGCAGCATCAGTGTTGATCGCCATCACCGAAAGCTAAGAAATCTCAAAGTCTTATTGTCTGTCTGACCGAGCCGCTGTCCTGTGGATGGAGATGCTGAGGAGTCTTCCTTCAGATGTTCTCCATTGGGGTCATAAGATTAAATATTGTAAATTCAGAGAGCCCAATTCCTTCAAAGCAACCTATTTAATTAAGCAGTCCAAGTCCATCAAAATGTCTTATTGATGAGCGAGATGTTATTGACGCCTGAGTCCCTCTCGCGTTTAGTTGGCGCTGAGCGTCCGGACGCACGCCTCGCCTTTCACCCCCCCTCTATTATGTAGTGAGGTATTACCGCATCCCTTACATCTCCGCAGCACATCCCCAGTGTCTCAGGCCTACTTATGCACCCGACGATTCGTGTGACAGTGCAAAAGCAACAATTAAACCTGTTTTGAAGTGAACACGCGCGGTGCGTAAAAGCTTTCCATTTACGCGCGGGGGCATCAACTGGATCAGCATGTGGGACACCACACAGGGTGTGAGGGAGAGAGAGATGGAGTAAGTTGGATAAAATATACCGTAAACTTACCATGAACCATAAACCTCTAAACACGTTCACGCCTGTTGACTTAGGTTCTCCTGTAGAGACACATTTTAAGGAATCTCACTCTCTTTCTCAGGTATTAAAGCTCCTCTCAAAATATTTGGGCTATTTGGGGGGGGGGGGGGGGGGGGGGGGTATAAAGTATAAAGTAGTTAAAATCACCACCACTTCAACCAGCATCAACATACAGTACATTATACACATGTACTGTACACGCCAATATACACATAAATGCATCAGTTAATCCACTAATCTAATACTGAGTCAGTCATTTTAAACTTGTCACTATGCTCTGCCACTAAGACTACCTGATGATCCACTTCAACAGATGGTCTGACTTGTGAAGTTTTGTGTTTGATTGTTGCACAGATACATGATGGGGACACAGTGAAAGTCTCATTCACACTCTGAATCTCACTGAAAATTGACTTGAGAGTGTTTCCTTCTTTTTTTTCATACTTTAACACAATAACACATCATATCTTGGAGCTGTACAGGAGTTATTCTGCAGCGTTGAATGTTTTTTGTTTGTCTCTTGTTGCAACTTTTACCTCTTTTAACATTTGGAATTAATTGGACAAATTTCAATTAGATGACAATTCACCACATCACAGTTTTAGTAAAATGTTCATCCACATGTGGTGGAAATGACCCAGTCTGAGTTAACAATCCTCACTGTCCAGCAGTGAGACCAGGACCAGGGTCCATGAAGCCCTCAGCCATGTTGTAACCATAGTTTTGGCGATATTATGGCGCCATCTAGTGGTGAACTTGAGAAACTGCTTCAAAGACCTGATGTAGTTTAGTGGAGCAGCAAACCTCCAGTTTCACCTGATCTTCTTACTTACAGATAACTTGCTCTGTATTTTGCTCTGTATTTCCTGTTTGTCAGTGTAAAAATATTTATAGTGTTTATTATATTCAGTTTCCTAATGTGATTTTTCTGCACTACAGACTAATCAGACTTGTAAAAAAAAAGTTGCTGAATTCACTGCATGTGTGCCTTCGAGTCAGATTTATATCATTGGAGGCTGTAAAAATTTCTATGCACTTCAAAAAATATTTTATGATGATTGGGTTTTTTGTAAACTGATTAACTGCACACAACTGAAACAGGAAGCCTAAATATTTTCCTTGCTAAACTAATCCAGCTTACACTCACAACGTAACAATTTCAATTTGCAAATTAAGAAATCAAGAAGCTGCAGACTAGAAATTTACAATGCTATAAATATTGGTCAGTTATTAATATCTCTGTACTTTCAATAGATCATCTCAGTACCTCCCCTTGTTTGATAATCGTGTGATTTCTCAAGTTGCTGTGAAAGTTTGTGGTTTGTGAAAGGATCCTTTGAAGCAGCAGGTGACGCCTTTAGGCCCTGAAGAACAGACATTTAGTAATTTATTTTCTCCCTCTGGTTTCACATCTTATATGTAACAGTGATCTAACTGGATTCATGCCATCGTGACTAAATGTTTGTTTTCTGACTTTTTTAAAATTTTTATTTCTTACTACCAGAGAACAAAGACAATACAATTATTTCCAGCTCTTACACATCTCTGTGCTTTAAACTACGATAACTTAACACTTAAAGAGCATCTTAAGTTATTCTGATCTTTATTGTTCCCCTTAATGGGATCACCAGAGACTTGAAAGTTAAAACTGATGCATTTTTGCATAAGTCGACTGTGTGCTTCTTTGTCTGTGTGTGTTATTTTTGGAAAAGAGTTTAAAATCCTTGCATGCCATCAGTGCTGCTACAGTATGTGTCTCACTGTACATGGTGTGCAGTTATTTTTCTCCACAACAATAAACCTTAAGACTGAGAAAATATATGTTCTTTATTGTAAAAAAAATAAAATAAACACATCATAGACAAGCAGGTTTTTTTTCAGACAAAGACATGTGTGACCAGTGACCACAGAGAAATATACCTTCCATGTGCTTAACAAGGAAACATAAACAATGGCGGTTCAAATCTGGCAGGTTATTAATGTCCAGTCTGACTACTGAAGTGTGTGAAACGTTGCCTTCCTCAGTCCTCTTCCCACCACCACCACCACCACCGCCGCCCCCCCATCCGCTTCCTATTCTTGAGTCATCCGGGGCAGGGCTGACCAGAGCAGTTCTTCAGCTGGCAGCTTTAGCATGTGTACAGGAACATAAAGCTTGCCAGTGAAGAACTGCTGTGTGTTAGCCATTTGGGGCCGAGGGTGAGGGACTTCTGGGAGTCAGCCAGTGAGCGTGAGAGTCGACCTTTCCGCAACAGGCAGCTTGGAGTGACTGTCCTTGAATTAAAGCACAAATGGCGACTCCTTCTTTGTCCTTCTTCTGCTTTAGGTGCATATATTCCTGCAAAAAGAGAAGAAGAGATTGTTAACTTCCCCTCTAAACGCCCTGCTCCGGTAGCGTGGGTATGAGGTGGCCTGCGGCCAGTCACACACGTACAGTTAGTGGGTGCAGTGGAGACACAGTGTGTGCGATCAGCTGTGAGTAAGTGGGTGAAACGAGCTGATATGCAAGAAAAGACTCGGGAGATGCACACAAGATCATGCATCTGATTACCGGCAGGGATACATGCATCAGCAGCTCCGCTCTCCCTCTGCACGTTACCCAGTGCCAGCAAGACATTCTTAGATTCTTAGATAGCCTCTTAGTTATGATGCTCAAAAATCACAGACTGGCCTTTTATGTCAGTTACCGTGGTTACGCAGCATGAGTGAGAGGCGATGAAGAGGAGAAGACAGCCTCTACATGAAAGCAGAGAATCCTTTCAGAAGTCTGAAGAAGTATTTGTTTTTGAAGTCTTAATTGATAAAGTGAATGTTCAGGAGGGTTTGTCTCTCTAAGAAAACCTGCAGCTACAAATAATCTGCGTTCTCCAAATGTTGAGGAGAAGCTTGTAGCTGTTTGGAAACAAACTATTATACAGGTCTGACAAAGTTGGCGAGTGTACATGTGAAAAGGCAGAATTAGCTTACTTCATCTAGTGATAGTGTTGCTGTCAACAAATACTTTGGACAGTAGGGCTCAGCAATATATCGATATTATATAGATATCCTGATGTGAGACTAGATATCGTCTTAAATTTTGGATATCATAATACAGCACAAGTGTTGTCTTTTCCTGGTTTTAAATGCTACATTACAGTAAAGTGATGTAATTTTCAGACTGTTCTAGCTGTTCTATTATTTGTCTTCACCCACTTAGTCATTATATCTACAGTACTGATGATTATTTATCACAAATCTCATGGTGTAAATATTTTGTGAAAGCACCAATAGTCATCACTACAATAGGTTTGCAATATCAATAGAGGTATTTGGTCAAAAAGACTGATATTTGATTTTGTCCATATCGTCCAGCCCTATTGGACAGCTTTCTCCAGCTGAAGTTAAAACTGACATGTTCATATAGGTAAGACAGCAGGTTAGCAACCTTATATCTCCTTTACCTTGACTAAATTAAAGCTACTATATACATAATTTTTAGCCATGCTTGCAACATGGCTCTATGGATGGCAGCGTCTTTGGTCCAGACTGAAATATCTCAAAAACTATTCAATGGGTTGTCATGAAACTGGGTGCAGAAATTCATGTCCAGACATATACAGACTGTAATCACTTTGAGATAACTTTCCTTTTAGCGCCATCATCAGGCCAAACCTACTTATGACATTCGCATCAGCCTCAGTAATACTTTGGGTTTAGTGCTAATAAGCAAATGCTAACACGCTAAACTATGAGAGTGAACACTGTAAGTACTATTATACTGTTAGCATGTTAGCATGCTGACATTAGCATTTAATTCAGAGCACCCACTACAGCCTTACAAGGCAGCTAGCATGGCTGTAGATTCTTAATCTTTTTTTTTCTTCTTCTTTTGAATTTGTTTTTCTGGTTTTGTCTGTCATATTGTTTTGAAAAACTCTTTCATGAATTACACTCCAACACTTGCCAACCGGGACCTTTAGGTGCTGATATTGAAATAAGTAACAATTCTCTGATAACTGCTTGTAAAAATAAATCTAAGACACACTGAAAACTGTTCACTTTAAGGCTAACACATGTAAAACTAAAGCAGGTCTGTGCTTTTCTTGCCTTCAAAGAATGTAATCTTGCAGTAATCTCAAGATATTGAGGACATGCTCGACTTATCCAGTTGACGATGAGTAACACATGCTGTACATTCCTGCAGTAAAGAGAACCAGAATAATCTCAGGTATTTGAGTGCCCTGTAGCCAGCAGGGGGGGTGGATCACAATCAACAGGACGCTTATGAAAGTTTTACAGACATCACAGTAGTTTGGAGTAAACTTCAGCATCATCCTGAGAGCAAAAACCATTTAGACACGTAACTGTGATGATGAACTGGAAAATAGACAGGTTGTACATGGAAAAACACTAAAATGATTTTCTTCCACCTCCTGACAAACGTATCTACATGACAAATGTCAGTAATGTTTTTTTTTTCTTTTGAAGTGGGTGAGTCAGCACGCAGAGGCCCTGACTCTGCCTGTTCTGACTTGTGACTGACGCCCACTGCAAAAAGTTTCCTTCTTAAGAAGTTACTAAATCTCTTACCTTTTTTTTTTTTAAAGGAAGAAATCTGCTAGTGGTGTGCCAGGATTTGCACTTGTTTCCCAAACAAATCAGTCTCACACATTCTCTAAAAATCAAGCGTAACTGACCACCGGACTCCAAAATGGCACCCATTCATCCCAATGAAAGTTGTTGTTACGTCCCGCCCTCTCTGCCTGAAGGATTTTCACGTCTCCTCTCTCTCTCTCTCTCTCTCTCTCTCTCTCTCTCAGGAGTCTGCAGTCTGAGCTGAGGCTCTTTAGCCGAATGTGGTGGCACGTCTACCGGGTCTGTCTAAGCCAGACAAGCCTCTCTCTCTCTCTCTCTCTCTCTCTCTCTCTCTCTCTCTCTCTCTCTCGTAGGCTCCACTTCTCCAGGTTTTGGTCTGTTTGACATTTTTTCTGCATTCAACACTCGCACACTTTTTTCACTACTGATGCAGCTGACCTCAACAACCCAAACAAGCTTTATTTATTTCATATAAAACATTCATTGGCACTTTATAGGCTGTGTCAGGCACTGTGAGCCGGTTTGTGACAGTCACTCACCAAGCGCATACGCCAAAAAAATGTTTTCCGTCTTCCTGGTTTTGTCCACTGCACGTGTGTATTAGTGTCTCAACACGTGGACTTTACCTTGAGATATCACACACATAAAAATAGCTTTCCTAGGTTCTTGGAAAGTTTTACAATGGAATATAAATTCATAATACAAAGAGTAATAAATGTCAGTGCCATTCAGAGTGTCCTGTCAGTAGTTTTCCTGATGTGTCTTTATGTGCCAGACAAAGCAGAATCTGTCTGAAAAAACTTCTAGCTTTGTTAAACCAACAGTGTGATAATTATACCCACATTACTCAGTGATTGTTCAGGTCTGTCCTGCCTCTAAATGTGACTTTGATGACACTTTGTACAACTAGTTCATTTCAAGCACACTCCAGCCTTCATAATGGTGGTCTATCATGGGAAGATGCTTTTTGGGCTGCAGGGGATTTTTTTTTTTTTTTTGGTTGCAGTACTATAATTGGCCACCGGACCAAATTGGCAGCAAGACTGACTCACAGCAACATATGTAGATCACTTACTACATAAGGTAAAGATTCGCTCCAGACATGTTTTATAAAAGACATGAATTATAAAAAAAAAACTTAAGTTAAAAGTTCAATTATCACATTAGAATCCTTAAAATGACGTCTACTCCTTCTACCTCATTAAAAATCCAGAATCTATAAATATGCAAATATTTTTCATTTCAGGAGTTTAACTGTTGGACATTGGATGTCTCCTACTTCACTGTTAAGTCCATTCTCAGTACACTGGAGGCTCCCAAGTTTCAACATCACATTTGTGTAAGTTGTGTACTGGACCTGATTCATCGCAAACTGGTTGTGATGTCACAAATCCTGCTCGTCAGTACACGCCTTAAAATCTGGTTTTCGGTGAGCTCAGAGAAACTTTCCACTTTCAGCAGATGAATGTGTAAACAGCCTTCTAGTGTCAAACTGCACGTATATCATTCTGCACAGTGAAGCTCAAACATCCAACTGAAAGAACAAGAAAATAAACATATTATTATTATTATTTAACTTAGCTAGACTTCATAGCTGAATATCACACTTAATAACACAATGTTTTGCAATGTCAACAGGTCTTGAAAACATTTCTGCTAGAGCAAAAGAAGCCCGTCATTCATCACTTCGGTATCACAAAGTGAACCAACACCCTCCTCCACCCTGAAGGCCTGCACGCGCGCTCATGCCTGCGTTAGTCTGAATCAAGTCAGGGAGGAGGAGGACGTACAGTAAAGTCCTCGGGCCACACACAGGACCACTGACAGTCTGACTACGGCTGCCGCAACCTCAGACTGAAACTGAATTAGTTTTTTGTTCTATAACGGGCTACTCCCTCCACAAACAGTGATTCTGTATCTTTATGTCCACAATGACTGGCACTGTTGATCCCCCCCGACTCTTTAGCCGTGCCACACTTTTCCAATATCTCTTCTTCTTTTTTTGTCTTTCCTGACTCGTCTGTCCTCTCCGCCCTCTCTCTCGGTCAGATCAGACTGTCCTGCATTCCTGACATTCCAGCTGTGTATGCTAGAAATTCCATCCGGCTGCTGTGGGCTCGCACACACTCCTTCTTTTCCATCCCTCTATCCTTCACCCATCCCCTCCCATATCTTCACGTCTACATCTGGCCTGCGCCGGGACTGTGCAGCACGAGGCGGACGTCTCCTTGCTGTCAGGTTCACCCTCACCCCTCTCTGCCTTTTCCTCTCTTTTTTATTTTGCACCTCCTACCTCCCCCTTTCCGTCTCGTCTCTTTCTTTCTTTCTTTCTTTCTTGGCCTCATCCAAGCGAGGCAGTCAGACAGAGCCACATGACAGCCACTGTGGAAGGCCTTGAGACAGGCTTTTATACATGGAACAACAGTGTAACACACAAAAGACTGAGCTTATCTGTGGACGTGCATTCTCTGCCACAGCAGGGAGGATAAGAAAGAGGAAAGACACATGGGCAGGATGTGCGTGTCAGAGAGAAATAGGAATGATGGTGTGTAAACAGGAGGGCGTGAGTGAGCTGTGTGCAATGCAAAGAGGAATTATTGACATTTTAACTGTTTAAGAGATTGTTTTGTTGAGGCTTAGCTGCAAGCACAAGGGCAGAGTTTGAATTTATTCATCCAGAGGGCTTGGAATTATGTATTACGGAAAAGATGAATGTGAACAGGTGGAAGCAGCAGCGCACTACTGTTGAAGAACAAAAAAAAAAAAGGCGTAAGACGGTGGAGAGGGCGTCCACTAGAATGCTGCCGGAATGATACGAGCATACCCGTTTGACCTTTTCATGTTAAGGGTCACACTATTGTGCGAGAATAACATATGAGGTGACGAGATAAAGAGTCATTCATCAAGCTGACTTTGGTTTTGCATCACACGACCATCAGCAGTGAAACTACATGCAGAATTATCACATACGGCGTGGTTGCAGATTAGCATACTGCTGCTGCAGCGCTGCGAATGGAAACACACCATAATTAAATGTTATATATGTCTATTACATATCAACTCAGGTGCATTCCTCTGCTGTGGGTGTGGCCCGGCCAGAGATTGTTTACTGCCCCAGATTGTAGTCTGTAATATAGACTGATCATTTTAGACTGGGAATGGGGACAAAGACAGGGAAAGGGCGGTGGCTTTGGAAACACACTGATCATAGTGCAGGGAACCTCTTCTTATGCTCTGCTGCTGGCTGTTTTCTTGACTTTTAAAAGGCTATCTGACTTAACTTAACCCCTGAGATCACCACAAATCAGAGGCTGTTTTGAGAGGAATAGCTTCTGAATTCATGACATCCTGGGAGACGCTAATGTGCTGCATGCAGGCCTGTAAGCCTGTCCCGAGGCTGCCTGTGCCATTTTGCTTGAAAAGAACTGGATTCTTTTTCTAAATGAACCTACATAACACATCCCTTCTTGCCCCATCTTCCCTTGACAAGACACGCAATAGGAATGAAGGGTGTAACCCAAGTTGAGCAAGATGGCTTCACTTCTGCAAATGTAGGCAATAAAACAGCAGCTGGGGTTGCTTATTCTGTCTGGATGCAGGGCAAACAACACATGTAGATGAGATGAGTTGCTTTTTAACTGACACCCTGTCAGTGCCATGTGATTTGACAGGGTGGCTTATGTCACACTCGGGGTTGCAATGGCACAAATGCAGCTCGTGACACAGCCTATTGCGCATTCCTACTGGCGCAGTGAACTCTGGCTGTGCAATTATGTAAGACTGGCTCCATCGATGTAACATACACTACAGTAAGCTTCACCTCCGAAACATTTATCACAAGGGAAACACTTTAATACACTCAGCTTTAACATGTTTAACAGAAGACTGTGCAGAGAATTGAATGTTTGAGTTGAGGAGACTTGGACGGAGAGGCCTAAATACTTTTGTTACGTCACCTGCTTTAAGAATGTGTTACTGGTGCTCACAAACATCCACAGTAATATACTCGTGTTGATAAAACTTCTCTTTCACTTAAGGACCCTTCCTATCTACCAGGTGACTGCTGGTGTCACTGCATTTATGAGAAATGACTCGGCCTCGGTTATCTTCCTGATTTTCACCAATCCCCTACAAGAGAACAGGCCTTTTCCTCAGCCTGTTATGAACTCAGCAATTTTTAAGAGGCTTTGAATGCTGACACTTTTTGACAAGTTCGGATTATATCGATTCAGACCACAACTTGTAATTTACAGCTTATAAAACCCCAAATTTGACAGTTAACTGCTTATAAATGACTGTGTGAATTCTTAAGAGGTCTGGTTTTCCACAACTACGACATGATAGTCCTGAAACACAACCTAACAGATTTAAAAATTAAATCAAAACAATTCATATATATATTTACATTTATATACACATATTTCAGCTCTGATGACACGCTGTGTGTATCTTTGCTGGCTTTTCGGTTCTCTCCTTTAATAATTAGACATAATTCAGGCCTTTTAGCAGATTTCATGCACTTTTTAGCTGCTATTACACTAAAATAAACCCTTTTAAAAATTACTGCATGTCTAAATACTCCATGCAGTACTTTAACAATGCATTATCCCACTATTTCACTCTGTCAATCATCCAAATATTGATTAGATGGAGGGTTGCGGTGGGGTGGCCAAATGTCAGATTTCTAGGGTAGCCATAAATCCTATCAGCTCCCCTGTGTCAGTAGGCCTGGACGATATGATCTACATGACACATGTAGGCCTTCAGCCAGAACTCCTTTAACATCAAATCTATATTCTCGAGAATCTGACGACGCCAAATTGCGCAAAAACCCCCCTGTCGCTGAAAAAACAGATATCAGACCCGCAGATCTGGATTTTACTTGGTTAAAGTCGTGTTAAGGACGGTTTCCTAGTTGCCGTTTTTAACGCAAAGTGGGTCATGAAGCCGCCACAGGCTAAATCAGGCTGACAGGAACAAGCATTTAGCCAGCAGAAACACACACAGCCAGTAATGCGCCCCACCTTGACCACCGGCCGGGTCGCTCCTGCGCCGCCGACACATCTGAACGGTCCGGCGGAGTTCAGGCTGCCTCGCCCACTGCTCGGTGGAGTCCAGGACCTTCACCAGGGTGTGTCGTTGTCTTTTTTTTTTTCTTTCTTTTTTTTTTTTTTTTTTACATGTCTTGCATCCACGATATATGACACGGTTTGTCAGCGTTATATCTGGGGGTGAGCCTACTTTTCCATGCAGCAACAGCAGCAGCAGCAGCAGCAGTGGAGAGCGCAGCGCAGGACTTCAGCCCCTTTTACACAACTCCCTCTCTCTCTCTCTCTCTCTCTCTCTCTTTCTCTCTCTTTCTCTCCCTCACACACACACACACACACACACACACACACACGCACGCACACACATACACACCCAAGTCAGCCGGCTTCCCACTCCGATCAGCTGGCAGCGTAATGACGTGGGCAGGCACGAGAAGCGGACGTCAGAGTCTGCACGGATCTGACGTGTGCACGCAGGTCTGCTGTATATGCAGCGCTTCCATGAGGCAGCAGATTGACCTGTTTATGATAATTCACAGAAACAAACTGAAGAGGAAGTTTGATTTCAGGACACAGCAGCAGCTTCAGTGTCCGGATGTCTCAGAAGTGTCAGATAATTACGGTAATCTGTCATTTGAGAGCTCAGCTGAGACATGAAGCATTACAGTGATTGTAAGCATCATATATATAAGCATATAGGATAAACATGAATTGACCTGTTTATAAATATTAATATGCTGCAAAATTATTATTTTATAACTACTTATTTATGATGAGTGTCAAATTGTTCACAAAAATGCATAATGATTATACAACAATAACAACATATAGCAGTTTTGCATTCAGTCAAGGTGAAACAGACTGAATACACATGCAGAAACCATAATTTGTAGCCTATGACATCAACATATTTCCAAATTTAAAAATGCATGAGTCCAACAACCGAGCTGCTGGTTGAGCTCTTAAGTTAAGTGTTAAAAGGGCAGCAAATGAGACCTGTAGCTCAGCTCGGTATCTGTTTACCTGCTGCAAAGGTCAAAAATGATCATCCTGCTTTGAAAGGAGCTAAAATCACAGCCCTTAGCTTGAGTAGCTGTGCCTGATGTAGCACTGACTTGAACTACAGACTTGTTTTGGCCACTTGGCTCATCACAGCACTATAAACCCAAGCAGCAGCCACAACTATGGCTAAAATGTGAAGCTTTTGATGCCACTGCAGAGGTGCATTACTGGAAATTGCTTCTACATGCCAGCTCCAAAAAGAAGACCTCCATTAACTAAGTCATACCTTCATTTCAGCACTTTTTACCCCCCACAAGCATTTATGGTCCCAGTTTCTAATTTATTTCTTGTAATATGTGTCCTGGTGGTGATTTTAAGAATCCATCAAGCAGACTGGTAGTTATTATTCACAGCTCCACTCCAGCCAGGCTTTCTCTTTCTCTTGGCTCATATGTAGATAGTTTTTGACTCCTGTAACAGTTGAAACATTATGTTGAGCCATAAATGCAAATATAGGCTTCAAACATCACTAAACAAAGCTGGATTAACTACTGGCCTCTGACCTCAGGTTCACCGTACAGCAATTGTTTTGTGGTAATTTGATAAACTGGTTTGTCATTTAGGAATATGGGAATATCCGCTACTAAAGCAGAGCATCCATGACATGATAAGACCTTAAAAATGCATCTTGTGTGATTAGATCATCTTGAGGTCTTCTCTTGAACACTTTCATCACTTCAGTTTTGCACTTACATGTTGCATATTCCTAAATTAGTGCAATGTTAATAAGTGTTTGATCAAAGCAAGTCTCAGACCATGTAATATTCCAGTTTAGGATTACTGTGCACACTGCTCAGAGAGGAGGGGAGGAGCGGGGGTTTAATTGGGGCCTATAGCAGGTTAATCCGTCATGTTCAGAAACATAGATGATGTCAGCAATGCTACATCCACGTGAGACGTTACAAATGCAGCTCAGGTCCAGCTCCATTTTTGTTTTAGCTGCATCGAAAGACTCAAGATGAATAAAAATCCTGAACTGGGTTTGTATCTTTTTGTGTTTGCTGACAGTCAAAGTTTCATTTTGAATCTGCAACTAATAGCACAGAAGTTGCGGTGTGTGTGTTTAAGGCAATCAAAGAGCCTGCAAATGGCCTGCAGAGACGCCAGCAGGTCAAGATGAACTAGTTTCCCTCTCAACGTTGACACACATGCCGGTCTCCTTTATTTCTGTCTCTCTCTCTCTCTCTCTCTCCTGTGAACCTGGGCTTGTCACTCTGCGGCTTTAAGGTTGCTGCAGTTTGAGAAGCTGCTTCCTCACTGTCACCTGACGCAGCGAGCACACACAGCAAATCCACACGAGACCAAATCCGCTGTCTCATCCCTGTGTCTTCTCCTTCCCCTGCCTCTTTTATGAGCCCTTGTACACACATAACCACTTCAATCACTGAATACATGAGTAGAGGCTCTGTGAACCATCAGATATTCAATATGACTTTGTAAAATGACTTTGTCTAGTCTGTTTTCTATCGTGGTGGGAGATATTTTTTAAATTCCTGAATTCTTTGTGAATTACACGACTTCCCATGAGCCTCCAGTGACCTCCTGCTACACAGATATGATGCTGCTCTCTTGGAAATGTGAATCACTCAAAAATTGCGCATTTCTCACTGATGAACTTTAACCAGTACAACCAAGTACATTTATTCAAGTACTGTACTTAAGTACAATTTTGAGGTACTTTACTTGAGTATTTCTATTTGATGCTACTTTATACTTCCACTTCACTACATTTCAGAGGGAAATATTGTACTTTCTACTCCCCTACATTTATTTGACAGCTTTAGTTACTTTTCAGATGAAGATTTGACACGATGAATAATATAACAAGCTTATGAAATACAACACATTGTTAAAGATGAAACCAGTGGTTTCCAGCCTTTTTGGCTTTGGACATCTTACAAAAAGCGGTGTGTAGTTGGGGTCACATTTCAGATGTCTATGAGTTGTTAACAGCTCCACCAAATAGTGATTTTTCCCTCTAAACTTCTCACATTGTTTCATTTCAATAAATGTTCAAATGATCCAATATTTCACCAAAAATCAAAGATTAGAGAAAAAGTCCAAAAACTGAAAACAGATTTGTGTATCAGAACTTTGTTTTTCTTCTTTCCTCTCCCATTAATCATCTCACGACCCCTCAGATTTATCTGGTGACCCTTTGGAGGGGCCCAACTCCTAGGTTGGGAAACACTGGATTGAACTAGCTAACTGTATATAAAGTAGTTGAAACTAGCTCCACCTCCAGCAGCTACAACAGTAACATGCTGCTTACACACTGATGCTTCAGTATTAATAATCTAATGATGTCATATATAATAATATATCAGTCAAAGGGACCAAACCACTACTTTTACTGCAATAGTTTAACTACATTTTATTACTAATACTTATGTACTTTTATTTAAGTAGGATTTTTCATGCAGGACTTTTACTTATAATGGAGTATTTTTACATTGCCATATCAGTACTTTTACTTAAGTAAAGGATCTGAATACTTCTTCCACCACTGCCTGTAACCTTTATTGGCCACTGATTCATTTAGGAGCAGTATTGAAAATGAAAGAAAAACAATTCATGGTATCACTCTCAGTGTCGTTTGGTATGAGTGCCTTTAGAAAAACGTCATGATCACATTTTGCTGTGTACATATTTTCTGTGTACAGTCTATTGTTACTGTGTGAGCTCACCTTCCAAATAGTTGATGGTTGGTTGGTTAGCTTTTAAAACATTTACTAACTCCTCGCATAATGATTCAGTCCAAAGAACAAGCCGTACTCTACATCAGTTACTCAACGTATTTAACACAGAATAACCTTCTTCACCACATAACATCTAACTGCACTCTTAAAACTGCCTGGAGATGGTGTACCAGAGGTTTAAACCCCATTCTGTACATCATTTACCCCTGCGACTGATCGGATTGAGAAATTTCCAGGGTTTTTTATGTACAAATACCCTCCAAACAAAAATCAGATTTGGCATGTTTGCAAAAGCTGTTGTTGAAAACGGCTGTGCGAGACAGATGCCAGCGCACTTACTGCAACTCCAGATCTGTTTGTGTAACAATGTCCACACCAGATGGAGAAGCGTGCGAGTCACTTCTCCCCCCCCCCAACAGCCCCCACCTCCTCCTCCTCCGCCAGTGACTCGCAGAACAAGGCATGAGCCACGAGGGACACGGTTCATAGCACATAAAAACACACCCAGTCACATGATGTAGTAGAGGAAATAGTGAGCTGCGGGTTGGAGGTTGTGTGGGAATTTAAACAATGTACAAACAATTGAAATATGATTCAGGTTTTTTAACATTTCCTGACAACAAACTTTAAATAAACGCCTGTGTCACGTCTGCATCTCACTGTGATCTTTGCCACTCCTGTGTTGATACATTATAACGTGTCCTTGTGACTCAGCTTTATAATTTATTCCCTTTCTTCCTGTAGTTACAACACTCTCTTTTCTGGAAGAGCTCAGATGTGTGTTGTAAATACAGAAGCAGGACAGACTTGTATGAGCTCAAAGATTGAGCCTATTCTTAGCAACTGGTGGGTGTATGATTTAATAAGAGCAGACAGCACAGCACATCCAGCATCCAAGGGCCAAATTTAGTAATGATTAAAAAGGTTGTAGTGTGGTTTACTTTACACAGGATTGTGCTTCAAAAGAGCCAAATTTATTAACTTAATACATTCAGCGTGTGTGTGTGTGTGTTTCTCTGTATACATGCTTGTGATATTTGTGTGTGTGTGTGCAGTCCTGAGGAACCAGCAGGGGGAGGGGGGGGACTGGACTCTGTGGGACAGGAATAGGATGGAAACTCCCTGGGAAATACCACGCTGAGTGCTGAGGATGTTGTCTGTGGCGGCATATGAAATCCCCATGCAGCGATTTTAAAAAGGAGATCTTTCCACAAACAGCAATCAGTTCCTGAACATCAGGAAAACCACATTAGTACACAGTTGTTTTTTTGCTTTTCCTTTTTCACTTAAACAAAGCAGCACAGCAGTGTTTATTATCTTCTGATACAGAAATAAAAATACTAATACAGCTGATATAGATACTTCAGTTTCCAGAGAATAAACAGTCAATTAAAAAGCACATGATAAAGCAACATTTCTTAAATGAGGGTGATATATTTGCTTTGACATTACCCCTAAAATGGCTTTTATCAATATTTTTAGCAGCGTTGCTCTACAGACTGAAATAACTCTACATCTATCAGGTGGATCGCCGTTAAATTTTGTTCAGACATTCATGTTCCTCAGAGGATGAATCCTAATGACTTGGGTGATTCCCTGATTTAACTTGTAGCGCCACTTGCAGGTCAAAGTTTTCCCTCATTCAGTGACTTATCTTAACATCTACTGGATGGATTGGTCCCCAAAGGATGAATCCTAATGACTTTGGTGATCCTCTTGTACCACATCGAGGTTTATATTCATGATTTTTGAGTGAAATGTCCCAAAAATTGTTTTATAGATTGCCATGAAATTTGGTATCAGGTAAAAATTTTAACTGGTTTATATCCAGTAGCAGCAGACAGAAACAATTAACTACTAGCTGGTGAACACAGTGAAACTTTTCGTAGCCAAAATGCCAGATATAGTTAGCTAGAAATACAACTCCAAATGAAAGCTAATGTCGCTGTGTATCTGCTTGATGTCTAAACAGGCAACTGTTTGTTAACAAGTTCACGAAATCAACTTAAAAAGTGATGATATGTCAGTGTTGTGTTCACATCGTGTTTCCGCTGCTCCCAAGTGGCCAAAATCAGACATTACAGGTTTAAATTTAGTTTAAAATGTTGCAGACAAAAATTCACTCAGAAGTATTTTTCATTTTCAAAATAAGGTTAAACAGAATGTACATTTCTATAATTATGATCTTTCACATGTGCACTGATAATCATCTCCTCCTTGTCAGTTATTATTCTGGCTTCAGCTAAAGGCCGACTACGTCTGTCTAACTGACTCAGAGTACTCATCAGTATCTGAAGGGCATTGTCCAAATTTATCCAAGCTTAAAATAGTTAAGACCAACAGGTTTCACTGTGCTCTGGTTTTATCTGATGATCATGTTTGCTTGCTCCTGTTGAGATATTATTTCCCTGTGATGACAGTTGAAATTTTCTAGTAAATGAACTAGAGGTCATTTATGTAGTCCCAATGACTGATGACAGTCAAGCTTAAATAACCCAGTATTACATGTCTCCAAGGGCTTAACCCTCGACATCCTAGACAAAGCTGAGAAGACATGAAAACTTCAACAAAACTAAAAGTAGAGTATAAAAAATAAATGTTTTTAAGGGGGAACAGGAGGAAAAGAGTATAATTTAAAGCCAGATTCCTGCTTGAACAGCTGGTATCAGAGCTGTTAGAAGAGAAAATGTCTAATATTATTTAGCCTACATCAATCAATCAATCAATCAAACTTTATTTGTAGCTCTTTTCATACAGGTTAGTGCAACTCAAAGTGTTTCACTGACAATAATAAGACAAAACACATGTAGACAGTAAACAGGAAAACTATTTGAGACTAATGCACATGAGAAATAAAAAATATGAACGTGTAATAAAATAAAATAAATTCAAAAACAATAATTAACATGAAATAGAGTGAAATAAAAACTAGATTAAAAACTAGATAAAATAAACTAAAAAACTAAGACAAATAAAATCAATAGGGAGGATATATATAATAAGATAAAATTTTACAACATGAATACAATAAAATAAGTGAATAAAATAAAGTACATAATGTCTATAAATCATTTTTAATCAAAAGCCAGGTTAAAGGTTAAAGAGGTTTTAAGTTGACGTTTAAAGATATCAACTCTTTCAGCTGCTCTCAGATCTTCAGACCAACTATTATGTAGCTACAAAATGATATAATCCAGCATTGAGGTTATAATAAATACCAAATTAATTTAATAAATTAAACAGCAGCAGTCTGAGTCAGTGATGAGGGAGAATATCTACCTACATTAATTACTACAGTAAAGATGAGTTACTTCCACTCAGTGATAAAATCTAAACATTAGAGATAAAAAAAATAATTCTTATGTCATTCTGTAAATACAGTATATTCACAATATTCAATAGTGTAAATACAATAGTCTTTAATCCAGTTTCGTTTTGTAATAAATAAATC
Source organism: Thunnus albacares (assembly GCF_914725855.1). Classification (NCBI taxonomy): domain Eukaryota; kingdom Metazoa; phylum Chordata; class Actinopteri; order Scombriformes; family Scombridae; genus Thunnus; species Thunnus albacares. The sequence goes on along the minus strand of NC_058118.1, from coordinate 16,925,602 downwards.
GTGGGGTACTTGTCAAAATATTAGTGCGTACTGCATCAGACCTCGTGGCGCAACGGTAGCGCGTCTGACTCCAGATCAGAAGGTTGCGTGTTCAAATCACGTCGGGGTCAAAAACTTTGCTTTGGCCAGATAGACAAGGGTTATGTAGACCTTATAAATTTGAATGGTGTTCACGTATAAATCTTGTGTTTGTGTCCAATTCAAGCGTATTTGCTGAGCAGTCCAACCTTCCCTTCTGAAAAGTACCAAAACCACTATCACATTTATTCGCCGGAAAGTAAGTGGGCTGAAAGGAATTCAACGTGGTCCAGATGTCAACAGAAAAAAAGCAACAAATATGAACATTAAACAGTCAACATAAACAAAAACATAACTGTAGGGAATTTATAAGGGTGTAGTGGAGGTAGACTATGTACTCATATTGACATGATAAAAAAAAACTGTGTGTTTAAAAAAAGCAGAATATAAATAGAAGTATGAATGCTAATGTAGATATAAATTTGAGTGTAAATAAACTACATGTGTGTATTAACGGGATATATATGTACAGTACAATTAAAACAATTTAAAAAATGAAATCTGTATAATAACCAATAATAGCTAAATGATTATTAACCAATAATAATCATTTGGCTTATTCAAAAATGTTTTGTTTTCTCATCTTAAAACAAATTGTTGTTTTCAGTAATGCTCACTGTTCCTTTATAGACTGACCAGTTTTCTTTCGATTGTGTCTAAGGTTGTAACTTATGTTTTTGTGACTTAGTTTCTTGTTTGTTGTTTGTTTTGTTATTGTTGTGTTATGTATTATTGTGTCTTGTACTGTTTTGTTTTCCATTTGTTCTGTAAGTGTATCCACACGGTGTATTCATCTCTAAATGATGAATATAAATAAAGGAAATAAAGAGTCCACTGTCAACCAGAACATGCTAAATGTTTGCACTCAGGAAACATTTACAGTATTAACCGGAACAAACACAGTTTTCGTTTTTTAGAACTTTAAAAATGTCAAGAAAACAACGTTTTTGACATGTTTTCGTTGGGTAAAAGTGAAACTTAGTTAGCTGTTAAATCAACACGTGTCTCTTCTGTGAGGAGGTGTGTCCTGTTGCCATGGATACGCGTCACTGGGCAACGCGGCGGCTGAGCGTGATTCTGATCCCGGAACAAATATCAAAACAAGCGATGGAGCATCCAGTTTTTTACACTTTTCTCTGCCTTTTTGCGCAATGTAGGCTTATAAACTTAGTTGTTTGAAACCACTAGAGTTAAAACAGTTTGTCTCGGGACTGAAGAACAATAACAGCCGCCGATACTCGCTGTGCAGCCCAACTTCTTGTGAGGGAACGAAGATTTAGAGCTCTCTGTGTTCAGCGTTAAAGCTAATTTACATTTCTTTGTCTGCAGTTTATGTCTTCATGACCGTTATTGTAAATCCCGAGAAGATCGTCACGAACGTCCTCGGACTCTGTGAGCTTGTTTAGCCCACACAGACCTTCTCTTCAGCACCCAGTGTGTGTAGAGATACAACCAATTAGCAGCATGCCAGAAGACCAAAACTGTAAGCTGCTCCAGACATCCAAGAACACAGACAATAAGAAGAAGAAAAAGAAGAAAAGAAAGAAAGCCACCGCTTCCAACACTCCTCCAGAAGATGCAGGTAAAGAAGTTACAGTAAAAACAACAGTATTCACATCCTATTTACAAGTGTAGCAACACCACAATGTAAAAATAATCCATAAAAGTCCTATTAAAGTACCTAAACATTACCAACAAAGTGTATTTTATTAAAATAACGACTCATTATGTAGCAGAATGCATCCAGTCAGTGTAACTTTATATTTTAATTGTATAAATTATTACTGAAGCATTCATTTGTAAGAGGTACTTTACTGTTTGTACTTTATTTACTGTTTGTAGTTTAATTTTTAATCATGTATCATAGTTTATAACTCAGTACAGGTTTTGCATGTACAATTTTAATCACTAAAAAGAACAATATTTTCCGTGGAAATGTACTGAAGTAGAAGTATACAGTAGCATGAAATCAAATACTCAAATAAGCAGCCTGAAGTTAAACTTACTTACTTACATTCAACAACTGGAAATGTGCAAAATATGATCAAGCCCTCATTTTTTGTCCTCTTTTATTTACAGGTGGACAAATATTTTACTTTAATAAAACAAGTGAGCACCACTTTGAGATACTGGCACTATAGTGCCAATTTTAAATGGAATATTTTGAGTTTCCTACTGTTGACTAATAGACTAATAGATTAATCAAGAACCAATTGACACATCAATCAGAAATTAACCATTAGTTGCAGCCCCAACTGAACTTATCATTTATATTCTCAAGGGAATATTGTAATTAATTTCCCTATTATAGTAGTTAGTGTGCATGTTGAGGTTATACAAAACATAATTCATAAGTAATACGATATTTAAATAAGTTTAAAACCAACAGAATGGTTGAACCATTGAAAATAGTGACAAGTTATCAACAATGATTAGCAAAATGTACCGTTCTTCAGAATTAATTCTTTTTACAGTTGATAGCTTGCAAAAGAAAAAACAAAAAACATACATTTTACTGCTCTTTTTGTCTAATTAAGTACAAAAATACCAGCAGAAATCTCATTTTTGACTACACTACAGTAAAGTTAATGCCTGCTGTTTTCATTCATAACCATTGTGTTATAGATTTATTTCCACTAAGCTATAAAAGCGCTCATTGGCTGGTTTATGCAGCCTCCTATACACACAAAAGTCTTTATCATGTAAGTATTTAGCATCCTTCCAGTCATTTAAGAGCTTTCAATTCTTATTTTAATGGCTTCAAACTGTTGAGTCAAAGAAAAAAACAACTTTGAATGTCGAACAATGAAATCCTGCATTACTGTCATAAAAATGGAGGATTGAGAAATAGATTTGAGACCTCAGGCTTCTTTAAAGGAAATTAGATTACTGTGTCACAATCTCTATTAAAAGCAGATCTTTGAGAAGCAGACCATGAAATACATACAGTGTTCCTGGTGGAGTAAATGTTGCCAAAGAGCACAGAAAGTATTCACGTATAAACTGTCATATAATGAGAAGCCTGAAAAACAATCATTTGAATTACAAATGAAGGTCTTGTTTCTGTACACAATGTAAACATAAGTACGAGGGTCATGTGTTGCTGCTTCCCTGTGAGATTGAATAGGTCATTAGAGAACAGGATCCCAGTGTCGCCGCCGCTCACCGGCCTATTACAGCTCATTACTGTAAACCAAGCCATTATCCCTCCAACTCCATAGGGAGTCATTAGTAATCTAAACCCTGAAATCTGTTAGTGTTCATGCGCCTACATGTTTATGTTTGCTCTCTGCAGAGAAACGTCAGACTGAGCTGTCCAAGCTCAGAGCCACCACTACGAAGGATGGAGAGTGGCTCACTGGCAGCGGCCGCAGGAGCAAGAAATACCCCAAGGGTTCACCGGCTCGGCTGACAGCAACAAACAAAACCAGTGGCAGTGTGGCTCCGGCGCAGGGGTATGTGTCAGTGCTCAGCGCCCAGGCCAGGGAGAGCCTGAGGTGGGAGGGAGTGCTGGAGGACCCCCAGGCTGAGGAGAAGAGGCTGGAGCTGTACAGGGCCAACAGGCGGCAGCGTTACATCGCACACAGAGAGGCTCTGTTAAAGGAAACGCAGGATACACTGAGACAGACTTTTCCTAAAGAGGACAAAGAGAAAAAGGCTTCTGAGCAACAGAGGTCTGTGTCATCATCACCGCATCTGAGTGCAGATTGAATTAAAGAAGAAAATGAGAGTCTTGTTCATTTACAGTATAATTATTATGCTGTTAGTTCAGTTAAAAACAGATGAAGCCACTGTGGCCACTGGGCCCCGTCAAGATGTTGGACTGAAGAAAAATTGAACACGTTTCTGATTCAATAAAAACACCAGATAGATATACTGTCAGGCACAAAACACATATCACACATATCACCTCCTGTTCAAGATACCTGTTAAAAACTTAATAGAGGATTTGAACAGTTTATCTTGTGCCTCTAAATTATGTAACGCTTCCAGAAAAGACCCAAAGTGGATCTTTGAGGACTGAAACCTAATCAGGCTAATACCACTGCACCCTCCTCACATCTGCCTGTTCACAGGTCCGTGAGGTAGAGGAGGGTTAAATACACGGGAGGGGAGGTCACATGACCTTTCTTTTGAACTTCTTATGAACTTTTAAATATAGGTGAGCAATTTTCTTTTTCTTCTTTTTTTTCTCACAAAAATACCCAGAAAGCCTCCAACAGAGTAGATGTTTCATTAAAACTGAAATTTAATTGTAACAATGCGCTTCTCCTGTATGTTGTCACTTCGTCTAATAAAATATGTTTAAAAGTTCAAACTGTTATAAGCATATTGTCTGACCTGATGGACCAGTGAGCTAATGTGCAAAGTCCTGAATCCATCCTGAACCTCTGTTGCTTTTCTTTCTTTCTCCTTATGTCCTGCAGCTCTTGTCACTGAATGGCAGCAGCACTGGTGTGTTAATATTCTTTTATCCTGACAAAGTGCTGAATCACTGCTGCTGTGTCTGTCTGGTGTCTTTTTGTGCAAATGTAGTAACATAAAGGCAATTTAACATTTTATTTAAAACCAAGTTAGAGAGGAAACAAATGATGTTGCTCTTTTTGTAATGATAAACTAAACTTACACAGAGGGAAAGATCATTTGTGGTTTTGTTGTTCTTGGAAACGCTACCTCTGCTCGACGATAGATGGCAGAAAAGTTGTGTTTTCACTGAGTGAATCAGCTGCTCCAAAACTGATGAGTCAATGAATGAAAAAACAAAACAAAACAGAGACAAAATAGTTGTGCCTGAGATTTTTTATGCATGAACAAAGTGGAACACAAGACAAATAAGTTTAAATGACAAGTACAATCTCTATTATTTCTTCCTCAGCATCTGATATTCAGCATTGAAACTTATCTTATTGATTTTATAAGATGCAACAACAAATTCAACCAAAATTCAATGTTTAACTAAATCCAAGAGAAAAGAAATTTCATTTTGTTTGTTTTGTTTTTACATCATTAAATTATTGAACAGTGTATTTGGGCTCTGAATAAGTTGTTAGTTCTCTCTGAGAGATGTGAGCTTACAGGAAAGTCAGTGTTGCATTTTTCCAGTAAGATGAACAGAAAGATGGAAATGATTTTACAACTAGCTTAAGAATGGAAATGTGTCATGTCTCTCCTTAATAATCTGTAACCGTAATTTTGAATAACATGAGATTTCGTCGCCCTTTAAAGAAGACTTTTCAGGTATTTAATTTGCTCAATTCACCAAAATAGAAGATTCCTGTCTGGTTATTCTATCAATTAACAATTTCTCAATACAGAAAATGTATTTTATCACAGTAAATATCAATATCGTTGTATAAAACTGCATTTAGCACGATAGAATATTTTATCCACCTCCTCACTCCCATTAACATGAGTGTGAATCAAGTTTAAATGCAGATCATCATCTAAATAATGTTAAACTTGCTCCTTACAAGGAAGAAAAACGAGTTGTCTCGTCATGTTTGGCAAAAAAAAAAAAGTTCAAATCTTTTACATACAACATTTGTACAAAATATAAGCCATTGACGCCTGCAAACCTAAAATATTATAACTGGCACCAGTTGAACGGTGGATACAGTGAACTGAGGCGTACTGTGGACAGGAAGGGCACTGAGAGTGAAGCTAAAAGTACATGGCGAGGTGGAAAGAGAGGTGTGAAGTAAAAAAAAAAAAAAAAAACAGTGATAAACCAGCAGAGATGGAGGGAAAGAGAGAAAAACGCAGCATTTCTTTTGTCACACCGCCTGTGTGTGCTGTCTGTCGAAAGGCCTATTGTTCCCTGTTGGTGTGTTTTGTCACCGTTGCCTATTTCAGCATCTCTGCTTCAAAGGGCTGAACGCTCCCCCCTCTGTTCTCCTAATCCCCCCTCCCACTCACTGACCAGACCACGTACACAGCCGCAGTGGGCATTAAGGTCACTTGTGTTTTTTTCCAGCGACCCCATCCAAGTAAAAGGCAGCTTACGCCACCTTTTTAAATATGAAAGCAGAGAAACATACTGAGGCATCTTAAATGTGACATCTCTGGACTGTTAACTGAAATACTCCCCCCCCTAGACATAAAGCCATAAAGTTAAAACAAAAAATCTAATAAAATAATAAAAAATATTAAGATTTAAAAAGAAGCTAAAAGTCCCAAAAATCTGCATGCGTCTGAGGTATCTGTTGTTTGCATGTTGGAGTCGTCCTCACATGAACACTGACTGTATGACGGACAGTTTGAATCTACACAACCTGCATCCAAAACACTGAACTGTAAAAATTTCTTCGTGACACCATCAGTGAAGTCTGTCTCTACCGAATCAAACGTCTCTGAAACGCTTTGTCCTCGGTGAGGGCGGCGGGTTGACGAAGAGACCGATGAAGCACGGTCTGGCTGAGTGTCAGCGTCGTACGGATGATGATGATGATGATGTGCTGAAGCAGACGAGCGGAGGAAAGCGTAGATCAGGACAGCTGCAGCCAGCTAAGGGTATCCGATCTGTCAGGAAGAGGAAGAAGAGACGCTGTGCTTTTATATGGATTAATATCAATTGATGCATTTGTTGTTATTGACTTGATTGTGTCACTATTTCTTCTATCTGTCCGTCTGTTTTCAAAGTTTTGGTCAATAAAGTAAAGAAACAGAGACTAGAAACTGCATGAGGAGTGACGCTGAGAAGGAGGCAAGTGACAGGAAGCAACAGGGTTTATGGGAAATGTGGTCTTTTGAGAAACACCAGCACCAACGATACCACTGGTGTAATTTAAGTCTGAAATCATGTGGCTTATAACCTCATTTGTTTTCAATAATTAATCAAAAATGTCTGGGGAATACTCATTTCTGATTGGCTGGCAGGTGTCCATTAAAATCTTATAAAATGACGCCTCAAACAAAGATCCTGTTTAAACACCATTTTGAAACATTTTACAATATATATATATATATATATATATATATATATATATATATATATATATATAAATTAAACTGTTACAGAACATAATGCCAAAAACTTTACCACAACTCCTCCTCACATATTTAGAAAACATCATCACCTTACATATGTAGAAGCTATAAAGTGGAAAGAATCCATAACACACGATGATGTAGCTGCTGCAGGAAGAATGCTGACGTTTTGTTCAAAACAAAGAACCCAAAATTATGATTTCAGAGCTTCATCACTTCTCTGCAGTAGATGTTTCTGAGGGACGTTGTTCTAATCAGTCATCTTATTAATCTGTAAGAATACAAGCTGCAGACTCCAACTTCCTGGTCATAAACATTATAAGATGTCTTTTTGTTTGTTTATTGTAAACAAACATACCCTCTCTAGTCCCTACTGTCACCAAACCCTAATAAGTCGAGTGAGTGAAGGACAGAATTAGCTAAAACTTTGTTAATATGAGGCTAAAATGATAAAACATGGAAAACATAGAAAACAAAGTGGCATAAAAATGTAGAGATGTTACATACTGAGCTTCTCTCTTTGTGATGACTTTTCCTGCTGCGAACCTCTCAGCTACCGCAGACACCGCAGGGTCGTAGTTTAGGCTTGCTGCCGCTATGACCTCATCATTCCTATTAGAAAAAAGCATTACATAAACATATCAAAACATACATATTTTAGGATTTTATCTAATATTACATTAAGAATAATATATGCTTTTTATTCTTTGTTTGTTTGTTTAGAACAGTGGCAGTTTTTCTTGACTTACTTGATGTACAATGCCAGGAACCTCCTGTCCTCAAAGTTTCCTTTCATTACAATTTCAGTGTATCCCTCCCCATAGCCTGCACACAAACACAACAAACACATGAGTTACATTTGTTGGTGATAAGCCCTGCAATCCAAAATCTATCAGTGTAGGATTCAGCGTAAATTCAGTAAGTTATTGAGCAGCAGGAGTTTTGGGTGGCGTCATTGACTAGATTACTGGTTAAAGGCCTAGGGGCCCGAGGGGTCAGGGGGCCCCATGCTAAAGAATCTGCGTGAAATGACATTTTTTGTTGAAAGGTCAAAGGGCTCAGTCAGATGTAGGGATGTCCTGAGCATGTTTTTGGCTCCTGAGTCCAACATGATTCCCTCCAGAGTGATATAACCTGTATCAAAGGTTTCCTTAGATAGTTTCATATAATATTGTGTACAGAGTCTTATAGTTTGGGTTTAAGATGTGGATCTGTTTGACATGAAGCTTTGGGCAGCGTTTAGACAACCTCTCTTCAGTCTGAACAATGCACTTAAGTTTCAGGTGCTCTTTTCTACCAATAGCAGCACTTTAGAGTTATGCTGAACCAGCGAAATATCGCTGACAAAGACGTGAAACAACTGCAAGTGACACGGCTCAGTCTGTGGCGTTCATGGTGACGTTCTGCTTGGTAGAAGCGGAAGCCATTTATACTGTATTTCTGTGCCAGGGGCTCATTGTTTCATAATCCGTCCCTGGCTGGCAGAGCATTTTAAAATTTGCTCTTTGATTAAAGGTTTACAGTTAGCGAGGTCCCATTTCCTGTATCTGTATCACATGTGGGGGGGCAGAGTTTGTGTCTAAATAGTGCTGCGACAAATTCAATCATGTGACTATGAAGCCCTCTCTGTGCGGCTGAACTCAGCATTATTATCAATTACAAAGATACGCACAAACAAATATTTATATGTGTGTGTGTGTGTGTGTGTGTGTGTGTGTAGTGGGAGGTGCCGACCTGCATATCGGATGGTTTTACCCAGTAGGACGGTCCAGTAGAAAGGAACTGAATTGAGTTCAGTTGGTTTATCCAGCATGTTCAGAGCTGCTATCCTCCCTAAACAACAATAAAAAAAAAACCCATTACAGTTCAAATGGAAATACAACTATGCAAGATATTATAGACACAGATATTAAACAGATAATAGAGTAAAAAGAATAGATAATGAGGGTTTAGTATCGACTCAGAGCAGTATTTGGTATTTAAATAGTAGTCTGTATATAATATTCATGTTGGAAGTGCTCTACTTTCCCTGAAGTCTGAACCACTGTGACACTAAAAGATTTACATTATATCATAAAAAAGTTGAGTGCTTTCGTATTGTATTGCTTTGTCAAGCAGTTTAGGAGTTTGTGACTACATTTACATTGTTACTACGTTACCATGTGCTTGCGCCATCTGCCAGTGTCCAATGTTGACCAGCCGGTTTTTGGCCATCGCCAGGGGGAAGGTGGCCAGGTCACCTCCACAGAACACCTCGGGGATGTTGGTGCGCATGTACTGCAGAGGAAAGACACAAGGAGACAACTGATAAATCAACGGTGCGGAATATACGGATTAATCTGAGGAAGATTTATTAAGAAATGAAGGTCATGGGAATGAGAATGAGATCCAGATGAGCAGCTGAACAGCAGGTTGCTCGCTGACCTTGTCGACTGTCACAAAGTTTTTTGAGTCCATCTGTATTTTACTGCCCCGAAGGAACTCTGAGTTAGGAATGATGCCTGTAGGGAGAGAGGAGCAAGACAGAAGTGGTTGAGCAGATTTTCTACAAATACTGCTGAGCTGTTTTTCTCATCTATCTCATTGTTCTGAAATATGAAATCCATCATGGTTGTTTGTTTGTCATTAAAAAATATGATACAATTACAAAGAAAACTCAAGCTGCGGCAGCAAAATAATAAATGACACTCCAAAGAATCAAAAAACAGCGACAGTACTCTTTGTCAGTCAGATGTTATAATAGTGCATGTTTATACAACTATCAATGATAATCAAATATAGTTACTGACTCAACAAATATCTTTAATTTACTATAAAACATTGATAGTAATTGATGATATTAAGTAGTAATAAAGGGAACAATGTCTGCACTGCACTTACCGATACCAACAATCAAAACGTCAGCTGGTATAACTTTTCCACTTTTAAGCGTGACCTCCTTCACCTTGAGGGAGAGAGGACACTAAGAACTGATATTCTTAAATAAAATATAAATGTATGTTTAATATTCAGGTCTGAATGTGTGTATTTTTGTGTATGTTTTCTCACATTACCTTGCCGTTCACACCTCTGACCTCTGTCACGTTGTCGTTCATGAAGAATCTTATATTTTTCTCCGACAGCATCTGCAGGAACAACAGACAAGTAAATAAAGGATAAAATGAAAGGACCAAAGGATCAAAGTAATGTGAGGATTTAATACAAGACTCTCTCTCTCTCTCTCTCTCTTTCTCTCTCGCTCACCATCATGGTGACTCTGCCGATTTCAGGACCCAGTGTGTTCTGGTACGGCAGCTCGCTGCTGCCGATTACTGTGATACTGGAAGCTTTGTCTATCAAATAAGATGCGACTTCCATGCCTGAAAAAAAAGTCAGCAAAGGTGAAGTAGAGAATATTAAAATGAAAATCAAACAGATTTCAAACCTATAAAAACTACGACTGTATGGAGCCTCAAAACTGACAATAGGTAGTTAAGTCAAAAATATAACTGTATATATGAATAAATAATACTTAGTTCAACTGTTAAAACTGAGTGTAAAAATAAATATAATTGTATATAAGCACTACGAAAATGTGAAATTTATATGGGAAAATGTTTTTTTATCAACTAATGTGGTGGTAAAGGAAGAAGAAATCAAATTTTTTACCATCTGGCTTAAAGGTTAAAGGTGAAGTGTTAAGTATGAAGTATTAAGCTTTATATTTATTTTTTATGTACTTTCCTTTTAATATTTTATTTACTGATGTATCCAGTTATATTTTTGACTCATCTGTTAGCTTTTTACTGCATTTTGTCGCTTTTGGGGCTAAAAGAAATAAAACTAATGAATGAAAACCTAAAATGAAAAACTTTAAATTATTTCCATTGAATTCAAAAATAATATGTTTCTTTTCTCTATATTCCTAACTCATAAAACTCTTTATCTGTATTTCAGGATGAAATAAACCATTACAGTAGAACCATTACATAAACCATTACTGCTGTTAATCCTGCACATCTCCAGTCCAGACTAATATAAAAGTAGATGCATCTTTTGCACAAACTGAAAACATTTGTACCAACAAAAGAGGTTCCCACGAGGACGACGTTGCAGCCCAGACAGGCTGAGTGGATTTGCCGGGCGTCCTCTGGTGTCTCCAGCATCCTGACGTTGTCCAGCTTCATGCCAGGAAGATCAAGACCTTTTGCTCTAAAGGACAGACCAGGACTCTGTTCATAAGCAGTGCAGTGTAGCGCTTCTCCAGCAACGACCACCTCACTTATACAAAGTTGGTCATAACATCAACTCTTGTATGTTCTGAACAATCTAACTATCCAGCTAGATGTTAAAGCCCACGTAACCCTGTAGGTGTTCATTTTGTTTGTCATGAATTAAATATCTAAATATACACTCCGTAAGTACACAAAAATGCCAAAGTTGGTGTGATAACGTTCCCAGGATGACAAATTATAGAAAACAAACTTTGTGAATATGACAAATGGCATATTTTGGGGACATTTTTGGATTTGTGGGACTCTATAACAAATAATATATTTCATTTCAAAACCAAATTACAAAGCGCTTTAAAGGAAAACAAGAACATGACAGAAATTATTGCGATAAAGAGGTGTTTTGATCCGTAAAGATGACCCAAGTTAATCAAAGGAGTTTAAAGAGACGCACAAAAAGACCACATGATGCAGAGATGCAGGTTTATACAAATGAGATTTAAATCAGAGAGTATATCCTAAAGTTATAATATGTTGTCTTTTGCTTTTTATATTCACCATTTCCATAAGAATCACACTGCACCAAGTTTATCTGATACATTAATGAATTGTTGCACATTTAGGGGTTGTGTTGCCTTGGTTTCGAATGGAATGTTTGCACACACATGTTCAATGTTTGTGTGTGTGTGTGTGTGTATTTGTCTTTACCTGCAGCCCGTTGAGATGAGGAGCTGATCATAGCTCTGGACTGAACCGTCATCAAACGAGACCGTCTTCTTGTCTGTGTCCACAGACAGGGCCTGTCAAGACAGCGAGAGTCCAGTCAATTTCACATCATCAGTCATCATGAATCTATCCGCACTCAGCTCCTCATCTCTCCACCAATCAGTCCCAAGACAAGATAAAAACGGTATGTGGCCGGTATTCAAAATTAATTGCATAATATAGTTACAACAGGAGATAAAGGACTCACTTCTTTCCTGAGCCACACCTCGATGTCGTACTGATGGTAAAACTCCATCCTCCTCAGCAGAATACTGTCGCTCTCGACATTCATTACCTGTAAGATGGGTGCAGGGTGTTCGTGTTTAGGTAACAGTGGTCATTTTACACATATTCATGACCGGCCATCATGTAATTTTCTCTGCAGCACCTTGCTGAGTCGGGTTTTGTCATAAGGTAAAAGGTCGTCTCTGGTGACCATGATGATCCTGCCGCTGAAGTTTTCCTGCCGCAGAGTCTCAGCGCAGATCAACGACGCAGCCCCTGTGCTTGCAGAGAGTGAACACACCATCACACTCACTGAGAACACACACCGCCTCGCACCAGAGGCCGTTATACTGCACATAAAACAGTCAAGCCTATAAATTAACTGTTAATAAAGTGGCACTGTGACACTTTAACAGTAGGGCAAGGCTTGTAAACATAAAAATAATAGCAGCTCTGCTCAACCGATACTTGTAAGTACAGAAATGCATTAATGACAACAACACAAATACACACAGATATACACACATGTGGAGTAGCTCACACTCACCTCCTCCCAACAGGAGAACAGTGTGAGTGACTCCTGGTACTGCAGCTCCCATATTCTTTATTCTTTTCTCCTGCCGCAGAGTCTGAATCACGTATAAAACACACCATCATCAACACCTCTACAGGAAGATTTAGCAATTATATACAAGTAATAATAATCCAAAATATGAAGGATGTGATGTTTGTCACCTACAGTGTATTTTAAATACAGTATTCCTACATGTAGTTTATATTATTGATTGCTGATAACTTTATAAAAAATTCAATTTATTTACATTTCAATTTCAGTTTTTTGTTGTTGACTCTTCCAGTGTCACTAAACTTTAGAAACTTATTGAATTTTTGGACTAATATTGGTCTTTAAATCCTTCCACACAGCCACACAGTCCACTCACTCAGATGTTTTCATTCATTTTTCCTGATTAAACATCTTGTCATGACTCTGTGTGTGTGTGTGTGTGTGTGTGTGTGTGTGTGTACAGATGGTGCTGGACTGACATGCCCAACCGTCACTCTCCTGTTTTTTGCAGCTGTGAGACAACGTACATCTTTATCGTATTGTTACAAGGCTTTTTAACAGCAGACATTGTGATTTGTCATAGTAGGAAAAGTAAAGGTGTTACTAATAACGTTAACGATGGCTCTGCTCTGTTCAAGTGTAGTTTCCTACTGTGACATTAAATATGTTGTCATGAAAAAGGTTTGGTGGTACTTTACATCTGAAATGACTCTCTCATTCACTTCACTGCTGTCTATGTAAAGACACTTATTAGTGTGTTCAATAGTTAGATTTCTGACACTTATTGACATATATTGATCAGTGTTGCACGACTATAATGTGAGATTAATTGGACACTACTTTTTTACTCTATTGTTAGAAATTGTGAGGCCACTATAGAGAGCATTCGTTTAATGTCGAGATGAAATGAAAAATGCCTTTTTAACCCTTTTAGATCACATTACTGTTCATATTGTGCATCTATTTAATAATATATGCCAAAAAAATACAAAAAAAAATTCTTTGTATTCTTATATCAAAATCCAATCATGTTTTTTTTCCTGTAAAACAAAATATGACGTGTGCTTATGTAGGCTTGAACCAACCAATTTCAACCAATAATATCATAACATCCACCAATCAAATTCCTCCAAACGTTACGTCCCACCTGTCTGTCCTGTTTCACTCAGAAATACGTCTCGATATGAAGTTAGATGCTCTCAAAATGACGTTTCATCTGGACTTTAACACTCAGAGTAGACTCCTAAATAGAATGCCGGACTGTAAATATAGGGCACTATATTGTAAATAGGAAGTGATTTCAGACACAGGCTCAGAGTTTGGTGACCACAATGAAATCCCGGCATAGTTAGGCCCAACTCTAATCAACCAGATTAACTGGAAACACCTTTGAGGGTTTACAGACCCTTTAAACCTGCCCAGCTCCATACAGTCTGCTCTACCTCAACACTTCAGCTTTTTCACTTGCAGTGCAACAATCTGCTCTCTTGTTGTTTATGGTATTTCTTCTGTCTAGCGCTCTTTCTCATTGCGCTTGTACCTGATCAGCTACTTGAGAATTTGTACCACTTCTCTTTTTGAGTCACTGTCCTCTAAGGCTTGACTGTCGTGCCTGCGTCTGCAATGTAAATGTTGGATATCAATAAAATCAAACCTGCACACCTGTTGTTTTTGCACACTGTGCATATATGTTATGTCATTTTTTAGTTGTTCTGAAGAGTTTTTATGTGAAAGAGTTGCTAACCTACCTAAATTAATTACATTGATCTGGGTTTCAGAAGAGTTTTAATGACTTCAAGTGAAAAATACTGATGAAAATATTGAATACAAACACAAAATATTTCAGTCAGATACAAATAAATTAGCGATCACAAAAAACATTTACCACATGCCCTTATTTTCACTTTGAACACTGACACAGAGAACATTTCATGTGGTAAGACAAAAAGCAGCAGCATGACTTTGAGGAGAAGTAACATCAACTGAAAACCAAAAAGGTGAACATACTTACCCTTTTGTTTATAGACACATACACTTTGCTGTTTTGAATTTTGACCTTCAAAAGAGAAAAAGACAAATTAAAATGACAGCAAATGTCAAAAGCGAAATGTCTGTCTGTCTGTCTGTCTGTCTGTCTGTCTGTCTGTCTGTCTGTATATCTGCCTGTCTATCTGTCTGTCTGTCTGTCTGTCTGTCTGTATATCTGCCTGTCTATCTGTCTGTCTGTCTGTCTGTATATCTGCCTGTCTATCTGTCTGTCTGTCTGTCTGTCTGTATATCTGCCTGTCTATCTGTCTGTCTGTCTGTCTGTATATCTGCCTGTCTATCTGTCTGTCTGTCTGTCTGTCTGTATATCTGCCTGTCTGTCTCTCTCTCTGGTTTGTACCTTGTGACAAGGTAAACAGTCCATGCCGGGAAACTCCTCCAGATCTCCTGTTTGGACGTTGAAACAGGCGCCGTGCCATGGGCAGCGCACTCTGTTGCCTGAAATAAACCCTGAACACACACACACACACACACACACACACACACACACATACACACACACACACACACACACACCATCATCATCATCATCATTCACATACTCGTGCTAGTGTTGTTTTACAGTAGAGGCCAAAACAAAGGTGGAGATGATTGAAGAGAAACTATTAAACTGCAGAACATGATTAAAAACTGACATATTTCCATGAAGCTGCCTGAATCACAACAAACAGCTCTGACAGATGAACGTGTGAGTAAACAGACTGAAGGTGTGTTCGTCCTTTTCAATGTACACAAACTCATTCATCAGTTTACCTTTGCTGAGTGGGGCGCCATAGTGTGTACACTGGTTACCGATGGCACTGTATTTGCCCTCGCTGCGTGTCAACAGCACACTGTGATGTCCCACTTCAACCTCCAACATCCTGAGATAACACGCACGCACGCACACACACACACACACACACACACACACACACACACACAGGTACTGCAATAAGTTGTACACACAAATACGATTTTCTGTTTTTATATGAAATATTATATCTTTCAAAAAAAGTTTTTACATTCAGTGTGTTTTTGATGGCAGCTTTAATATTTTTAAGTCTGAACATTTGATTTAGTTTTTTTTAGTTTCTGTCTGTGAACTATGTTTTTGCAAGTTTGTGCATTTATTTCCATGTTTCCACCTTACGTCCACCATTAATTTTATACAGTTTTATACAGAAGATGTTGAAGCGTTATTATAGTCGGTAAATGATCAGATCATTTTCCCTGGTTCTGTAAAGCCATTAGTGATTTGGGATATCGTGGCTAATTGTCTCAATGTCACATGATTAACCAAACTATCACACTAATTGCTTTGGTTGTAGCAGCTCCGAGGAAACTGACTGGTCAGAGGTTAAATGTCTTGCTCTCTGACTCTTGTAGATCCTCTGTTTTCTTTACAAATCTCTGAGCACTAAACTTCAGCACACTGTCAAACTGTCAGAGGTCCCTGAGATCCTCATGCCTGTAGAAGTGAGGTCACACTGGTGTCAAAAAAGACAACACCATTTGTCAGTTCCTTCAAACTATGTAACACAATTTAGTTCCTGGGTAATAAGCATTAATTCCTAATTTCTTATGCTTAAAAAGTATAGAAAATGTCTGTTATGCCCTTCAAACTTTGCTTTTCAAATGTACTTGGCGAATTTGCACATTTTCATTCACATAAAGTCAGAAAAAACAACGTATGAATCAAAATTAACATGTATTTATACTAACATTATACAATAGTGACAACAAAAGTATCGTATATATGTGAATGAAAATGTGCAAATTCACCTGTTTCCCATTGGAAATAGGTCAGTTTCAAAATATCACTTGTCCTGTTCACAAAGCAAAGTCTGAAGGGAACAACAGCCATCTTCTATACTTTTTAGGCATAAGCAATTAGGAAACAACAGTGACTACCCAGGAACAAAAAACAAATAAAAATGTTTTACACCGTGAATCACTGTTGGAAGAATAAATCTGTTTTATGTCGTGACAACACTGTGGTTGAAGTTTGGTTTAGGCACAAAAACAACTTGCTTAGGTCATGCTTTGAGTTAAGTTTAAAAAAACTGATTAAATAACTCCTTTGTTAATGTTAGGGGACTTTCGTCACTATGGTTACAATTATAACCACATGGTTAGGGAACTATTGTGGTAACGGCTAACAGAAACCAACGTTGGCTGGTCGTAGGAAACAGGAAACAAAGAGCGTGGAAAAGTCTCACATTCTTTGCTCCTGATGGACAAAAGTCATAATTATTGTTAATGTCTACAGGCTTGTGTTTTTCATCTTTGTACGCTGAGAAAATGAACGTGCTATTTTGTCAAGAAGCTGCTGAAAGTTCGTTCTTGAACTGACCCAAAATATCTTGACTCAAGGTCCACTTACTTGCTTTTTCCAGAGGTTTCAACCTCACAATATTCCTTCATACTTGGGTCACGTGACGACAGCTGACAATTGAGCAATCTCCATGACGACTCAGCAAACCCTGTCCGCTGAGGAAGACCATGAATTGTGGTTGAAAGCTCTGGAAAAAGCTAGTAAGTGGACCTCATAACTTTTAACGATGCGGCTCTTGTTATGTCAGTGTTGTTGGTCTGTCAGTCAAAGTTAAATGCCTCAACAACAACAACTGGTCTATTGCACGGATTGTCATGGAATTTCATGCAGACATTCATGTCGGCCTCAACAGGAATTGCAACAATTTTCCGAAATCCACTTTTGTCCAGTACTTTGGAGCAATGAACAAACACCTGCAGAACTAATGACATTCCCCTCAGCCTCAGCTGTACTGTGCTTATTAGCAAATGTTAGCACGCAAACTAAGATGGTGAACATGGTAAATACTATACCTGGTGAACATCAATATCACTATAAGGGCTTATTAGCATGCTGATGTTAGCATTTAGCTCAAATCACCACTGTTTCTAAGTAGAGCCTCACAGCGCTGCTAACATGGCTGATTGGCTGTAGGCTCTTGCTCGTTTGATTAATGGTTCATACACAATTAAAATGCTTTAAATATCAAATAGAGGTGTAAAACAGTTTTTAGGTTCCACATTGTGAACCAGGAACTTCACAAACTTTTGTTTGTCAGAGGGAGAGAGGGTTGCAGATTACATGTGTGTCTATCATAATGTGCTGAATAAATAAAAACAGGTTTGGGTTGCCAGGTTGTGAAAAGCCCGTCGCCAACATTAACCCCCCCCACCCCCCCCACCCCCTCTTACTGTCCATCCTGCAGGTCTGACTCCAGACACACCACCTCTGTCAGCTCCTCTGAGGTGTCATCTGGATCAGAGTCCGGAAACTCCTGACAGGCTGAATACACACATACACACACATGCACACATGCACACATGCACACACACACACACACTTGACTTAAAATGCATCAGTTGTTTTTGATTAGACCTGTGAAAATCCTCAACACAGATCAATTACTTCTATTTCAGACATGTGGCAGCTTCACAAAAACTCTATAATATCTGACCTCCAATAACTATCTGACTGATCAGTTATTCAGACAATAAAGGTCCAAATCGATTACTCACATTGTTTGGTCCCAGACATTTCTCTGATTCACCAATAAAACAAAGATACACAGATCTCCTCCAGAAACATGAAATGTTAGTCAGATGATCCGCTGTCCGTGCTCACAGTTTGCTCTCTTCTCCTCAGCTGGATGATGGGATAAGAGTCCGTTTCCACGGCAACAACTTCATCTCCAACCCTCATCCCTTGATCCTGGGAGGCTGTGAAAAGTTGATGATTTGGGTTTGATAAAAAAAAAAAAAAAAAAACTGATCACCAGTTGAAGAAAAAAAAGTTAGTTTTGGGACTCCGGTGAGTGAACAGTTTGGGAAATGTCTCTGCTCATGTTCAGGCCCGTTGTTCCAGAGAAAGGCGATGGTCCTTTGTGTTTCACAACAGCACTAGCTATAGAGAAAGGCTGACGAGGCAGCAGCCGCCGACACTGAATGGACAGCAGGCGACAAAGGAGGTATTATCACTCATTTAGTGTATATTGTTTCAAGCTTCAAGATTCACAACTGTCCCACAAGGCTTTAAAATGCAAGGAAGTCAAAGATTTATCTAAAAAGAACAAAATGATTCACTTATTAAGTTATAAAAAAAAACCTTGACTTTATTGATTCAGCTTTATTTCATGTGCCATAGTTTCTTTTTACTTCCTTGAAAGGAACTGACATAAAAAATTTATATTAAGATGTGGCTACTTGAAGATGATGATGATGTAATGAAGCTAATTACAGGAAACAGAGACAGTGTTGAGTTGCTACACCTACAAATAATTAGAGCCAATTGAATGCTATTTTCACATAGAGACTTTTTTAGCAGGTCAGCTGAAAATGCAAAAAAGAAAAAAAAAGAAAAATATCTACATGCAACCATATACCGTACCATACTGTACCGTACCGTACCGTACCGTACCATACCATTCAACACTTAAACACTTAAACACTTAAACATTCAACAATAAATGAATGTTCATTTGGGTTTAAATAGAAGTCTTGTCAAGATAAATACATCTGGAAATCAACAGCTGCTTTTAAATGCAACACATCTAACTTTAATAACTGATTCAGAATTTATACCAAAATACATAATTACGAGAAACATCCTGTTAAGTGTTACCTTAATTTATTTACGTTTTAATTTAAAGGTTTTATTACGTTTTCCAAACACACAGTGAATCATAACAGAACGTGTAACAACAGGACAAAAATCTGGGCACATAAAGAAGTCTTCTTGACCTCTTGATGGTTATTAGTCCTATTATCAGGCTATTAACCAGCAAATTCAGGTTTTCTCTTGCTCTTCCTGTGATGGAGAACAATCCAGCACTGACAAACTCTGGAGAACAACAGGAATCATGAAAAACTGTAAACAGTTGTAACCAAAGTAAATAAGTTGGTTTAATTGGGGCTTTGACAGAAATTTACTCTACTCCAACATGTTAAATAACACGCTGATATTCAAACACTCGATAATTATATTATTAATTATATTATTAATTGCTATTAATTATTATATCAGTTCAGAAGTAAAAGGTAAAATGCAGATGAATTGCTGGATGATAGTAAATGAAGATTTCATGTTGTCATGTCTGAGATGTTGTAATGTGTTCAGGAAGAAAAACATCAAGGTAAAAAAATAGAATCAACACTGATTTCTTGCTCCCACAAAAAGTAGTTTTCCACTGTTGCCGTGAAATATTTCAACAGTCACTGATCTTCATCAAAGTAAAACATTTCCACAAGCACCACAAAAAATAAATAAATGTTTACTGTCAGTTTTTAACATTCATGTGTGCTTTTAGTTTAATTAATTAATGTTCTTTGTCCATTTATCGAACGAAATATCTCAACAACTATTGGATGGATTGTCAAGAAATTTGCTACAACCGTTCAAGTCCTCCTCAGGATTAAACTGTGAATATTTTTAGTAATTCTTAATTATGAATAATAACTTCTCATATAGCAACATCATCAGCTCAACATTTTGATTTGTACCACTACTTGGGTTAAATACCTGCAAAACGAAGGACATTCTCATCATCCTCAGTTGTACTTTATGATTTGTGTCAGTCAGCAAGCTGCTAAAAACTCTGATGTTAGCAATTAGCTCAAAGCACAACTGTAGACTCTTGGTTTTAATATTTTTTTCTTTTCTTTTCTTTTTGTTTCCATTATTTTTTTTAAATTTAATTTTCAGGCTTAATCATCATTGTTAATCCTATTGCTTTGTTTTCCAGTCGTTGTTGTTGTGGAAATTTTTTCAGCGTTGCTCAAGAACCACACAGAGACATAAAGAAAGCATTAAACATTGTTACTTGTTGAAGCAGTTGAAGACACTGTACAAGCCATCACACCATCAATAACAATTATACAAATATCCAAACACAAAAACACAAAACAAAAATATAATCATCTTGTACTTTTGGAGAGAAAGCATGTTGTTCAGCTGACCCTTTCTCTAAAGATTGTGAACCCAAACCAGACAGCTTCATATCTCTCCAGAAGCAAAACTAAAAACAGTCAGGTCTCCTAAATGGACACTTCCACAAACTGACAAGTAAGGTCATATGATCTAACAGAGACCTCATGGTCAATCAATAACTTCAAACATGGGCATCCTTCAACTTGTCTAGGTACCTCATGGTCCACACAGTCTCTAAAACAGCAGGCTTAAGACAAAGATATCTCTAGCTAACCCCAGAGGCCAGCAAGCAACCCTCAGATAGAAACGAGTTCAAGACATCAACTAGAGTAGGATTCCTTCTCCAACATGTATACCAGAATGACAATGACAACAAACATTGACCCCTTAGTTTGAAAACAACATTTGTAACATACAGAAAACAATGTGTGGATTTTTTTTGCCTAGGATCAATTATGCTGTTATGTCAAGTCATGTCAACATGTGGCTGAGACCCCTTCACCTGTTATCAGTGATTAGTTTATCACCACACGTGAGTGGAGGTGTATGTGTGTTAGAGGGCAGGGATTGCAGATATTATACAGCATGTTAAAGAGAGTTTCTTTTTCCCTCTCAAAGAATATTTCAGCTGACTCTCTCCCGGCTGAAATGTGCACTGAACGCAGCAGCATATGGGATTTGAAGTGAATTCAGGACACCAGCCTCTGTGATAGATCTAGTCATGGATTTGAGGTCAACACTTCTGGTCATTGGAGGATCCACGTGCTCTTTTAAACTGCTAAACACGATTGTCAGATCCCTGCCAACACCAGAGCCGGCACGCCAGAAAGCCTGGAAGTGGAGGAATATCAGCACGTCTTTAGTGCACAGCTCGCTGACAGGAGCGTGGGCTGTTTTATGGTACGTAAAGACACAGTAATCAGGGCTGGAACTGTAATTTATTTTCACTTCATATCATCTTTACTCTCCCCGTGGTCTCCTTCTCACCATGCAGTTTCTACCTTGAACCCCGGATGGTGGAGGACCTGATCTCCTCTCACTCCTTACTCTCCCACAGCCTTGTAGCTGTGTCTTCAGGTGACACCAACATGCACAGAAAAATCACATGGAATGACATGGGATCAGCAGACAGATTTCCTTTTAATTTCACCTTATTTTAAATAGTGAAATTGAAATAATAATAATTTCTTTACAGTTTGGATCTATAAGGTTTTTACAACAAATGACTTCCAAAAGAACACTTTGCTGACAACACCAAATTATATACTGATACATCTAAAGAAAAGTGTGGAAATGTCTTCCACCAAAATTGATTCCTGCAAGATAATTAAGGGTTTGAGAGACTTTAACCAAACCAGTGAAATTTATTTTATCTCAGCAGTGTTTCACTATTATTATATCTTTCATTTCATGATGTTTTGTGTATCCATGTGTGAATATTCATGTGTACATGTGTAAATTCATGCTTCCTCAAATCCTTTCTCCTCCAGGTTATTTCATCCATGACTTCTTGGACCTTGTCTTGAATCAATCATTTAAACGGTCCTGGGAGGTGCTTCTTCACCACTCTGTGGTAATAAACTCTACGTCTTGTGTGTGTTTGTGCGCTACACATGTGCACAGGACAGTGGCTGAGAGAGCTCAACGCACTGCAACTTCAGAAAACATGCATAAAAAATACAATGACATTGAGAAATACATTCACAAATTTTGCAACACATGCACAGCATAAATAAATGTATTATTTTATTAGTTTATTTATTAGTCCAAAATTATTGGAGATACTGGCCACATTTAGCATTAGCCTTTCATTACATAATTACTAGTGTGTGTTTGTCAGTTTTTAGCGTCACCTGGAAACTTCTGTTTTGTTGTGTAAAACTTGCAACAGTTCTGTATTTACTTTCATTTTCTCTATTTTCCTGCACATATCTTTTATACATATGTGCTGTCAAATTGTGTTTTATTACTTCACTTTTTTTTTTCTTTGAGTGAGGTCTGTATTGTCAAAGTGGTCAAAAGATGTTTTCTTCATTTGCTTGTATTATATACGGAAGCCAAGAGGAGCCATGCTTGCAATTTTTTTTTTTAAATGCTGTTATCTGGAGATCACAAGTTAAATATTTCAATACATCCAGAAAAT
The DNA here is from genome assembly GCF_914725855.1 of Thunnus albacares. Lineage (NCBI taxonomy): Eukaryota > Metazoa > Chordata > Actinopteri > Scombriformes > Scombridae > Thunnus > Thunnus albacares. The sequence goes on along the minus strand of NC_058118.1, from coordinate 16,902,644 downwards.
GAGCTTTGTTATCTCAAGATAGGGAGATAATCAACCCATTATCACGAGTCATCTTTGTCGTTTCCTCTTATTACTCATAATGTTTATCGGAGATCAGGAGTATGCCACCATGCCAGCATGCATAGATGGCGTCATGACAACTATTGCAACTGATTTAAGCTGTAAATGTCAGATCAAGGAGCACCCATTATTATTAACAGCACCTTTATAAATGACATTTGTGTCACGGCCAAATGGCAGGTTGATTAACTCCTGGCTTTAATATGATGGGATGTTTCATGTAGGAGAAGTACAAAACAAAACCTTTCAAGCATTTTCATTTTATTAGACTTAATGAGAGAAAGGAAAGTGGGGTGGAGAGAGTGAGTAAGAGCCAACATGTGACAGATTTGAACCCATGTCCTTAAGGCTTCTTGTGCTTGATCTAAATAGTTGAACTATCAGACATGGAGAGGAGAAGACAGAAATGAACAAATGAGAATGAGCTCCACCTGTAATAAATCTCATGATAAATTGTCTCACTATCTCGAGAAATCGGTCTTTTGTTTTCTCAAGATAACAAGGTAAATTAACTTGGGATCTCGAGGTTACAGCATTAAAAAAACATGGCTGCTCTCAGCTTCCGTAGTTATGTCTATTAGTATGTTATTTTAAGTTGCAGTGTGTTGTGCTGTGCATGCTCGTATGTTAAAGAAATACTGTAGATCACCAGGGAACAAATCGTATCTTAAACTGTAGACTAATTCTGTGAATAGTGCTGTAAATAGTGTTTTTACTCTTTTTTGGAATTATCTCACACCTCACACTTCATGTAAAACAAAGAAAAGCCAAAACAATACAAGTATGGACAATGTGTTGCAGCAGATTATAGATTTTAGTCTGCAAGTTTAAAAAGATGCTCCAAAGCGCCTCACTTTGACCAGACTCTGGCTTACATTATTTTGTTTTGTCCATCATGAAGATGTTCTTTCCCAAGCCAGCTAAATAATCTAAGTTCAAAGGTCCACTTAACAAAGTAGTTTTAGTTGCCAAAACAACAAAAAAAACACCTCTGCTGGTGTTTGTTTGTTGAACTCTGTATGTTGCAGAGAGGCAGCAGAGGTCATGACCTCATTCACCTTGCCGGCAGGGCAACACATCGCTGCCTCAGTATGACTTCAGGGTCACAGCATTGTAAAATATAAGACATGTTTTCATGTTCTTTTTGTGAATGTTTGCTTGTAGCTGAGCTGATGAGTCTCTACATGCAGTTGTTGATTTGACAGGAGAGGCAGTAAAACATTTATCTTATTGAATAGAGGCCAGACTTCCTGATCCTGATCTGTTTCATCACAGTTCAAGGTTTGCTTGTTTCAAGTGCAGTGTGGAAGTTTTATTTTTAATTCCTCCATTCGAACTCTTCCCTCAGGTGCTCTCGTGCTTCAGTTTGGCTGTGACGTCCCGCCGTTATTTGGGCTTCGCTGTGGTGTCTCTGCTGGTTGAGATCAACTCTGTTTTCCTTCATATCAGACAGCTTCTCCTCCTGTCAGGAAAGAGGAACAGGCCGGGGACTGAAATAACAACCCCTCGCCCCTCTGTGACCTACCGCATGACCAGCTGGCTCAACCTGGGAACGTAGGTGGCGACGGAGTTATTCTCCAAATGGAAGTTTGAGAAAAGTCACATGTAAAAATCCACAGTGAAAGTGTTTATTGGACAAGAAGGTCCTCATATGTGAGCATATAAAAGTTCCTATAATACTATTTCAAATGTGAACATGATGTATGTGTAGTTATTTATTAGGTGAAACATCTCTTCACATGTGAGAGTTACATTGTATGTTCATGTCATGTATGATGGAGGCGAAGACATGATTTTAATGTTATGTTATGTGTTACTGTCTGTCCTGATTTTATTACATCAGGGACCACGTTTGAAACAAGTGTTCTCACTTTTACATGTTGTCCCTTGGATTCATTGTCTTCTCTATCCATAAAATCAATCAATCATCAATCAATCAATGATTAATTAATAAATCTTTCCTCAATCTGCCTAAATAAGCTGCTGGCTCATCCAGAAGACATTCATTATAATTATATATTACAATGATATTTAAATGTTGTTTGTATTTTGATAATTGATTAATCACTTTTGATTCATTTTTAAGAAAAAAATGCTAAAATTCTCGGTTCCAGCTTCTTAAATGTGAATAATTTCTGGTTTCTTTAGTCCTCCATTATAGTAAGTTGAATATCTTTGGGTCGTGAACTGATGGTTGGGACAAAACAAGACATTTTAGGTTGAATTTTTGACTGTGATCAACGATTGACGTTTTTCATCATTTTTTGACATTGTTCAAACCAAAAAACTAGGTTAATTCATTAATCGAGGAAATAATCAGCAAATTAAGCGATAATTAAAATAATCATTAGTTGCAGTTAGATTGATACTACTAATATGTTATGTATGTTCAATATGAAGCTTGAGCCAGGAGGGCAATTAGCTTAGCTTAGCATAAAGACTGGAAACAAGGAGAAACAGTTAGCCTTGCTCTCTCGAAATGGGACTAAATCCGACTAATTAGCTTAGCTTAGCATAAAGACTGGAAACAAGGGGAAAAGTTAGCCTGGCTCTGTCCAAAAGTGACAAAATCCGCCTAATTAGCGTAAAGACTGGAAACAAGGGGAAAAGTTAGCCTGGCTCTGTCCAAAAGTGACAAAATCCGCCTAATTAGCTTAGCTTAGCATATAGACTAGAAACAGGGAGAAACACTATGTTTTTGCTAGACTAGAAACAGGGAGAAACACTATGTTTTTGCTAGCAGTGACTTCTGGAGTCTTGTCGTCATGGTGAAGTTGCCAGGCAACTGCTGCATTCTACTTTATTACTTTCATTATTTAGCCTATACAAAAGCATTTTAGTTTAAAAAAAAGATGTGTTTTTCAGGAATAAATGTCTGAAAATGGAGATCTTTTATATATTATATCTTATATTGGCAGACTTGGCTGACTTTCTGTCTTTCCTGCAGGTTTGCGGTGTTTCGTGTCTATACAGTGGGTTGGATGATCCGCTGGCTGGCAGGTCACAGTGACCATATACCTCGCTACGCCCTGCTGATGGGGACAGCAGGTCTGAGCCTCATCTCCATCATGAACACGGTGCTTCTCTACAGACTGGTTAGAGCAGACATCCTCTAAAACACACACAACACCAGCAGGGACCACTAGAGGGAGGCAGCGGTGTATTTCTACTGGTGAAATATGACTCCACTGATTCTGTTTTCTACCTCATAGGACCAGGACTGACAAACATTGTGATTTATTCTCTCAATTTATTCATCTTTTGGTGATTGTGAGGCAAAGGTTGGACATAAAAAGAATCACACACCAGCAGCTTTGAGCTCCAATATAAGGGCCTTCTATAAACTGTGTAAGATAATGTTATCTACAGGGTTAAACATTTGGGTTTTTTTATTTAACACTGGCCATTTAATAACATCTTGTCAGTTAATAACATTACTTCACTGTTTTGTGAAATAAAGAGTCCTCACAGGATCTAAGAAGTTGGATCATAAAACTTTCCTGATGTCTTTGCATTGGCTACCAATTCAAGCGAGAGCTAAATTACTTATAAGGCTTTAAAAGGATTGGCTCCTTCGTATGTCTCCAGCCTTATTATTCCATATACTCCATCACGTCTTTTGCATTCTCTTCATACTTATTCCTTGATTTAACAAAAAAATTAGGGAGGCAAGTTCTGTTGAGAGTCTCAAATCCAGGCTGAAAACACATATTTTCTCTGTATATTATGACCTTTACATCATGATCCTCCTCTGCTGGAACATGGTAACCAGAGTGGAACCTTTGCAGTGTGTGTTGGTTTTGACTTCTTCTCTAATACGCGGCAGGAGAACCCGATCTGTTCTGGACTCTCTCTCATAGTAGGGACACGTCTTCAGGTGCTCCGACATGGACGGATCATCTCGGAAGCACCAAGTGTCCACAGGAGAGAACAAGGTGCTGAACTGCCAGACCTGAAGTCACAGAGAGAGAGAGACATAACTGAAAACTGTACACACTAAAAATCACTAGAGTCAACATCAACACAATACTGGGTCAATATGTCCCAGAAAGCCGGACGAGGGGTTTTGACCCAGTTTTAGTGTTATTTTTTATTTGACTGTTGGGTTATTTACACAAACTAAAGCTGGTTATAATATACTATTTTTGAATTTATTGATTCTTAATAACTCTGTTGAGTGTCATATGCACATTGTTTCGTAGAAGAAACAATACATTTGTGACAGTTTTTAGCTGATGCTTGTTGTCTGTAACAGGGTCAAAATAACAGATTGGGATAAGTTAACCCAGTTAGTGCTATATTGACCCAAACTGGGTAAAATTTTAGCCCAGTGATTTTTAATGTCGTTTTAGTGTGATTTTTAGTAGTGTATTGTATTCTCACTTTCATTTTGACCCTCTGATATATATTAATTCTCACTGAAGTACTGCAGGTTTAAACCTCTCAGATGTTGTTGATGACAGTACAAATATATTAATTTCATCAACTGTAAATGATCCACTTTCATTACTCATAAATTCTTCTGACAGACACAGTGGTACTTAGCTTACCTTCTGCTTCACCTTCCACTTGGCTCCTCCGTGTGAGTAGGTCTTCCTCTCCCATTGGAGGGTGACCATCCCTCTCTCCTGCAGCAGCGTGGAGCAAACCTCCCTCATGAGCTGGGACACCAGAGCCAGCTGGGACAGGGACAGACTGTCCAGGAAACTGGCCATGTGGCACAGCACCTCATAGGGTAGCGAGCTCAGAGCGTCCAGCCCTCCTCCTCCTGCCCGACCTCCTCTCCTCCTCCGGGTGGTGGAGGTGTCTGTTGAGCTCCCGGATGGTTGCGAGTCATCACTCACAGAAACCTGTGTGCTGGGATGCAGCCTAAAGCAGCCCAGGTCCTCGCTGGAAGCAAAGTTGAAACTTTTTGTCTTTAAAGGAGCATTACTGCAATTTATCTGCAGGAGCTTAATGGGCTTGTTGATTAATACCAGGGAATCAATAATGAGGCTACTTTGCCTGGTGCTGAGACTTATTGGCTTTTAAATTTTAATTTCAGGCCCAGGCTTCACCGTCAGGCCAGTTTCTCGACACTCCACCTGTTTTCACTTCTGAGAGCTCAGTAATGCAGAGCAGAGTCCCTGCTTTGTTTACAAAATGACAAATATCAAAAGTTGTAGATTACTGGATACAATTTTAAAGTGATAAAGAAAATTAAAGCTGCTATAATCTATATTTTTTGAAACAACAAACAATCACATGACCAAGTGTAATGTGAAAGGGGTCGCTGGTAGTGACCAAGCAGCATACAGACAACGTTAGTGACTAGCTGGTGAACATAGTGCAACATTTAGCAGCTAAAGATATTTCCTTCAGGGGTTGATGGAGAGCAAAAAAAGAGATAAAAGGAGAGTCAACATTGAATTTAAATTCATTGGGTGGCCAGAAACACAACTCAAAATGAATGCTAATGTTTCTCCATATCTGCTGGATCTTCAATACACGACTGTTTGCTAACATGTTCACCATATTAACTTTATATGGTCATAATACAGTATGACAGTGTTGTTTCCTCTGGCTCCAAGTGGCCAAAAGATTCAGTTATTACAGGTTTAAAGGCATTGTGTGAAGTGATTGTTACATCTTATTAATATTTTAAAGTTTTTCATAAGTTTGTATGAAATACTGTGGAAACTACTTATAGTGATCATGGTTACAGTGATCAACGGCTTATATGGATCAAAAAGCTCGAGACAGGATCATTCCTATACAAATGCTGTTTAGATAATTTGTTTATAGTGATCAAATAGTCCACTTACAGTGTTCATTTTGGGTCTTTTCATACATTTAAAATTACAATAATTCCATGTTTTTTTACTTTCTTCCCATGATACACATGTTATATGCACTTAGCGGCTGCAGCACCATTAATGCCTCGCAGTAACCCGTCTGCCTCCGGCTGGTTACCTGAGGTTGGTGCTGTGTGCACACTGAAATCATGATGGGAAAAAGAAAATCATTTTCTCTCAATGAAAATCGTATTCTCCTCTAACATTATGACAAACTGCTTGAAAAAGAGCCAACGAGATGCAGCAGCAGAACTTGGTGTTCCTCATTATAGTATACCCAAACAATCAGAAACAGTCATGGCTGCTAGTGATGGATGATTGAGTTAGTCATCCGCGTATAGTGATCAATTTGACTCGGACAGACGTGATCACTATAAGCAGTTTCCACTGTATAAGACAATCCTAATGTCCTCAGGTCAGGTCATTGTAAGTCTGACCCAGGGCTGCCGACCACAGGGGGCACAAAAGTTTTTCAAATTCCACATATAGGGGCTTTTATGACAATATCTCAGTATCATCAGAGATTGTTTCTGCCCTCTGATTATCCATCAAATGTCCCTTTCTCACAGCTGAAGCCCCACTTGTTTATACTCTCATATTTTCCTTTATCCCACCCATATTATCTTGCTAAGAAACATAAAACCATACACATAAGAACCACAAAATAAATAAAGATGAACTATGAGTTTTATCTCACTTGTAGGTGACGGTGGCTTCATGTGTGGAGGGCTTGAACCTCCTCTGGCTGTAGGTGCATCCCAGATACGCCAGCGGGCATCTCTGCTCGAACCATCCATTCACACACATCTGGATGTCACTGTGGATGTTCCTGCATAACAGAGCATGTATATGGATGAATCAGAAACTTTTTGATCAAAAATAGAAACTTTTTTTTAGCTCGTTTGGCCCAATATAATCATTCAAACATCAAGAAGAGCATACTATAGTGACCTGATGTAGTTTTAATTGGTAGCATTTGTTTTAATCCACTTGCCATGCCAGATGGGTGGAGTTTAGTGCTTTAGGAAAATTCAGATTGTGTTAATAAATTCCAACCTAATTAAAAAAAAAAACAATAATAATATAAACATATCTTTTTTGTACTTTTCTTAAATGATTTAACTTTCCTGTAAATGTAATATCATCTAAATGGCTTTGATTGTATTTTTATGGCTGTCTTGATCTAGTATGATCTTAAAAACAAATGATTATTGATATTTGAACATTTTATAGGACCCATGATTGATTTGATTTTCTGAAAACTTTGCAGAAAGTAGAATTTTAGGGACTAAATTTGAATTTGTACCTCCCATTCAGCAGGTACAACATGCAGGTAAGATGTTAAAAATACTGATATGCAATTATAAAGAATAGAATCTGACTGAAAAAAGAAACCCCACTTATAATGTTTGGCATATTCTCTGCGCTGGAAGGTGTGTCCACAGAGGAAGGTGAAGGCGGAGCTGGCCTTGTGGTGTCGGCTTGTGACGCCCTCCACCTGCAGCTGGAGGTGCATCTCCAGCGGTTTTCCATCAGTTAGGTCAGCCAGCGATGTGTCTCTCCGGAAAGGAGCAGACAGGAAGCTGTAGGTCTGCGTGCCTTCATCTATTAACAGACCATCAGTGCAGATGCTCTCTGCGATAAGATGACCCCTTTGCTCCTTCTCCAGGGAGCACAGCAGAGACGCCTGAGGAGCAAATCAAATGCATCATATGATAATTATTCAGTATATCAGTTTGTGCTCAACTTTATGAAGTGATTATTAACAGTGAACATGGAGTCATGAAGATATTAAACAACCAAGATGATACTGAAACCATCTGAGCAAGTAATTTAGTCTTTTTCTTAATACAAATGAAAATTGGGGTGTTTTATTTTAAATAGGGCTGCAAATAATAATTATAATTTAATTGTTGGTTTAACCTCTATCAAATGTGAAAAAAGCCTATCACAATTCCTAGATCACAATGTGAGGTCGCTTGCTTAATATGGGTGGGATAAAGGACAATGTGAGAGAGTATTAACAAGTGGGGCTTTTGTTCGACCAAAATAAAAAATATTTGCTTGTTCCAGCCTCTCAGATGTGAAGATTTGCTGCGTATCTCTGTTTTATGGTATTGTAAACAGAACATTGGCCCAAGTGATAAAATGATTTAAAAAATGTATTGTCTTTCTTGTTTAATTGATTAATCAACTGATCATTTCTGCACATTTGAAATATCGTGAATTTGTCAAGAAAACCCAGTACTGTAAATAAGCTGATATGACATTAAAAAACCAAAACAACTTCAACGGGAGGATGAATTTCTTCCTCTCACCTGAACTTCCTCCCAGAATGGCATCTCCTCTGGTGCCACCCCTATGTCGCTGGTGTCCACAGCCTTGCTCACTCTCTTGTAGTAACTAGGGTTGCGGATGCGGACCTGCCTGGCAGAGTAGGAGCATGGGATTTTAAAGGTACGAACAGTGATGATCTTCATTGGTTCCACATGTCCGTACACAAAATTCTTCTTCTTCCTCTTCAGATTGCTGGCTGATGCGCCGCTCACCTGTTGGCAGGTGTTTGATGCTGTGGCACCCATACAGGTATCTGCTGTCTCTGTATCTTCCTCCGTCAGAGTGCCCAGGCCTTTACCCCTCCCTTTAGCTGGTTTCTGGCCTCTGCCTGCCACAGATGCTCCTCCGGCCTCCCTGCAGCCGCCCATCTCCATAGTGAACATGCGCTCCCAGGCGTTATAGTTTTCTAACAGCTCAGTGTTCACCCCAGAGCCCCTGGCAATAGCCTCTCTCTCCTCCTGGGTTAGCTCCCGCTCAACTTCAATCTCAACCTCATCCTCATCCTCATCCTCATCCTTGTTTACATAAGGACTGCTGACGCTATACGTGTTAGGCGACACCCAGGTATGACCACTAGCTGCCTTTGCAGCTGCCCTCTCTTCTGCCTCTTTCTTCAAGGCAGCCTTTCTCTGCTTCTCCTTCTCCTTCTTCCTCTCCTTCTCTTTCCTCTCTTCTTCTTCCTCCTCCTCCTTCACACTCTGTATCAGCTCAGGGAACAGTTTCTTCATCTTTATGGAGTGAAAAAGGTGGTCCTGGTCTTTTAGAGCCATGGCCAGATCTAGACATCCCCCCTGCTCTTTTTCCTTGAGCAGGTTTTCATGCAGCTCTGTGTTTGGACAAGAATGGGCGTCGTTGGCTGGCCAGCGGTTCCACTCCATGGAGCAACACACCACGCTGGCTGGACACACCTGGAGGTGAGCTGCCTGTGAGGAGCGGGTCAGGTGGACCGGGCAGCCGTACTCAGCGTTGAGGCAGGGCACCCTGACATTGGGGCAGAGCAGCAGGTGATCCTCCTCTTTGCACAGGTGGAAGACAGCTCCACAGAGCAGGCGGCAGGGGACGACCGAACAGCACACAGAGACCTCCACCCGAGCCCTGCAGCGCCGGCTGTAGCAGGAGTCACAGTGGACATGTTGTCGTACCCTGGGGGCTCGAGAACGATGACTCTGATTGGGTTAAGAGAGGAAAAAAAGGAAAATAAAGGAAAAGAGTCAAGAAAAGTCACTAAATGTAAATCAGCACCTTTTTAGATTTTAAACTTCAGATTTTGTGAAATCATAGAGTATTAAAACACATTTGTTTGTTGTTATTAAGTTTTTGTCTGCGTTGTCAGCTATATTTATTAGTAGCACTCATACTGTATACAGTATAGACACAATTTGATCTTACAGTTGTACAATACAATCATACCATCCTTCAGATCCTCTGGAACCAGTTTTATTATCTGAAGCTGTAAATTCAGTCAGTCCTGTAAACAGAGAACAGACTATAAAGCTCCAAGTCACACAGTACAATCATCCTGAAAAAACACATCTACAAACTTAACCAAAAACACTGCATGTAAACAGACAATGTCACTATACCAGCGGCAGAGTCCTGTGGCAATAGAGTCAATGAGAACAATGAATTACAGACTGTAGCCTACCGCTGTATGAGCTGGGAAGGAGAGAAACACGCTCCTTGCACTCTGTCTTGTGCTTTAAAGACCAAGTGTCTGAGCTATGTCTGTGTTATAAATAGAGCCAAGCACTGACCAAGAAATGTTACACAGGTGGTCAGACGCATGGTTTGGATTACTAGCCCTCTCAGCCGTTTACAGAAAGGAAATCTCTCTCACCTTCCTCCCTCAGTCATACTGTTGAGCTGATGACAATTGCAGACTCATTTTGAGTCTGCAATTGCCTGCAATGAGTCTTATCTAATGTCCAAACAGTGTCCTCTAGTGGAGATTTGAATATGATCAAATCACTGTTAGTATGTATTTTGTTGCAGTTATTCTAAAAGAAGATTATTCTGTAGATTTATTCTGCACTGAAAACAGTTTGTCATTTACTCAGATGCAGTCATTGAGCCCCACAGTAAAGAGATAAAAGGTACTTAAAGTTTGGTTGCTGTGGCTTGAATCCGCTGCTGCAGACTGAGGGGGGAGTTTCTTCTCCTGCTGAACCTGCTTGGTGCTGCTTGGCTAATTTTAACCTGCCAGTTGAAAAGTTCAGGGACTGAAAGCAACGTTATAAGACCAAAGAGAGGAAGCAACACGCCTGCCGTGGCACATTGGTAAGACCCTGGTTTGTTTCCACTGTGAACGTGTTGAAATTGTTTATCTTAATTTACAAAAAGACACAAGTGATGATGTTGTTTAGTATTTCAGGTGATTTTTTGTGCTCGTCTGTCTTGATTTAAGCTGATTTACCGTGCCACAGGATGCCTAACTGAACAACATTGCAATATAGGCCCATAGTTTACAATTTACTTTGAATATCAGATCCTCAAAAATGATTGCTCTGGAGCCAAGTAAAAGTTATTCTATGTTTAGTGTGTGAAGGACAAAATATATTGCACCAGGAATGTTTCACATAATTTATTTTTAAATTTCTTGTTGATTTGTTGTGTGGCCTGATTTTCAAATCTTTTCCTTGTGAATTAGTGGATAATTTTACCACTGTCACTAAGCCTCTGAAAATCCCTCTATGGGTGACCTGGTTGTTATCTGTAGATATATATATAATATATATAGATATATTATATATATCTATATCTATATAATGATGGATCATATTATTGTTTTGTTTTCAGGGTTAAGGGTTGGGAATGTGGTTCACTATTTGGGGCTAATGATACAGATTAAAGTATCAATGTTTATATTATTTTGTATTTTTCTTGCAGGATTACAAAACTTCTGATAGAAAGTCCTGTAGATATGGTGAGTCACAAACTTTCCAAATACAATTCCAAAAAAGAGTATTATACAGTCTTAATGTGCTGCATTCAAACTCTATTTCTTACAGAAATGGGTTATTCAGTGTCATGAATCTCCATCGTTCTCCTCATTCATTCATTCTAGTTGGCTCCTCTCTGTTTATTTCTCATCCAATCAGAGTCATCGTTCTCGAGCCCCCAGGGTACGACAACATGTCCACTGTGACTCCTGCTACAGCCGGCGCTGCAGGGCTCGGGTGGAGGTCTCTGTGTGCTGTTCGGTCGTCCCCTGCCGCCTGCTCTGTGGAGCTGTCTTCCACCTGTGCAAAGAGGAGGATCACCTGCTGCTCTGCCCCAACGTCAGGGTGCCCTGCCTCAACGCTGAGTACGGCTGCCCAGTCCACCTGACCCGCTCCTCACGGGCAGCTCACCTCCAGGTGTGTCCGGCCAGCGTAGTGTGCTGCTCCATGGATTGGCTCCGCTGGCCGACTGATGATACAGACCCACACAGCTACAAGGCCCTGCAGGAGAATGTGCTGAAGGAAAATGAGGGACAAGAGGAGGCCCTGGATCTTGCTATGGCCCTGGTCGATCAGTCAGACCTCTATGCCCGCCTGAAAATGAAGCCCCTCTACCCAGAGCTGATGCAAACAGAAGAAGTGGAGGAGGAAACAAGGGAAGAGAAGAAGGAAGAGACAGCAATGGGAGGGTTTGTTAATGGTGTCCCAGACAAAAACACCAATGAAGGTGAGTCATCGGGCTGCTTCTGTCTGAAATGACTTTTTAAAACAAAATGAGGCCTCGTAATAAAGTAAAGTCCAATGTGAATAACTGTTAGAGTGAGCAGTCATGTCATCTGGAGATCTTTAACTGCAAAACACTGATTTTTAAAGAGTTTTAATAGGAAAATGTGGAGAAGAAATGAAAATGAAATGAAACCCTTCATACATCTATTTCTGCAGAAAACAGTGTGTGTGAGACTGATGTTGACGAAGAGACTGTTCAGAACAATGTGAAGCCAGATTTAAGCCTCAGCAAAGAGAAATACAACCTGTGTGAGATGATGTTCAACATGGAGAAGGGTGGCTGTGCTGTCGCTGAGGCAAACCAAAAGAACCCCAAACAGAAGGTGAAACCAGGTGAGAAGGGGAAGTCCCAGAGTGAGAGAGATTCAAAGAAGGATGAAAGGCAAAGCAGTGGGATGAACAACACAAGTGCAGACCACAGAGGAGAGAAAGATCAGGCTGCTGCAGAGAAAAACTGCCCTGCGCCGGACACAAGTAAGACCGGACAGGCCCCATGGCAGGAGGGGGTGCTGGAGCGTCTGGGACAGGAGCTCACCCCGCAGGAGTACAACATGTATGTGGTGCATCACGGGCGCATGCTGCTCGCCTTTGGGCAAATGGAGGCCTGCACACCAAGAGAGAAAGATTTTGTTTATGGCAGTCTGGAGCCGATCCCAGTTCAGACCCTGCGCTCTTTCAAGGTGATGATTTCACACCACTTTTTTACAGTAAAATAGAACTTTTTTCATCAACCTTTTAAGGCATTGATGTGCTTGTCAGTCCATCACTTGATGCATACTGATGCCTTAACTTTGCAGAGCCAACAATCAGATATTCAGGCCCACTGCACGTGTGATTGGTCAGGTGTTCGAAGATGAGAGATTAGGCAGCATTTGAATTTCTCTCCATAGTGCCCCTTTTTCATTCTCAACAATAATGATTTCTGTCACTATTCATACTTTTATCTCTACAAACTAGTTTGTTTTGAGCATTTTCCTGCCTTTAATCCCACAGTGGGCAGTAACAAAAATTTTAAACCACTTTTTGTTTGAAATTAAATCTGATGTTGGGCACTTGCCCACCAACAGGAAGTGAACACTACTGCAGCTCAGAAGTGCTCCATCCTCTCAACAGCATTCAGTTTTTTGCGTCTGGTTGTGACTCTTAACTTGTTAGTTGTCTCTGATATGCAGTTTATCAGTTCAGTTATTTCTGTGTGCTTGTCTCATCTTTTGTGTCCTATAAGGTCCCTGACAGCTATCACTACAGGCGGCGGGTTCATCTGTACAACACGACTGCAACTACTCCAAGTGAGGCTCGCGGTGTGGACACGTCAGACCTCGGAGTCAATGAAGAAGACTGGTTCACTGATGAAGCAGCAGCCACCCTGCTGGGATACGCTGAGAAGGAGGTCAAGGGTCACAAGGTCAGTCAAATATCTTAATGACAGTATAAATAGAAATATATAAACCACCATGTGAGGATGATGAAAGTGGCTCCATGTACTGTATGTACTCAATACTTTTGGTAACACGTCACACAAGTTACACAAAATGCTGAGTAGTCATTATGGAACAAATCAGGAACAACCTGATAGTTGATGAATCACTAATAAGTATTCAGAATAAACAGCTATGATGCGATAATGATGTGAATGTGGATATCAAAAGAATACTTCCACAATTAAGCATTGCACTTCTAAACATTGTCTGAGTCACAAAGGACAGTTAGAACAGAGTACCAGAGACACTGTCTTTTTTAATCCTCTTCCTTGTTAAAACCTGGCACCTATATTACCCACAATGCAACTGAGAATATTCTAGTAGTGGCTAATGTAGCCTCAAGCAATCAAATTTCACGCGGCTCCCCTTGCAGCCACAAAAGGCTTTAAAACTTTTTTCACATATGTAGTAATATTCCCCAAGACCTGTAAACATACTTTGATATGTAAGATCAGTGCACCTTCCCTTTAAGGTATTTTGTGTACCTTATAAGTGTTGCCATACTTTAACATGCAGGAAAAAACTTAGAAGTTTAAAACACTATGAAATGCTTTTGAAAGTGTTTAAAGTATACATGATTTTTGACTGTAAATGGGCTAAAAAATGCTTTAACTACAACTAATCAGGTACCATGATCGATTGGTTTTCATGCAGATCAGTGAGTCAAAAGCATCCGACGGGCTGTATGTTGACTTGGGAACACAAACGCACTTGTTCCACTCGGCACCAATTAAAGGGAAGTCGACCCTCGCAGACGTGATGGTGGACAGACCGCTGAAGCTTCATCTGCAGCTGCAGGCCCAGAGCGTAAACAGCAGACACCACAGAGCCAGCAGTGTTTTTACCTTCCTCTGTGGTCACACCTTCCAACGCAGGGAGTTCGCCACACATTTCAGGTGTCTGTGAATTACACTAATGTGTCTGTTTGACTGAGTTTGTAGTTTGAATCATATTGCTTTTTAAAACAGCATGTCTTAATATCACAAAGGTAATAATATCAAAACCTCTGTAAGTATATGCTGTATCTAGAAGTCACTGAAGTATCTCAAAGGATTAATATTAATGGAAAAAATGTAGATGTGTAATTGTGCTGGTAAACTGCGCTCGCTGTGATTCAGGAACGTCCACAGCGACATTCAGACGTGTCTGAGCGGATGGTTCGAGCAGAGATGCCCCTTGGCATACCTGGGATGCACCTACAGCCAGAGGAGGTTCAAGCCCTCCACACATAAAGCCACCGTCACCTACAAGTGAGCACATCTTAAATTCATCAGTTCAGTTCAGAATATTTGGGTCTGACCATTTGCCTTTTAATATTTTCACAGCTTTAAATTCTAAGTAGATATTCTGCATGATCTGCAGACGACAATATCAGTTCAACAGCGACTATGATTTGTACAATAACAACCTTCATTTTAAAACACAATTCATCAAATCCCAGAAAACGCCATGAAATCTTGATTGATGTTTGATTTAAATAAGATGTCTACTTTTGAATTTAAATGTTGCTCTGATATACATGTTGTTGCTGCTCACACTTCACAACACAGTTAAGAAAAATAAAGCTAAACTTTAAATTCTAGACCAAACACAATCTTAAAGTCAGATAAAAACAGTTTTAGTTAACAAACTCATTTTGCACCTCGACTTGCTTTAATGAATGTTTTTTTTTCCTACAGTCAGCAGCTGAGGAGTTTCAACTTACGTCCGACCCACGTACCCTCACTAGATAATGACTCACAGCCGTCCGGGAGCTCAACAGACACCTCCGACACCCAGAGGAGGAGAGGAAGTCGGGCAGGAGGAGGAGGGGAGGATGCTCTGAGCTCGCTGCCCTATGAGGTGCTGTGCCACATGGCCAGTTTCCTGGACAGTCTGTCCCTGTCCCAGCTGGCTCTGGTGTCCCGGCTCATGAGGGAGGTTTGCTCCACGCTGCTGCAGGAGAGGGGGATGGTCACCCTCCAATGGGAGAGGAAGACCTACTCACATGGAGGAACCAAGTGGAAGGCCAAACCAGTGAGCTATACCTACAAAATAATCCAATCCATCCATTATTTTAGTATCGTTTAACTATGAATCCACTACTAGCTGTGATTTTTCCTTTTCTCTCCTCCTGACTCCTGCTTCTCTTTAGGTATGGGAGTTCAGTCACCTCTTCTCTTCAGTGGATTCATGGCAAATGGAAGACATCCCTCCTATATCTGCTCATCTAAAAGTCTGTCCTTACTACGAGACCTGTCTGCTCAGCAAACCTTTTCCCCTCCTGAGCTTAAGTGAGAAACAGGAGAGCAGCCAGGGGAGACCGAGTCTGGTCAACCATTTCACAGCAAGCAGAAAGCAAAAGTGAAAAAATCCATTTAATTCTACCTTGTATGCATACTTTAAAAGAATTTATTGTGTTCAATTTACACTGATGCCCAGATTACACTGCTAGGGATGATGTATTATAACCAGTATTTCAAAACACAATAAATCAACCTGAACTTGTGCAGTATTTGTTGTTTTTCATACTTGTTGATTGTTGATTAACATGTATTTTTTAAAAATGAAAATAATGCCCTATGTATTAATCTTTTATTCATTTGCTGCAAGATTTCTTCATTGTAAAAAAAAAAGGTTTATTATGATGATGCTGAAGCATATAAACATTTTGTCTCTTCACCTGCATCTCCAGATCATCTTGTAAGAAGAACAGCAGTCTGATGAAAATGTTTAGATAAAACCAGTCATGTTGTGTTTGTGTAGAGTCGTCAGTCATCCACATAGTACGTAGTGGCAAAGAAATGAACAATTAAAGACTTTTAAGAGATACTATTCTTATATGACTTAAATCAGTTTGATATAATTTACATTAGTAAAGACATACTGTTTGCCTCAAATCACTGGTGGGTGAACTGAGTTCAAATGAATACTGCACTGAATACAATCTCATGGCCAGACATACTGCACATACTGTACATACACCCATATACAGTTCTCTCACCATTGCTTTTTATCTTGTATACAAATGACTGCAGAAGTAATTATGAAAATAGGCATGTTAGCCATAGTTAGTCTTCCTGTGGTCGATGATTTTATAGCTTGGTGCAATGATTCTTACCTAAATGTGTCAAAAAATAAAGACATGATTGTTGATTTTCTAAAAGTCACAGCCTGGCAGTATTAATCACACTACCATCCAGCAGCGCTTGTGTTTTTTTAAGGAGGATGAATTTGTTTAAAGTGTGTAATGTTTTAATGACTCTGTTTTATTAGTGTTTTATTTAATCTGTTTGTACCTTTTGCTTTGTGGCCTGGTTTGGTCGCCTCACCCTGTCCAGTAAAAAATAGGCTGTTAAAGCTTGTTAAAGTGGCCAGTAAGGTGATCAGAATGCAGCAAGTCCAGCTCCAGGACATTTACAATAAGCGCACTATCTAACTGTCCTGATCATCAACTTTGGCCCTCTGGCCGCCGCTTCAGCATGCCTAAAACAAGGACACGGTGTGCCAGAGTTCCCTTTATCCCTGTTGTTACTGACAGGCTTAATTTGTTAGGCTAATTTCCCCTGACTTGATTTTTAAATTTATTTTGCACTTGCAGTGCATAATACTAGATCTCGTACTGTTGCCATCTTTGGTTTTTCAATCTTTGGTTCTCTGGTAGGAGTGTCTTTGTTTTTACTTGAGCTGATGATTTATTCCAGGATTTTTATTTATTATGCTTGTTATTGTCATTGTTTATATGTCTCTGTGTAACATGATGTGTCTGATGCCTGCTGTAGACCAAATTTCCTTCGGGATAATAATAACGTTGAAGTTGAAGTTAAAGAGTGGCTTAATGTGACTCCCATTTTAAAATGATATAACAGAACATACACCCTCATTTTGGAGGATACCAAGACTTAATGTGCAAAAATTCCAGTGTATAAAACACATAATGACCAAGGGTGTCATTATGCTGTCATACATTACAATACAAAAGCGTGACAGCATGCACAGAAAAACTGATCTTGATATTAAGCAAATCTGTGTTTGTGAGCAGAACAGAGTAACAGCAAAGTATCAGTCTTCTCTCTCACTCTGTGATAAACAAGCTGTGTTTACAACTTAAAGTGATGTTTTGGCACGCTTTGACCACTGGCCTCTGTGGTTTTTGGCCAGAAACAAACAGTTGGCCAATGACTGACAATCAATAGATTATGTGGTCAGAGCGAAGAAAAAATAATGTCCTCTTTATTGTGATTACCCCAATATTCTCATACATTCATCAATTACTCCTATATTTGTTAAAGAGTATCTTAAAATCAGTGTCTCACAGCCCTCTGGTTGAGAGTTTCAGGTCTGTTGTGTCTCTGATCCAGCATCACTGATGGGTGTGGTCTGAAGTGGGCTCTTTTTCACCTGTAACCACACCCAACTGTGATGTCACAGTGTACTGACCACACCCTGTACGCTTTCACATCATTGCAGCGCAATGAGAAGCAAGATATTCAGTGGCTGTTAGTTTGTCTGTAGTCTTAAATTAATTTTGAACACCTTACTATTGTAAGCTGTAATGATAATTTCCTAACAAATTGTTGAATGCATGCTTTACAAAAACATTGAGGACCTGTTTCAGTCCAGAAGTGGTAGACATAAGCATGCTATCGTCCAAGGAAATTGTCTTTTTTAAATCATATTTGTTATTTTCAATAGCTGGTACCATAATTCGGAATGTGAAGCTCCTCCTCCCCCTGCTGCGCTGTGGCACTAATCACCCTCCATACCGGGCTGCTTTGTTGTGAATACAGCGGTGCCACCGTACTGCACGTACCATCAGAAGGTTATGAGGAGGTTATCTCGACTGTGACTGCAGCAGGATTCGTCCACACCAAGAAAAACGTCAGCCAGCGCTGCATCAGTGAAGCAGCTCACCTGAGAGCATCAGAGAGCGAGTAAACGTGTCGTTTTGCAGACTGGACGCTGTGCACGCGTCTGTTGTATGCTTCATTTCTGCTGCAGCAAGGACAGAGATAACCAGGGCGATATCAGGATCCATGAGAGACGTTTCGAGCAGGATACCGCTTCAGTAGCACGGTAGGCCACGGCCAGAGTGGTGGTTGCACAGTTACAGGAAGACACTCAGCACTACGGTGCAGAGATCTGCAGGCTTTATACGCGAAAACCAAAATGAATGAGAGAGAGTAGACGTCCTGCAAATAAGCATATAAGTGGATTACTTAAAAAACCTCTTGAATGTTTCAGAATAAGTAGTGCATGGTGTATTAGTGGTGTGATATCACAGTAAAAGAGAATATAATATTACTAATGAGCAAATATATATGCTTCATCTCTACATTCTACATTAATGATTTAATTGGGGACACTTCTGTAATGTAAACAGCTGTACTTCATCTACTAGCATCTGTGTGTGCAGGTTGTGACGGGATTCAGCCATGGATGCGGGGAGGCTGGAGCAGCAGGTGGCCAGTGTGGAGAGAGGCATCACCTTCCTGAAGCAGGAGCACCTGGCCTTGCTGACCGGTCTGAAGCTGGAGATCACACACCTGAAAAGGCGCTGTCATGGTCAGTCTACCTGTGACCTGCCGCTCTCCATCTCTTAATAATATTTCTCTTAACCACCTGACTGTCTGTCATGCTGTCTTATCCTTTCCCTGTCTGTCTGCTGTGCTTCTACTCCTCTTGTCTGCAGAGCTGAGCTGTGAGCTGGACTCCAGGTTTCCTTACAGAACCACAGCAGGTGAGACACCATAACTCCTTGCTGACAAGGAGGAAAGTGATATGTGAGAAATGCTGAAAGTTTTTATCATAATTATGGAGCAGAGTAGGACTGGAGATTCACAAGGACTTCAAATAGAAGCGGATACTGTGATGACCATTATTTCAGTCATTAGTCATCCAAGATGAACCGTTTGATACATTCCCATCAGTATAAACATGATTCATAATTATATTTAAAAATCCCCTCCAGACATGTTTTCAGTTGTATATAAAATACTCTACTTTGAATAATAATTGCATCTGGATGGTTTTTCCACAAAAAAATCCAGGAACTTAAATCATTTTAGCAATACAAGGTTTCATTTGAGCTTTTAACATAATAGTTACTATATTTATTTATGGTCCGATATGCCAGATCAGCACTAATTCTGACTTTATGAAGTGATCGAGTATTGGATGTGACATTTCTTTGTAAATGTCATCATGCAATTCACTGTTTCTGATATAATTTACATCAATTCAGTCACAGCTGGCATCCCTACCATTAAAGTAAGTAAAGTACTTTAAGTAAAGTAAACTTCAAGTAAAGTACATTAAAGTAAACCTTACATAAAAATGATCAAAATTGAGCTCCATGCAGTTGCTTTTATTTCCTCAGTTTGATGTTTGAACTTCACTGTGCAGAAAGATGTATGTGCAGAGTTTGACACTAGAAGACTGTTTTCACCTTCATCTGAGTCTAGGGAAAAGAGTTTATGGGTGAACCTACGAGCATGATTTGTGAAATCACAACTATTTTGGAGCCGATCGTGGTCCAGTATGAAACTTAAACATGTGTGATGTGGAAACTTGAATCATTCAGTGCACAAACACTGAGAATAGACTTAACAGTGAAGTAGGAGACATCTTGTGTCCAGCAGTTGAACTTGATGAAAAAATATATGCATATTCAAAGATTATGGATTTTTAATCAGGGAGAAGATGTAATTTTAAGGATTTTCATGAGATATTTGTGTTGGAAAAAAAACATATCAGACACATAATATTATTCCAAGCAGAGTATTTTTAAGTCTTAAAACATGTCTGGAAGGGATCTTTAAATTTGAGAAAAGAGATTCTGTAGTTGTGTGTAACAGGACAAAACATGGTGACAATATCGTCTGTGTTTGCTGTAAGACAGATAGATTTGTGATTTAGTATCTTTACCCTCTTGCAGTATGTGAAAATGCAACAACATACAATGAAAAGTCAGATGATAACGCAACTCAAAGCAGCACAGCAGCAGTATAACATTGCACATTTATTTGGTACTGCATATTTTTGTTCTGACTTGCATGTATTGCAAGCTGCGTTGTTTCATCCATGTCTGTCAAGTGCTTTAGTCCAGCAAGTCCTTGATAAAAGCAAAAAAGATTGCTATAAATGAAGCCTTCATTTTAGAAGTTACATTAAGTCACTAACATTTACATTTACAGAATGAGCTTTGAATCATAGAAAAGTTAAATTGCTGTATATATGTGTATTATTATTTATTTATCCGGACAGTAATAAAGCAAATGGTGGAGCACAGAAACGCACCGTGAAAAGAAAAATGTAAGAAATGTAATATGAGCAGGACTGATCCAGAACATGAAATGAAAGAGACATGAAGCAGAGAGAAAAACAGACAAGTATGAAACCCTGAGGAGGAATACAGTGACCTCCTTATCACCTACAGTATTTTCTTATAGGCAGGAGTATCCATAGAAACTAAATGTGTATGTGCATTTATACTCTTGTCCATACTGTGTTTCTTTGTGTGTGTCTCAGAAGAGGAAGCAGAGCTGGCAGCACGTTGTGAGGCTGCAGAGCGTCTCCTGCAGGACCAGCAGTGCATGATGGTCGCAGCGCGTGGGGAGCTGCGTGCCGGCCGTGCACGAGCATCAGCACTTGGCAGGAGCCTCAGGGAAGAGGAGCGACACTTCCTGGAGGAGCTGAAACGCCGCAGCCACAAGATCACGCTGCTGAGTCGTGAGCTGCAACGCCAAAACCTCACCACCTCGACCCTCTGCCACGAGCTCCACACCGCACGCTTGAAACTGTTCAAACAACGGCAGAGCACAGACTGCACTGCAGAGAGGAAGGAGGAAGACAGCGGAAAGGAGGAAGAAGGAGGAGAGGAAGAGGAAGAGGAGGAGGAGGAGGATGAAGATGAGGACGACGAAGACGAGGAAGGCGAAAGCTCTGACTGGCTTCTGTCTCCGCCTCCTCCAGCCTCTCCCAGCCAACCGGATGTGAGACTCAGGAGGCGTGTCAGCGTGAGGGAGGAGAGAGTCAGAGCTTGCGTCCCGCAGGAGAGAGTGACATCACCGCAGAGGCCACACCCCATGCCTGACCCCGCCCTCTTCTTGGTGCCACTCAGGTACCGCCTCCTTCGCTGGAACCGGCCAATCAGAACGCAGGATGCAGGAGAGGGGACGATGGACGAGTGGGAGGATATAGAGGACAGCAGGGTGCACAGGAGGGTGGACATGGGAGCAGGAGAAGGAGAAACCGCTCTGTGACGGAGGCGGAGAGGCGACGTTGTCTTCCAGCAGTCGACACCTGATGCAGTTATTCTAGAAAAAAGTCGAGATGAGAGAGATGTAACCTCGTGATTGTCTGTAGATTTCAGGAAGTGAGTTTGATATTTAGACATAGTTGCACAAGAGCGTGTGATGTTAACCTCAAAGCTACACATAGACGTATTGATTGAATTTGTCACATTTATGGTACAACATGTACTTAGAAAATGTGAAGAAATGAGAGAGTGAATAAGGGGAGCTGTTTCATATGGATGCCTTTTGATTTTAACACTGTCGATCACGGCTTTTGCCTGTAATTAGTAGCCTTGCCTCTGGGTCTGTGAACACCGTTCAAAGTGGCAACCTGCTTTTTTCACTGCACCAGCTGTATTCCAGGTTCAGAGAGTCACTATATAGAAGGCTTAGGGACATTTTGTATGATTTGCACTTTATTAAATTCATGCAATGTGCCTAATAATGGCAAAACAGTATTTCTGATGTCATGTTGTCTGTTTTCAATGCCTAAAAAAATGCATGATGGGCCTTTTTCACAGCAGATGTTTTGACTTGTCGCAGAAGGAAAAGCCCAGGTGTTACTAATAACATTAAGGTCACAGTGAGTCAGTGTGCACAAAGATATCAGAACCCTGAAACTGAAGCAACTTAATGGAGTTTAGCCATCATTAATTTTATTATTGACACCTGTGCTTTTCCTGCTGTAACATGTCAAAATGTCTGCTGTGAAAAAGGCCTTTTTGTTATTGCCACATGGCTGCTACAAAGACATAACAACCAGTGGCTCTCAACTAGTGTTGCATCATAACCTAAATTTGTATGTTTCTGCAATTATTTCTCAAATTGTACTGAGCTGAAACATTTTATTGATGAGTCAGTCGACTATTTTGATCCTTTTTAAGCCATTATTTCAGCCAAAACACTTGACATTCTCTGGTTTCAGCCTCTTAAATGTGAAGATTTGCTGCTTTCCCGTTTTATATCACATCACTGTAAAGCGAATATATTTGGCAAAACCCACATATATTCAGTGTTGGTTGAACAAAACATGACGTTTGCAAACTTACTTTTGTCTTGTGTTTTAGGGATTTTTCACTATTTTCTGACATTTTGATTTGATTTAATTTTCATTCATCAAGACAATAATCAGCCCTAAATTTGTGTATAACATAAACATTCACCAGTATTAAATGTTAGCATAACCCTGCTAGAGTGGGTCACAGCCCACTTCTGGATCTGGAACAATTTTCGAGGCTACAACAGTGTGCTGTCTATAAGTGTTCATGTCCAATCTGAGCACTGGGTGGCAGTACAACCAAAGGTTGACTGGGATTAAAATATGGACAGATCTGTGTTCATTGCTTAAGGTGCCAAAGTAATAAAAACTAAAATTCTACACATGGAGACTTTAAAGTATCATTCATGTATTTATATACTACGTGGATGAAGTGACTATGAAAGAAATGATTTGCCAGCTTCCAGTTCAGATAGGGAGAAATTTAGATTGTTTTTCACTGTTTTTCACTGTAGCATATTAATACTTGCATTGTCATACAGTAACAAATACCTGGAGGGGTTCAGAGGAGGCAACGAGGAAGATTGTGATGACTCACAGTCATACTGTCCATCTGCATTGTAATATGGATTTATTTGCAACAAGCCATAGTTCTACCTCTGAATGATGCAGACATCTGTGCTGGTGAATGCACAGTCAGGAGCTAAAGCTGCACTGCTTTAGCTGTGGTGAAAAACAGGCATTATGAGTTAATTTAAAAAAAAACTGGAAAATATATTTATGAACTGAGGGGAAAAAAAGAAAATTGAAATATCCTTTTAAACATATCTTTTTATCTTCCAAATGTTTTTTTTGTTTGTTTTTTATAACAGAAAAATGACACAATGGCATGAAATTGCAATAGATTTACAAAAGATCAATAACAATGACACATAAGGAAAAGAAAAAATACAAACAATTAAACAAAAATGGTTATAAATATCTTTTTTGTATATAATTATCCTTTTTTAAACATTTCTGTAACATTTTTCAAATCTATTTGTGGACCTTTTTATTCCAGCACTGACTGAAAACTACTGACACTTACAAACTACCAAATAGTAGTTGTAGATGGAGATGTGGTTGTCATGGCAGTGAGCACACTTGTCTCCTAGCAAACGTCCCATTCTAGAACGTTCCCACAGTTGTCGTGGAGACTGTGCCCAGAATGTTAATGTATCTCTGCAGTGCTGCCATGGCAACCAGCGAGTTGCATTCCAGCTCATGCCTAAAAGTGTGTGAAGAGAGCGGAGAGGGAACACAGGAGGGGTTTCCAGCACTGCCAAGCTTGGGAGGGGATGTGCGGTGTCATTCATTGTGTAGTTTTCACTCACTGGGGGCAAAATTTGAGGAGGTGCCAGCCCTCCTGTTGGCGCTATTAATACACCTCCTGCATGTGCTCACATTCAAGGTTGATAGAGAGTGCATAAACCGGTCTGAATACAGGAAGTTACATCACAAAACGGCAGAGAGGTTGCCCTCTTCTGGACTTGGATGGGTACTATGTGTGTGTGTGTGTGTGCATGTGTGTGTGAATAGAAGGCCGACAGGCTCCCTCACAGCTCCTCTCCACCCATGAAGGGCAGACACACACACACACATGCACTGACACACAGTTTGTGTAATGTGGTTTGCAGCAAGGACAGGGGAGTCTCCTGCTCTGGAGGAAAGTCTGGGATACTCAGGACTCTGTTTTCAGCAGGATGAAGAGCAGGGGAGCCTGGAGAAGATGACATCTCTCTCTAAACACTGGCTGGTAGGGCCCAGAGATTGATTACATGAATGTGCTATTGATGCCTTTTTGTTCTTCTGTTGTTTGCGATACATGCAGCGGTTTTCTGCTACACTTGAGCCTGAATAAGGTGTTCCTTATATATAAACTAGGACTGAAGACATTAGACCTGTGTATATTTTGGATATTCTGCAGTTTTGATGTGGGCACTTTAATATAGGTGGTCTTCAAAGCCAAACAACTGTCACTTTGAGGCATTTTTTACTTAAAATTGTACTCAGTGTGACCTTCAATCTGTGTTCCAGGATTTCCACATATTCAGCATCATTCCAGAGTTCATCTGATGAGATTTAGCTCCAGTCCTCTCTTCTGTAAGGTGACACCACTGCAGGAACAGTTCATAATCTTCCTGTCATCAGCTGTTGTCTAAGGCTCTTAGCTTACTCACATGCATGCATTCACACATGCCACATAAACAGACACACACATGTGACAGTGACAAAGCCTTTCTCGGGTTACACTCAGCAGTTCAATTCAAACTTATTATGCATTTGAGATTCAAAGAGCAACTTAACATCAGGGTGAAACACACAGAGTTTTACTGCCCCTCTCTTCACCTGTAACCACACCCAGCAATGATGTCATGGTGTATTGACCACACCCTGGAGTACACTTCTACATCACAGCTGAGAAGTTAAACCACTGAAGGTCAGCAAAACATTATTTTCAGCAGCTGTTAGAGGAAAACTAAACTTTATTACAGGTTTTTTTATTTTTTCATAGGTTTTATGTGTCAGTTATTCTAAAAATGCAGCATCACTGCTAAAAATTTGTCAATGGGGTCAGACGATCAGTTGTAAACAATTCATTTGGAAAAGAAAAGGTAAATTGCAACTGTCTGTTCTCCGTTACCACAGTTTACAGACCAGCCTCCTGTCTCAATATTAACCTGCATCATCTCCATATAAAGTAGTAGCTAATTTGGCAAAACTATTGGTGTGTTTACAGGCCATGTGATAGACTTACCACTTGTGTTTGTTGCCCTGTTGGATCTATTTCTAGCATTATTTTGGTAAATACATTATAACCAATAGAACCATTAGCAACAAAACAAAACTAAAGTTGTAATAAAGTCTTGTTTTTCCTTTAAGTTTCTTTTTAATAGCTTATTGTCACTGAACTTGTGTAAACACTGTGGTCTTTTCTCCCTTAGGCCACCTGCACAGTTGTATTACTGCCTTGTTTACAGAGGCATCATGGGAAACGTGGTCCAGTGCTGTCAAACACTGTCAGACTACTTTAAGTGTAAGGATGCACCGGTCCGCAGTGAGGCTGAAAGATCTCCTCTGCTATCCAGCGAAGGGAGTGAATGTGACTCCTCGACCCTGCCAGACAACCCGGAGGACGATATGTTAACCGTCTCCACCGGTGTGACAAACCCCGCCCTCGAACCAGAACACTTCCTGTTCCCTGACATCATCCTAAGCAGCAACCTCGGAGGGGACGTGGCTCTGGTGGAGCCAATGGTGTGTCTGCTGGTGTCCGAGGAGGAGGAAGGAGGTGGTGGCGAGGGAGTGAGGGTGGGTGAAGGACAAGAGAGGAGCAACAGAGGGAGAAACAGGGGCTACTCTGAGGTTGAGACGCAAACCGAAGTGGAGACGCAGATTGGAATGGGGGTACAGACGCAGACAGAGTCCCAGGCAGAAGTTCAGACGCAAACAGAAATGCTGATGTGCAGAAATGAGACTGTGGAGAAAGAAGTAAACACACTAATAAATACTGGCGTTGCAAAAGAGATGGTTGTGGATATTTGGGAAGGTGATGGAATACTGAAACAGGTGGATGTGCTCTTGGAGGCAACAACATCACATGAGATACACTCAGATAATCAAATCACCACCAAAGTTTCTGAAGAAGTAGAAGTTTTTGAAGAGCTGGAGGTGCCAGGAAAGATGGAAATACAGACAGAGAGAAACACATTGGTGTATACTGGAGTAAAAGAGGAGGGAAACGCTGATGAAAAGCAGAAAACAACGCAAGAGAATGTCTTTAAGTTGCAGCAGAATACTGTTGCAGCCCAGGAAAATACAGACTTTGCCTACATTGAGCACTGCAATTTGCAGGCACAGGTCAAGGAAAAAGAACAAAACATTGAATCAGAGCATGAATCAGTGACGCTGACTGAACACAATGTAAACAACATGGATGAGAACATTGCTGCAGCGGAGAAAAACACCATCAACAACACTGACATTGTGGACAATCTTGGCCCTGCTGTAGACCTGAAACAACAGAGCATTCAGACTAATGAACAGATGGGACAAGAGACTGTGGTGACCAACCAGAATGTAAATAAAAAGGACAATATCCACAAAAAAACAAAATTGAACCTGTCAGAAGATCAGTCCGTTGACAGTCCAGATCAGATTCAGTGTGAGGAAAACTTGCACCCAGCAAAGAGGGAAGAGGACCACGACACGCCTGCCCTGCAGCATGTTTTGGAGCAGGACAAAGCTCTGCAGGTGGAGGAGGAAGGGCCTGAGATGAAGAATGTGACATTGTTTTTAGTTGACAGGCTGTTTCTGGCAGCACCGCATGTCAAAGGTGTGTGTTTGTCTGATATGTTTTTTTGTGCTTTCAGCTGCAGCCTGTATCATCATACATCCTGCTTTCATCCTCACACCCTTATTTTGTATCTTCTGCACTGTTGTCAGCAGTGCCTCCAAGTCAAACTGAAGAAAGCCCTGAGAACGATCGCCCAGAGCAGTCTGATGTTGATAAAAGGGAGCAACTTAGCATCCGTGACATAGTTGATCTCCAAGAAACGGGCTTCCCTGTCAGAATCCAACCTCCTGGAACAGAAAGTTTCGAGCTTCAGGTCCTGCTTGACATGATTATTAAATGTTTTTACATACGATTATTAAAGACACATCACTTTATCTTTATGTCTTTCTAATTCACTCCAGTCCAACTCTCTGTCTGTTTTCTCCTCTTAGGTATCAGGCCAGATGTTGGTGGCGGAGCTGCAGCAGGTGCTGATGGATCATGAGCTAACCTGCCACCGCACATGCTTCTCCCTCCAGCTGGGAGGCGCCGTGCTTGACAGCCTCACCGAGTTACGCTCCATCCAGGGTATCCAGGATGGAGGGCTGATCAAGGTGGTGGAGGGTAACTGTCTCTTTCTTTTTTACATTCTTTATAAGAAGTCTGTCTGTGATAATTAACAGTTCACTTTGGAGTGCAACAATGTCGGCCTCTGGCTCCTGTCCAGTTTGATTAGAGCTCACATCAAGGACTTCACATGGACCAGTAAACACCTTCTCACAAGAAAACCCTTTTTACATGTCATCCAAACTGGTATTAACTTCTGCAGGTGTCAGACACATGCTCAGTCTTTGTGTCTGCAAACATGATGAAAATGGCCCAAAACTTAACTTCATCCAGGAAGGTTTACAACATTATCTCTGACTCCACAAAGACCAACCACTGAGTTATTTTTCAAATTGAATCTATATTCAACTATAAATTATGTGCATCACTCACTTTAAACCTGCACTATAAATGTACTTGCATCTGCATTTTGTGAAAAAAAAGCAATACTATGCATTGTTCATTTTAATATATTGATCTTCATAAACGTTATGTCTGCTTATGTTTACAAATGTGAAATCACCTGTTAAATGAGCAAAATATATTACTATTGCAGTGGAAAGCAAACACACTTTTAAAAAAGGTTATGCTTTAAAATGTATAGTTGATGAATAGTATCACTGTAGCACAATTGGATATAATATTATAGCTTGATACGTTTTTCTACACTTGAGACAATACTGAACTGCACTGTTTTGTTTTATATTGTCCAGACATGCACTGATTTGCAGTGATGGAAGATGTATTTAGATCCTTTATTTAAAAGTACCAATACAACAATGTAAAAATACTACATTACAAGTAAAAGTCCTGCATTCAAAATCCTAGTTAAAAGTACAGAAACATTATGAGCAGAATATACATATCGAAAGTAAAGCCCTGTGTTTTATACTATTATATTATTATTATATAATTATTATTATATTTTGTTATTAGATAGTTAATACTGATGCATCAATGCATACAAAAAGTAGAATTTTATTGCTGTAACTAGTCCAGGTGGAACTAGTTTCCACTACTTCTATAATCTGCTTTTTTGCTAAATATTTGATCATTTTTCCTTTGTCAAATAAATGTAGTGAAGTTAAAAAGTATAATATTTCTCTCTGAAATGTAGTAGAGTAGAAGAATAAAGTAGCAGAAAAAGTAAATATTCAAGTAAAGCACTTGAGTAAAAGTACTTTCTGTCTTTACTCCATTTTTGATTTGTTTCATGAAATGCGTCATGGCAACAAGAAAGTTTCCTATTCACCTTGTCCTTGTATAAGATTGAATTTAATACTTTATATGCTTATTTTCTGATCTTGCTACAGATTCTTACTCTGTGCGTGATGCTCGTCTTCATCTCAGACATGTCCGTGATCTTCTGAGGAGTCTTGACCCCACCGATGCGTACAATGGAATGAACGGCAGCTCTCTGTCTTACCTCACCTTCTACACGCGAGGAGAAAAGGGTGATGTTGTCCTCTCATACCTCCTCACATCCTCCTCACTTGTCTGTGCGTTCTGTCAGTAATCATTTGACTCTTTCACCTCCACATTCATCCATTCAGATAGTGAAAGTGTGACGAAGAGGCGAGCTTCTGAAAAGGAGTCTCTTGACTGCAGCCCTCCAGAATACGTCCTCCCTGGATGCAAGGAACGACTGCTTACTCCGCTGCAGCCATTCAGAGGTGACTGGAAGGTGAGAGACCAGCTTTGTACTGCAAATATGACTGGTTACATATAAAACATCTATAAAAACATGTCTTCATCTATAGTGAGTATTCTTGGGACTGCTTTTCTGTGTTGGGTAGCCGTTACAGTGCCTGCGGGTCCTGACCATGAGCAGTTGGAACCCTCCTCCAGGAAACAGGAAGATGCATGGGGACTTAATGTACCTCAATGTCCTGACTATGGAAGACAGAGAACTCAACATTACATCCTCTACACGTGGTTTCTACCTCAACCAGTGAGTTTTAAACTGTTCAGCCATTTGAGAGTGTTCTAAACTATGAACTCAGCCTCAAAAATATTGTATTTCTGCCTCTTTAAGTTCCACAAGAAAGACCCAGAGAGCAGTAAACTGAGAGACCCAAGAGGAGTGGGCATTGTTATAATGATTATGTAAAATGTGTGCTTTCCTCTGACTGCTCCAGGTCAACTAGCTTCAACTTCAATCCTAAACCTGCAGTTCCCAAAATCCTTTGCCACTCTCTAGTTGAGCTGTTAAGTCAGGTCAGCCCTGCCTTCAGGAAAAACTTCAACGCCCTGCAGAAGAAGAGGTGAGAAAACCTCACGAACCCAATGTATGGTTACAATTTGTTGAAAACTGAGAACACCAGTATAATTTCTATAATTTACATGAGTGTTGATAATGGTAGAAATAACATGAAACTGATCCTTATTGACACTTTCATCCCAATAAAACATAAATCTTTTCACCCTATTTTCTGTCTCTTGCTGTGAATCAGAGTCCAGCAGCATCCTTATGAGCGGATTGCAGCACCTTTCCAGGTGTTCACCTGGATCGCCCCTCATGGAGACCATACCCTCGACTGTGTCAGAGCAGAGGAGACACACACCAGTCGCATGGGCCAGGACGAGCAAACAGCCGGGCAGGTTGCTGACACAAAACTAATTTTGGAAATGCAGACAAATATAACGTTTCAATGCAGTGCAGGATTTTTGCTGTGTGCATGTAGGAACATACACACAAACCCAGAGATTTCATGGTGCTGATGCTGATTTTTAGTTTGTGTGTTATGAGCACAGAGTCGGGAGTGGAATGAGGAGCTGCAGGGATGCAGGGAACTCCCCAGAAACTCTCTTCAAGAGCGTCTGCACAGAGAGAGGAGTGTATTCAAGGTGAGACCACATCTTTCCAATCCTCTCTCTGACTGGTGAACAAAGAAGCATCAGTTGAATACTTGAAGCAGTATCCAGGAGTACAGGATGGACAAGATGAAGAACTTAACCTCCCTTGTCCTATACTTCATCTGTTCTGTGAAGTCATTCCTTCCTTTTGCTGCTTTGCAATTAGATTGTGCTTCTTTACTGACAAGGCAAACCGTGTTAACTAAGATATTCATCCCTCCATCTAGACCAACAGTGACTTTGTTGCCGCTGCGACACGAGGTGCTGTAGCAGTTATCGACGGTAATGTCATGCCTTTAAACCCAGGGGAGGCGCCTCATATGCAGATGTTCATCTGGAACAACCTCTTCTTCAGCCTGGGGTTTGACATTTCTGAGCACTACCGCCCACTAGGGGGCAACACTGCAGCTCATGCTGCTGCCATCTGTGACCTCAGAGGAGCTCAGGTAGGTAATTAAGTGATGAGTCCAGTCTCACAAACTCTGAGAGTAAAACCTCTGCAAGTGGTGGTTTCGTGGATAGATTATTTTACTTTCACTTTTAAAACATATATCTAATCTAATCCTATGCCACACAATCAGAAATTAGCAGGAATGCTTGTATGTTCTTGCCATCAAATGACAAATATTTATAAACTACAGGCATACACATCTGTGGACATAGAGGGGCTCCACACACTTGGGACAGCTGTGGTGGATTATCGTGGTATCCGTGTCATCGCTCAGACGATCGTTCCTGGGATACTCGAGAAAAATCAGGAGCAGAGTGTCGTCTACGGCTCTAATGACTATGGAAAAACTGTTTTTACACACCCCAGGTACACTCACACAAAATAATTAAGTCTTAAACTTTAGATATTTAGATCTTATTCAAGTAAATGTTCAAACGTGTAATCTTGCAGGCTGAGGCAACTCTATGTCTATTTAATTGTCTCAACATTATTAAAGCAGAAGTGTGTTTTTCTGCAGGTTTCTGGAGCTTCTTGATAAAACCAGTAAACCACTGAGAATCCAGCGTCACCAGGTGCTCGACCACAACAACAGCTCAGTGGAGCTTTGCTCTGGCATCGAGACCAAAGGCATCCTGGGTAATGACGGACGAGCCTACATCTTGGACCTTCTCAGGACCTTCCCCCCAGACCTTAACTTCCAGTTCTCAGAAACGGAGGAGATGAGAGAGGAAGTGCCGAAGGAATGTCAGAGCTTTGGTTACCCACGGCGACACCATCACAGCCTGGCCAGCCTGAGACCGGAGCTGGTGGAGGCCTTCGTCCAACACAGGTGAGACAGAGGACATGTTGAGCCCTTTGATGTATGAACTGAGCTTTGTAAATAAAGTTTCCCATTCCTGATACTTTATGTTTTCTGTTGCAGGTATGAAGTTTATGTCAAGATGGTGTCGCATGGGCTCAGCCAGCTGGAGGAACGTCCTGAGGGGCAGCAGACAGAGAGAGATCCAGCAGAGATGATTCAGGATGAAGTCAACAAGCCGAGAATTGGAGATACAGCTGCAGATGGAGCTGACATGGGTGAATAAGACCAGCTAAATAAAGTGAAATTATAAAATGTAATGTAGGGTTGCAACTAATCATTATTTTCATTATCGATTAATCCATCGATTATTTTCTTGAATAATTTAGCTATTGGTCCATAAAATATCAGAAAATGGTGAAAAATGTCAAGCGCTGTTTCCCAAGGCTCAAGACGTCCCATCAAACAATCCATAACCCAAAAATACTCTTTTTACCGTCACAGCAGATGAAAGAAACCAGAAAATATTCACATTTGAGAAGCTTGAATCAGAGAATTTGGACATGTTTAAAAAAATGACTCCAAACTAACAATCGATTATCAAAATCATTGACAATCAATTTAATAGTTGGATCCTAATCAATTAATCAACTAATCGTTGCAGCTCTAATATATTGGTAAACCGGGTGTAAAGAGGCTGAGGAGCATAGAGGGAGAAGCTACAAAATTAACTGAATAAAGGACGTAGTAAGACATACAAATGCATTGAAATGTGTAGAACTGTGAGGTTGAAAGTTTATTCTTGAAGTTGTTAGTAGTTTAGTAGCTGCTCTAGAGCTTTTGATCATATCACATGATCTTCATCAGCGGATGGAGTTTGCTCATGAATTAGAGATGTTCAAATTTTCAGTTTTAATTAAGTTTCAATTTTAAGGACTTCTCATTCATGTTGGTTTAAAAGCTGAGGTTGAAAGTTTGTTGGACCTGGAAAAGGTTGATTTCAACACAGAGACATATCAGTCAAAAGTAATTTATTTAACTCAAAAAAATAATATACCAACTAACTGGTGGGGTGTGTAAGTTGGAGAAACATCAGTAGTGTTTGTAATGTATGGATGAGTGAAAATGTGGTGTAAAGAGTGTTGGATGGTGCAACAAACCAAACAAAAGAAGAAAGCTGAGGCCCCTGCAGTAGGCCCGGCTGAGAGAGAGAGACAGAGACTCCCAGAAGGCCGTCCTTTTATGCCTTCTGGGAAGCCCAACCCAGATGGGCAGGTACAAGGCAAACCTCCCAGCTCCACCTGCTAGCTGACTCCCAGTATCTGCAAAAAATGGGAGTAGAGTAAGGCACACAAATTAATTATTACTGAAACCTCAAAATATGCAAATATTAATTGTAAACTAATGAATGAGGCCAAAGATAGTTGTGAGGATTGTGATATTGTACTATTTCAATTAATGATTTATCGTTTTGTTGGTTTTTTAAACTTTTTTTTTTCCTTTTATAGAATTTCACAGCAGAAATGTGATCATGAAAGCTTGTGAGGCTGTCGGATCAGTGAGTGACTCTTGCTTTGACATCCGCTTCAATCCTGATGTTTGCTCTCCAGGTAAAGTATTAAGAGGATGTGTGTGTATGTGTGTATAAGGTATAAAAAAAAAAAAAGAGGACTAAGATTAAACCGTGTGTCTTCGCTGTAGGTGTTTGTTTCCCCTCTGAGAGTGCTGAGGAGGTTCAGAGTCAGAGACGGTTGTTATGGGACACGACTGCTTTTCTGCTCTCTAATCAGATTCCAGCTGTGGTGAGTCTTGAGTGGAACAATATTCAGATCTTTCATGTGCATGGAGATGATATTTATATTGTGTTTGTGTGTGTGTGTGTGTGTGTGTGTGGTAGCTGAGGGACTGTCTCGACCACATGGCGGTGCCGATGGATGGTGAGACCTTGACCTCAGTGCTACACCAGCGGGGTGTGAACGTGCGTTACCTGGGCAGCCTGCTGATGGAGCTGGACAGGCTGGAGGAAGGAGGGAGGCTCAGACACATACAGGTACTTGAGTCATCATTGCTTCCTTCCTCTTGCTGTGAGTTTAAATTTATTTGAGTTTAAATTGATAAGCTTTCCTCAACATCACTTGAATCATATTGAGTAAGATATTCATTAATGTGGCCTGACAGAAGTGGAAGCAACCGTGGCCTCCTCGTCGTCCATTAATTCCTGATAATGGACACCTTGTCGGGCATTATCCTTTACATTGGATCGTTAATGAATGATTGAACACAGGTGTAATCATATTTATTGAAATTTGATTATAATATATACATAACAAATTCTGACAGTGTGTTATGAAGTATTTATTAATTGTTTATACACACGTACAAATCATTCAGATTTTGTTCATAAATGTGTTCAAAACTCCTGAAGACATGTTGAACTTGAAGGTGGAAAAAACTCTGGATTTTCTCTCAGGGCTTTCAGCTGCATATAACAACTGCAGCTGTTATATGACATAATCAATCATTAATTGACTGTTTATACATTAGTTACAGATGTTTCACATGAGTTATAGTTGTTGTCAGATATATTAATAAACACTCAATATTTTATCTTAGCATTTTTAATAAAATAAAGTCATTATTCTCGTGTCTCGTGACATTATAAATATTGAGCGCACACTCATCAAGTGTGATTAACTGTATAACAACAAAACACTGACAGGACGCAGAACATCTGTTGGATGCAGGTCTAATTGCAGGGATTCAAACCTGTAACACTGCAATACAGGATGGTTTCTGTATCTAATTAAAGGCTTTCCTCCTTTAAGACCTTCAACACTCTTTGCTGATTGTAAGCAGGGAATCATTTTCACTGTGGTGATATGTAACTTGTGTCAATGTATAATTTATTAGTCTGGGAACGTATGACAGATGTGTCTTGACAATGGTTCAGGCTTAATGAGATGAACTGGATTAGATTTCACAGCCTGAAGTAATTACATCTGTTTCACAGTGATATAGTCCCAGACCTTTCCAACTGTTGGAAATTACCACTACTAGATCACAGAAAACCCAGTAACAGTGGTGGTTAGTTCAAGTACAGGTGGGAGAGATAAGAGATGGTAATTACTGAGAGCTCCGCAAATGTGTTAACCAAAATAAATACTCTTATAGACCAGTTAGATATTAACCTCTCCAGTAAACTGAACAAAAAATACTGTAGTGTTTAGAAATTTAAGGTGCTTCATCCTCCATCTAAATCATATACACTTATCCATTAAATCAATGTCAGGATCAAAGGTTTTACTACTTTTCTCTTGTCAAGGCCAAAGTTATCTCTAATCAGTGTCTTTTGTAACAGATCAAATGTCTTTTCACAGAGAATTTCTATGAGTGAAGTCATCATCAGAAGTGCAAAACACATCTTCAGGACCTATCTACAGGTGACGTACTCAAATAACATCCACAAGCAACATGTTAGAATATAACATTTTGCAACCTGGCTTTAATTTTCCTGTTTTTCTCTCAGGATGTGGAACCTGCAGCTTTCTCTGCTGCCGTCAGCCACTTCCTAAACTGCCTCCTGAGCTCCACCTCCTGTTTCCCCGACTCCTGCTCAGACGAGCTGCTCACTCGTCGCAGGAGCCGACGTCGACGTAGCCACGGGAGTCGAGTTTCCATGTTGACAGACACTGTGTGGGCTAAACTGACCGCCAGCGAGCTGTGGGGCAGGATCAGGACTGAGGCTGAAAATTATTATCACTACACAATTGACAGGTGTGTGTTTGTGTATGTGTCTGTGTGTGTGTGTGTGTGTGTGTGTGTGTGTGTGTGTGTGTGTGTGTGTTTGTGGCTGGATATTTGCAACAGGATTTTTCACTGTTACTGTCACTGTCTTTTTGTGTTCAGTGAAAGTATGGATGAGGTTATAGGGAAGTATGGCCTTCAGAGGATCTCCTTACTGAGAGAGATGGCAATCAAGACTGGCATCCAGGTCAGACATCGCCTCCATAACACATTTACCTATGAAATTAAATGAATCCCGTCTACATTAAAGCTGCACTAGATAAGAATTTTAGCTGAAACCACCTCTTTTATCAGTGAAAATGTGAAGCTGCAATTGATAAAAGTTTCTCATCCCCACTTTCTGTGATACCACTTAATTTGGCTCAAAGTGAGGAATAAGGACTAGAGACATAAAATGTTCTTCTTCACAGCAAGTTCTGTGCTGATCAGCTATGATTGAATCTGCTGCAAAAGTTGTTTTTTTCTCCGTTATTTTCACCCTGTCCAGCAACCAAGAGAAGATTTAGATATGAGATAATCTTCTGAAGCCACACCTGTCTGGTCAAGCTCAGAGAAAAAAATGTACGCTTAAATTTGACGCTTAATGAGGTCTGGCTATGTAAGATTAGTATGAGGACTGACATTATGCTTCAGGACTTTTAGGTGCTGGAATTCCTCAAACACGTAAAAATTAAATTAATCTCCAGCATCGACTTTTTTTGCCAAAGATCAAAGGTATCTAGTGCAGCTTTAAAACGCATTTCAAAATCTCCCTTTCACTCAAACTGTGTTTTCCCCTCTAACCTCTTCTTCCATTTGTCTGTATTTTAGGTGCAGTTGAGGGAATATGCATTTGAGTCTCGACACAGGCCAGCGTTTGGTGAGGAAGACGTCGTTAACATGTTT
This sequence comes from Thunnus albacares, assembly GCF_914725855.1. Lineage (NCBI taxonomy): Eukaryota > Metazoa > Chordata > Actinopteri > Scombriformes > Scombridae > Thunnus > Thunnus albacares. The sequence goes on along the minus strand of NC_058118.1, from coordinate 16,866,218 downwards.
CCTGTGGTCAAACATCTCAAACCTACAGCAACAGATGCCACACGGCTTGTGCAAAATGCACAGGTGGCGGTACAGCAGGGTGAGAGACACGGACACAAACATTCACAACTGCATACTGTATATGCACTGTATGTTTACTGTATATATACTGTATGTTTACATTTAGAGTAGCACGGTGAGCTAGTCTGGGTGTTTAAAGTGACTGACCATTAACTGGTGTGTCTTTATGGAAAATGATCCGCTCTGCTGATGCACCACAGCTGTGATGATGTGAAATAATGTTTTCCTACAAGCGTCAATACACAGTAGAACCACATCATTATATTTTCAACATGGGAAGTCAAGTTAAGGATATGCTTGACATTCAATGGTTTAAACTCTAATGTTGCTAGGAAACTGACAACATAAATAGACATAACAATGTTCCCATTTCAAAATTAATGCAAGTTATTTGGTGGTTTTTATTATTATTTAAAATGTGACTTTGTTTTAAAAGTAACTACCCAGAAAAAGCCCCTTTGTTAGATGTTCAGAAGCATTCAGACACTTTTTACTTACAAAGGTCATTCAAGTGGACTCATTCTTGTGCACTCTGTAAACAAGCCTCCTCTTAAAGGCACCATAAGATTATATGAGCTGTTCATTAGGGCCACCATACCGGCATTACCCAATCTCTAATCAATACTGATCCTGGCTGAATTCAGTTTGGAGGTGAAGATTTGTCTACAGTGGCTCTGCAGCTTCCTCCCTGGATATCCATCTTCTGTCTTTCTACACGGCAACAGCATAAGTCATGTATCCAACACTGATTTCCACAGATTTTCACTTGTTAATGGGTGAAATTACTTCATTTGATGAGCAGATTCAGTACTCATCAGTATGTTTTATGTTTTCTTTAAGGCCTCCTCAAAGAGGGCTATGAACTGATTAGCCAGGCCCTGACTCTGTTCAGCAGCGTGTGTGGGGTCCTGCATGAGGATGTGTGCATGTGCCTGCGTCTCCTGGGACGGCTCAGCTACATCTTGGGGGAATATGCAGACGTAAATATGCATTACAATTCATTTTTATAACATTATTAGACATCATCACCCCACATCTCAAGTTTTAAGATATTAATGGAGTGGTAACATGCAGCCATTCAGTCTGAATATGATGATACAAACAGACAAAAAGCACATTTGTGTGCTTTCATAAAGTAATGTCTTTCTCATTAATCCATGTCTCACAGGCCCTCAGCCACCAGGAAAAGGCTGTCATGAGTAGTGAGAGAGTACAAGGTATAGACCACCCACAGACCATACAAGACTACGTGAGTTTCTTCACCTTTTCGTTGATCCAAAACATTTTAATCCTGTTTCTCTTTTACTTAGCTCAACTGATTTCTTTCTGTGATTCAGACTTTCCTGGCCCTGTACTGCTTTGCTGGAGGTCGGCAATCAACCTCCCTGCAGCTGCTGTATCGTGCTCGTTACCTCGCCCTGCTTGTGAGCGGAGAAGATCATCCACAGGTCGCTCTGCTGGATGTAAGTGAGTCATCACCTGCAAATGGTTTCTCTGCTGGAATTTTCTTTCTTTTATGTTATTAACAGTAAACATCTATTTAAATCTAATCAATTTTAGACATTAAAATGAGTTTATGTAAATTATTTGGTTAATTAAAAAGTCAAAATAATCCAAAACAAAGCATCACCAACATTTACTGGAACCCTATTATAGAAAATCATGAGGGAAGGAACAAATGAGGATTTTTTTTATTGGCAGAGCAGATAAAATGTTTTTATTGAACAAATGTATACAGAATACTTACACTGAATACAGAAGAAATATTAACATTATATATTTAACCTGTTAACCAATAGGCTTCTTTATCCCTCCCACCTTCCAGGTAAATCATCCAATGTACAAAAATCATGACAATCAACCATTTTCAAAACATAAGAAATTTACACCTTTAAGATTTTAAGAAGATTAAAATGTTTGATCACAGGACCTCAATAAAACTTGAGGAAATCATTGTAGATTAGGTACTGGGAAATGCAAATAGGCACAACTTGAAGCCTTTCCAGACCATCAGAAAACACTGAATACAAAAACCATGTGACAGTTACTTGACCCATCATTATATTTTCAAGATTTCTGTGTGTATGAAATCATGTGTTTAAGTCCCTGTTGTGCTCCCTTACATTAGAGTATGCTGGGTCTAGTGCTTCATGGACTGATGGAGTATGAGCTTTCCCTGAAGTTCCTACAGAATGCCTTCATTTTGACCTCAAAATACCACGGCGCCACATCCCTGAAGCATGCGCATAGGTGAGACAGTTTGTCATTACGTTCCTCTCTGGTCATGTATTCTTATATTCAGAAACAGGTTACACTTGCTGTGACCTTCATATGCATAAATTGCTACCTTCCTTTATTTCCATTTTCATCATCGTTACCTCTCTATGTATATCTTCTGTATAGTCATCATCTGCTCGCCACGGTGTACGAGAGTAAAGGAGAGTTTCGATCAGCTCTGCAACATGAGAAAGAGGCTTATTCAATATATAAGAGCCAGGTCAGCTCTAAAATGCAATGTTTGCTGATGGTTTATGCTATGCTATGTTTTAACTGAGAGTCTTCATTGCTGCACACATGCAGGTTGGTGAGAACCATGACAGTACGAAGGAAAGCTCAGAGTACCTGAGGAGCCTCACTCAGCAGGCTGTGATCCTTCAGAAAGCCATCAACCAAATCTACAGTAACACACCCAGTGCCTGTATTCCACCTCCAAAGGTTTGTACAGCTTTACAAACGCAAACACGCTATCACGTCAATGCTAGTGAACCCAAGTGCAGCACACAGAGAGACAGGAGGCAATTAATAAAGTTGCAAGGCAGTTTATTGCTGGGCAGGTAGCACGAAACTGGGGGCAGAGGTTTGGGCATGAAGCTGGGGCCTAATAGGGGCAGGGGAATGATGAGGGGAGCCAGGCAGAAAGCAGGGAGCCGAGCTGAACAGAGGAGAGAGACAGACGATGCAGGAGGACTGGAAACCGAGGCTGGAGTCAGGCTAAGGTTTTCTACAGGCACAGAGAAACAGGGTTTAGGCAAATGCTGGATCCTGACAGAACAGTAACCAGAACAAAGATAGACTGGAAGCGTGACTGACTGTGTGAACAGAGTCTATGATCTGACGAAGAGGTGGAGGCTGAACCAGATATTTATACAGGGCTAATCATGATGATTGACGGCTGGATGCCTGACTCTCACACACCAGTCGTCACTCCTGTAATTAAGCAAACATAGACACACAAGGAAGAGGAAAGGGAGAGAGTGACTAGGAGGAGGAGGAGGAGGAGGAGGCAGAAGTGGAGGACATGGACACACACATGCAAACATGCAAGAATGTAACTGCACTGTCTGTACAAAAATATACATTTCTGGTCATGTGATCGTTTATGTCATTTGTGTTTCTCTAGTTTTCCATACCAAGCCTTCCTAAAATCCTTCAGCAGCTCAACCTGACCTGTGGAATAATCCTCATTCCTCTCAGGTGAACACTGAACTCGCAGTTATGGCAGCAAAAATGATGATTATTCTGACAAAGGGTGAAGATAGGGTGATTTTATAAATAGCATCTTCAAAACATTAAAAATTTTTCATGAAACGATGATTTCTCACATATAGTCTTATGTCTTTCTCTCTAGTGCAAAAGAAATCGCAGACCTGAGGACTCAGCTGAAAGGGAAGGAAAAGTTTCAAGTGGAAGAGCTGGAAAATCAGTTATTGAAGCATAAAGACGTAATAACTTCAGACAACAGACAACAACAATGAACTATGGACTTGGAGGCACAGTTACAATAGAACATCTGTGTATTCAGTCAAACCTCTGAAAATGACTGCAGAGAACGACGAGAACAACGAGAACAACTCTGGGCAAACTGGGACTCCAGTTAACCTACTTTGGATAACAGCTATATAGTAACAGACAGGTGTAGTTGCCTACTTTTGGAAGAGGAGTTTGTTCTGCTGTTGACTATGAAGGACTGGATGTTGAAGAGATCCTCAGCCTTTTTTCTAGTCTACATTAACTAATGCAGACCTATCTGCTGTCATGAAACAGCTCTTGTTAAAATATGTGGGATCCAGGACTTGAATGAACTCTGCAGGCTGTAGCTTTGCTGGGAAACGTGTATGACTCTCCTCCTTTTGTCAGAAAAATGCATAAAAAATAAAATCAAAGATGATACTGCTAGATGAACGGACAAGCACATGATGTTTAGGCTGACTTCTAATGAGAAAAACAATATAGCAACAGTGTTACTAAAAGTCACAATTTCTTAGATTTTTAAATGATGTTGTCTTCTTGCAATCCCTCCTGCGTCCACTGGGTTTCACACTTGTGTCATGAACAGTTCTCTGAAGATGGTGGGTTATTTGTCTTTGCCCGAATATTGAAATAATCTCTGACTGTTTTGGATGTGTACCAGAAATCTGTTATAATTTAACCCAAATTGTTGTCATTAAAATCCAGGTGACTGTAGGGTAACAATAAGTATCTCAGCATTATATGTCTTAACTCTACAAGAACAAGTCTATTTGTCTCCAAGATAGAAATCAGAGCATCACACTTTGAACTGGTATAAAGTGACTTTTTTTTGGAGTTGATCCTGTAAGACTAAGTGAATTTTATACATTATCCCAAATGACTGCTATTTCAATGTGGCTTACAAGTGTTGATCCAAAAATGTACCCGTCTAGTAAATGTAAAATCATTTTGGGTTGTGTTATAGTTTCCTGGGAGTTGTTCCATTATTCAGCATCCATGAAGAAGCTGCATAATTAAAAGTCCCGAGGTGACATCATCACTTCAGTCTGTCGTTCTGCTGGTTATCTCCATGAGAAATGTGTTTACAATTAAAATTGTTCAAATGAAAACTTGACTGTACATATAATAATAAAGATTACACATGTAATTATCATTATTAATATTATTTAATTGTTTATTTAAGAAACTAAAATACAAAACCTCAGACATCTCAGCTTAACAATAAATTAAAATAGATAAATACAATAAGGGGAAATTGCTAATAAAAAATAAAAAAATAAACTACTGCAGACTTTATGTGATGCTTTTTCCACTTGCTTCAAACAATTATGATTGTGATTTTTTTTTAACAAGTAATGGACTTCAATGTATCTTTTTAATAAAATAATTCAAACAAAAACCTTAAGATTTAGAACATTTTGATTTATGTATGTGAAATCTGCCTAATAATAGGAAATATCTTTTGGAAGAGAGGAATTACAATCAAAGTAAGCAACAATGTCTTTATTTCTAGTTAGCTGTATACCGTAACCTGTAGGCTTATCCTCTAAATATTTCTCCAAATCTTTCCTAAACTTAACAGTTATAGAATAAACTCTCCTTCTGTAATCATCATCATCATCATCATCATCATCATCATCATCATCATCATCATCATAATTCTACACTTCCATCACTGTCAGTCAGGTCAGCAAAAAAGATAATTGGTGTTGACCTGCCCTCCATTCAGGACCTGTACACATCCAGAATCAGGAAACAGGCAGGGAAAATCACTGCAGACCCCTCACACCCTGGACATAATCTCCCTTCTGGGAGAACACGCTACAGATCACTGTTCACCAAAACAACCAGACACAGGAACAGTTTCTTCCCCTCTCTGTCACACTTATCAACAGCTAACTCAAACACTGTGCAATAGCCCTGGAACACTAAAATACCTACAAATTATAAATATTTATTTAGTTTAAAATACAAAATGTGCAATGACATATATACATTTCACTCATTAATGTATATTTGAACAGGTTGTATATACTTTACATAACCACCTACTAAAATAACTTTTTTTTAGCATTTAATATTAATCTCAGCACTCCTTGTACTCTTCACTTCTTTGCAGTATTTGTATCCTGTTTACAGTTCACAGTTCACCTGTATATAGTCGTTCCTTGTGTATATTTTCTGAAGATTGTTGTGTTCTTTGAACTTTTTTCCTCAGGAAAAGACTGAGATCCATAAAAACCTCCACCAGCAGACACAGGACCAGCTTCTTTCCAGAAGCTGTTGCCTGACTAAATAGCTGAACTGAACTGTTATCAAACTGGACTTTACATTTCAACATCCCTCTTTGAATACCTGCACTGGTCACTTTCATATATTTCATCAAACTGGACTTTACATTGTACATTGCATTTATCTTCCACTGTTACATAATTGAATTATTTATTGCACATGTCACATTTACATTTTGCCCTAATTTCTAAGTGCAGTCCATATTTCCTTTGTATAGTCAATATTTCATTTCAAGTTTTATATCGTATTTCAAAACTATTATAATTCAATTCTGCAAATAGATTTTAAACATTTCATTTAATTTAAGTACTACTTTTTGAAATTGTATTATCTCATTATTATTATTAGCTTACTCTTGTCATATTTTTATTTTTGTATGTTACGTTTGTGGGAGCAAACGCCAAGACGAATTCTTTGTATGCTTGCATACTTGGCTAATAAACAGATTCTGCTTGTTATTTTGTGTAAGCACACTGAGAGCCACTAAACCGGGGTCAAATTCCTTGTATGCGTAAACACACTTGTCCACTAAAGATGATTTTTATTCTAAGTGTTATGTATTTTATGGTGTATTTTCCCTTTAATTACAAGAGCGAGAAATGTGCACGCCGCGCGCCGCCGCTCAACTCAACGTGCGCGCCGCCGATATCCAATCGCGACCGTTAGCTGCGGCCGGGTGAACGCGGTCGGTGGTACCAAAGAGGAGAAATCTGACCGACTGCCGGTGATGTGAAAAGTCACAACACCACATCAAACCCAGAGTTTCCCATCGCATGCGTTGACCAGCCGAAGGGATATGAGAATCGCCATTAGCCAGAGGGTGAGTTAGGAGTATTTACACGCGTCTGCAGGTTTGTTTTGTCACTTAGAAAGACTTGTTATTTTTGACGACGATTTGCCTGCAGTGTCTGCGCTTTCCCGTTCCGATCTCAAAATGGCGGAGAGGCCGAAAGCTAAGCTAAGCTAGGTGGCAAAGTTGGCATTCACAAAAGCATCGATTTAGAGACTGGACGTTAAAATACAGTCACGTTTACATTATTTCAACTATACTGAGTGTGCTTGTCATTTTAACAATCATGTTGCTGCTCCTCGGTCAACGCGTGACTTGTATCCGGACACTTGTTGTGAAGCCTTGCTGAACATTTGGCTAACGTTAGCTTAGCGTTACGTCTATTTATGGAAGTTCTGTGTGGACGAGCTATCGTGGTGAGTTAGCCGGCTAAGCTAACTTAGGTGCTGTCAGCAGGCTGCCATATTTTACCCAGCCGGGTGCACATATTTTGACGTTGCTAGAAAACGCATTAATTAAATGCTAAATTCGACTTGTTGACCTTTATATGTTGTGGAAACTGCTTAATTTGTGCAGCTAAATAACGCTATAACTTGTCTTCCACTTGGGAAAAACAGCTAACATTAATGGCCCTATAATCAAATTTAGGATGCATATGCCATTTACATATGCATTTTAACGGGTATTTTTTTATAACAAGAAGCTATGTCGTTTAGCTATTTGTTGGCTTAGACCAACGCCCTCTGTGTGCTCTGGTACGGCGACTGTGTGGTGTTATAAATCCAGTCTGCTCAAACTGACAGCTCCAGTTAACGTCTCCGGTACCGTGCTAAGCTAATGTTAGCTGGAAAGGGCGTTGCTGAGCCATTGCTGCAACTTTGCCCTTGTGGCCATCGAAGCTCGGAAAGACGTCACCCGGGAAAGATTTTGAACTCAGACCTACTCTCCAAGAAATAAATCAGTCTTTAGCCAATTTGCAGGTTGTTATCATGCTTACTTTAAGCCCCCTTGAGGTAATCTACAAAGGTCTGAGGAATCACAATCAGGGTGGAGACTTATAAAAGGATCAGTACGAAATACTAGTAATAAGCAAAGCCACACAGATTTCTCTGGAGGTGTACAGATCTGTCTCTATGAGCTCATTTTCACTAGCTTATTGTTTGCGTAGTAATTGTCCAGTTGCTGCCATTGCAAAGCATTACATTGCAAATGCGGAGGCCATGTCTGTACAACAGGATGTGAACCTTTCAGGCTATAAAGATGCACTCTATTTTTCAAAAATACTCCATCATTATCAAAGTTTTATCTATTACATGTTGTCAAATACAACTAGGCCTTACTGTTGAAAATGCAGTCAAGGTTTTAATTCTGCTACTTTTCTACCTGCGTCCCGCTTCACCTCACTTCTTTTTCAAGCAGTTATATGTATGAGAGGAACTGCACATATTAAAGGACAATACTTAATAGAAAATTAAGAAACAGCTTTGATCCTCTGTCACTGTCTTGTTATATTTGAATCTTGACTGTTGGCATTGATAACACATGCGGTATGTTTCAGATAAAGATTGAGTAACTTTTGAACCGAGTGTTTTTATTGTGGGGCAATAGACTATTTATAACAGTGAATCCTGTCATGGAGAAACAGCTTTGATTAAGGAGAGCTAGTGAAGTACTGAAGGCTGCCAGTTAAATGAAAAAAAAAATTGCTGATTTGCCATGATGTCTGATTTGTAATCAAACATTGCCTTGTGGATCTGTTTGTGCCAGCAGGGACTTGTTTGGCCTGAAGGTCACCCATAAGGAGGGGCATTGCTCGGTAGCTTGACACAAACGGAGCATGATGACTGGAAGCTTGATGTTAAGTTAGAATTAGTGCCAGTGACTGGTTTCATTTCCTTTTTGTATTATCCCTTCTAAATTCAGTGATGCTTTTTGTAAGATACTCATCAAAGAATCGCAAGCAAACAGTTAAGCATACTAGAAATTTCATTTGACATTTGTTTTAATTCATTAAGACAGTTTTGACTTGATGATCCATTCATAAAAGTCAGCATAGCATAGCATAGCATCTGGCTCAAGCTGTAATAATGATGTAACAAAGATGGACCCACCCAAAGGCTGAAACTATCTAAATTATCAATGTATATTCAGTTATTTTAACGATGTGTTTTTAAACACATAAAATGCTGAAACAGTTTGATTAGTCGATCAACAGTAAATCAATCAGCAACAATTTTTTAAATAGATTGTTTAATTCAGTTATTAAGCAAGGACGAGAACCATTTTCTGGTTCCAGATCCTCAGATGTGAGTCTGTTTCTGTTTTGTACAGTAGCATGATGAATTAAATATTGTTGGTCTTTAGACTGTTCCTTGCATGCGGACAAAACAAGACATTTGAAGATGTCGCCTTGGGTTTTGGGAAACAGATGTTTTTTTAAAAACAAATTTCTTACATTTTATAGATATATTGATTTAATGGAAACATTGATGCATTAATTGAAAATGATCTTTATCAGTAGTTGTAGACTTGGTGTCCATCTCATGTTACCAAATGATTTTATAACACGTTTATTTTATTTTACCAATAGCCAAGAATCCAGAGGTGTTCAGTTTATAATCATGTTCAGAAATCCTGGGGAGAGTCCTGTGGGTTTCATTTTAATATATAAAGATGACACCATTACATTTACAAATCCATTTTTACATAGTTTTGGAGATTGCTGCATTTATACGAGGATTGATATGTGTTCATTTGGAGAAGAAAGGCAAAGTCTCTGTCACCTCACAGCTGTACATGCTGCTCGTCTCAAGAAAAAAATTACAGGCCTCTGAGAAAGATGAGGCATAACTGACGTCACAGTCAGTCTGATATTGTAGACTAATGGGAGCTTAGTCCGGTCATCTGTTAACCTTTTTATATTTCACAGTTAAACCCAGACAATATGGTATGCTGACATTTTATAGTTCTTGAGAGGAGGAGAGGATTGTTAGTTGTTACATAGCTTTTTTTAATTATATGAAACTCTAAATACAAGAATAATCAATGGTGTGTGTCATCTACTCTTTATAACACCTTTGGAAAGTGATTTCCTGTGTGTGTGTGTGTTTTTAAAAAAATATTATTTAAAAAATGTAACTAATACACAGCTCACCTGTAGCCAGTAGACACAGAGGCCTAGTCTAGTTATAAAGGGAAGCTGCTCTCTCATAATGTTAGATCCATAAACAAATCCGCCTAATCTTTTTTTCAACCTTTAACCTCCAGCAGTTATTAAGAGCCGGCTTCAGTCTAGTGTGAAGCTCGTTGTAAAGCCATTCATGATTAAGTTGTTACTGATTAAAAACGACCTGTCAGGCTCATGTATGATTCCATAGTTCAGCTCGATCATAAATCTGATGTGGCCTCAAAATGATAATTTGTTCGCATTTCTGGCTGAGCTACTGCTCGTCATATTAGTGTACAACATTAGAGCAGGTGTCTGAGTAGTCTAGGGGTTTAAGATCATGTAGCACAACATGAAGAACAGTTGAGGAAGCATTTGTTTAGCAAAGCATTAGCTAATCCTTTCTTTCACGGTGGTGATCAGAGTCGTATCTGTGGCTCACTTTAAGCAATAAGTAAATCTTTAGTCTTTAACTTAGATGTTTGAGTGGTTGGCTGATGGTTTCTGCTCAAGTTTGCCTGCTGTTATTATGATGTTTCAGGTGGTTGTACAAATTTTGCTATGTTACTTTTGGTGGAGAAGTAATGTTAGTGCTTTTTGAGCGTCATTATTGATGACGTCAAACATTTGAATCTGGTTTTACATAGCAGACTGAACAACTTTTTATACAGTTGAAGGAACGCATGTTTGTCACAACTGGGCATAACCAGATATTCGTTCTTCCTCAGCAGCACCGGGTTTCTGTGACTGACAAATTTTTTCTTGTTCCTAAGAAGCTTTTTCTTTCTTTCGAGTATTTTACTCGGCTGTGTCTCATTGATGTCCTGCCCACTTTACATGTGCACAGTTTGTCACGTGGACCAACGCACTCTTGTTATTTGTTGATGCAGGTTAAGAAGAAATTAGCTGCGTTCATTTTTGATGCAGTGGATCTCCTTGCTAATACAAACACTGCAGAATCGTTGTCGCATAACAATGAGATCGCACAAGGCCTGAATCTAGATAGTGATTGTCTTTTGATTAATCATGCAGCCCGCAATTTGCTTGAGATCATTAATTTGGAAAGTAACTGCAACTCAAAGACGTCAAATCATCTTCAGTTGGCCAAGAGGACAGTAACTCAGTTTTTAGTGACAGCTTATTAAATGTTCACAACCTGTATCTACATGAGATAAGCAGCGTAATATATGAAATATTAATTAAATGTATCTTACACATTCAATTAACAACTGTAGCCTGATGTGCTTCAGGAGCTACTTTAAATACTGAAGGTCCTGATTCAAAAATATGAAACTGATCAGATTAAAATGTTGACACGATATGGATCATGGTGATTTCTAGATAAGAGTGACCACTTTGTTGGTCCCTGAGGAACTACAAAAACACACAGTCACACGCACTTGCAGTCTTACAGTGGTGTTACAGAGTGATTTGTCTTTTCACTCAAACAGTCTTTGGCTGAATACAGACACCAGCTGCATAGAGGACATTAACCAGAGAACAGCCAAAGTTTTCATGTTATTGAAACCCATCCCTGGTAACACGATACAATTATATCATCACAAGATGAATCCACAGAAAGTCAATGGACAATCCTATTGGCTAATCACTCAGCCCCAGTTGTAGGTTTCAGTCCCAATATTGGTAAAGTATTGCTGATTATTATTGTCTTTTTATCTGCAGTACTTTATAAGAACAGGACACAACACTGCGCACCCAGAACCATAAATTAGTCTGAGGTAAACCTCATTGTGGTTTACCTTTTTTAAATGCTAAAGTAAAATTTGTTTCTCAGATGTTTTTCGTATTCCTTCTAAATCTTCTGCTGCCTGCAGCTGGATCTTTAGTTGCCTCACTATGGCTTTTACTTATGGACATTCGGTTTATCTCATTTGTGTTATTGTATGAGCGCTGAATATCTGCAAGAGCAATGACTTCATGTGAAGATCATTTCAACAGGCCCCTCCTGGCATTTCCATAAATTTTTATCCCTGTTACACTTCATACAGATGTTCTGTAGCTCAAAATTCAAGCTGGCGCTCTTGTATTCATGTACTAAAAGAGTACAGTTTTCTTTCTCCCTGTGTTTTGTTTATGAGGTCACCCAGATCGTGGTACCCTCAAGAGCAGGATGGGGTCAAATCAGTGTCTTGCTCACTGATACTTCACCTTATCTCATGAACACACTAGAGATCAAACTCAGGCCTTTTTAGTCGGGGATACACTCTCACTGCCACTAAGCCACAATCTTATATTCAGTCTATTTTGGAAACACTTGTCAAGTATTTGTGATAATTTTTTATCCCATGGCAGGACTTAAAACTGCAGATTGCTGTGGTTTTAGTAATGTTTGAACAAGACTTCAGACTGTTGTCTGTTGAACAGTGAGGGAACTGAAGTAGACTTGCCATGTTATTTTCAAGGTCTGACAATTTTATGAACCAACTGTTTCTTTGTAGCTAAATGTGACCATCTGTAAAGCCAAACTCCAGACTTTCCTTATAGCTGAAAATGTTTTGGTTTATTATGTTTTATTTTGTTTGTGTTTACATCTCACTAGGTGGTTTCCCCACATGAATCGAATACCTCATATATTGTATCATAACACTGCAAACCGTTTGACTTTCACCTTTCTTAAGTAGCTTCCTGTTGATGTGTACAAATTGATTAAAAGAAAAACATAAATAATCATTATATAACCAGACATAGAATGGATTGACTGGACAGACAGTCACAGGTTTTAAACAAACCTCTTCTACATCATTTTCTTTTGATAAGCCGGATGCATAGAAAGGACTTGGAACCATTCGCCTTGATTTATGACTCTCTGACCATGTTCCCATTGAGTAGCACTAAGCCTGGATAGCTGCATTTATTTGCATGTCAATGCAATAACTGGAGGATACTTGCAGGACTCCTGGAAATGCTTTTAACTGACTTAAACCAGGCCTCATGCTGTCACTTGTTTATTTTGCATGATCCTTTATCATTTCTGTCAAACACAGTTACTGGTGAAGCTCAGGAGTCTCAGGCAGGTACAAAAGCTACCGAGACTGTCTCGGTTACGTAACAGTTTGGAGGTTGTTCTGTTTGGTCAAATGGCTATTTTTGAACTATGCTGAGAGTGCAGCTAAGCTAAAATCACTAGCTCTGTCCTCGCAGCTCAGAGCACTTATCATGTTTGCAGGCAGGAAAGATGAGTTCTTTTCAGGACACTTCAGGCGTGTCCCAGGTTAAATGTTTGTTGTCCAATGCGGCTGCGGTGCCGTGCACTGAAAGGAAATGCTAAAGTGCTCATCTGTCACAAAGAAATGTATGTAGATGAGGAAACAATTAAGAATGTTATGACAATTTTCCGATTGAGCATCATTCACATCTTAATTTTCCTGAAGCCAGTTGTTTAGAAGCAGCAACAGACGGTGAAACGGACAAGAGCGACACACCAGACAATGATACAGACAAGGGCGGCTTGCCGTTAAGGTTCTCTCTCCATGTCTGGGGTTAATCCTGTTAGCTACCATCAAGTCCCTTCTTTACATTGCGCTGTCAGCTGTATGGAGGACTTGTGGTCTCTATCACTTAGAAACACATACACACACACACACACACACACAGAGACTCTAGGTTGTCTAGTCTAGCCGCTAAGCAGCTTAGTGCTATTGTGGCCCCAGGTGCCAGCAGTGTTGAAGCTCAGAAAGTGAATATTAGCCTCACAATCACTGAATGGTGGGTTTGATTTTTCCAGTATGAGCTGTTGATCTGTGTGCTTCTGTCGGGATGGACTCATTGTCCCAAAATTCAAATCAAAATCTAGATAAAAATGTTTCTAACTCCCACAGTCAGAGTCAGCGTCAGCATTTCCCACTGGCACAATTAATGAAGTCCAAAAATTATATGGTTTGATAAGATAATTGGTAGTTGTGCTGGTAAAATCAGCAGAATTCGCTGCTACCCTAAAAATGATCCTTTGCTTATGCAACTCAAGAGGTTCAGATCAAATGGGCAGAAGGTAAAGAGTTGCTAGTTCAGTCCAAGTTGTACAGTAAATATTTGTTTTTAATATGTAGGGCTGTAGTCTGCTGGTCGACTGGTCGATTAGTTGGTCGATATGCTCTCGTCTGACTAAATTCTCATTGGTCGAATAATCTCCATGTTATTTTCACTATTTTCATTGTAACTTTGAACTCTTCCAACCTAATGGAGACCGCTGGGTCTAACTATACTCAATGTTTATTGAACGTCTACTGAATCTGTGTTTCTCCATAATGACACAACGAGAACCCCCGCCAGGCCCCCCCAAAAAATTTAATATTTGATTTTGATTTGAAATTGACAGCGTTTGGGAGTCTCTGTGCAGCGCTGTTCCGGTACATGAGTCAACCTCTGTCGTTGCCAGGGAAACTATTGGTAGCGTGGCTCCATTAAGGAGTATGTTTGCGTAGCGTGTGGGAAAGAGCGAGGGGCAGAGAAGTGACGGTGGATGCGAGCGGGGCAGAGGAAAAGGTTAGTAGTCAGTTGTCAGTCTGGCAGTAAATGTACAGTACAGACTACAGTGTGTCAGTTAATAAATGCTAAAAAGTCACGTCTGTTGTTTCCCCAAATGCTGGAAAAGTGAAGGGGGTTAGCTCCAAAGTTAGCAACAATGGGTTAGCCTAACCTGAAGACACAAAACAGGGAAATACAGAACAGAGAAATGTGTGGCTGCTGAGTTCACTGTGCACTCTGTCCCATTACACCCCCCCCCCCACAATCAAGCGACTAATCGATTAGTTGAAGATTATGTATGATTTTAGTCGACCAAGATTTTCTTTGGTTGACTACAGCCCTAGTAATATGTATGGAAATTGAGTAAAGTTTGTGGCAGTATTAAAGTGTCAGAAGATGTATGCAGCATTGCATGAATGAACATGGATGACAAGGAGCCCCTAAGAGGGCTTTTCCCCTCCTTGCAGAAAACATTGTTGTACTTTCCTACTTTCTTGCCTCTCAGCTTCATTCACTCAATCCTTGTTTAAAGTTTAATGGTACCATAGGATGATTTTTGTATCAATTCTTGAGTACTCAGACTTGAAAGAGCAGATTAGAAAATGCGATTATAAAGTAAAATTTAATAGCAGTAGGGAACTTTTTGTGAACCTAGTTTTGTTAATACAGATGGGAGTCAACTGATTGCACAACTGTTTCTGTCAGTCCTACAATTATTTTGTCTGACCATCAGCTTTCCTGTTTTTATCTCCTCTTCTCTCTTCATCAGGTGATGGACACGTCTGATCAGTGAGAGAGATTTGGGCCATTGTGAATTATCGTGGAGCGTTTGTCCCGACAGTTGATTGACAGCAGTATCTCCAGTCCACCCTCCTCTGCGTGGCGCTCTTTTTGCCACCACCACCCCCCCCAGGCATCTCTGAAGGAAAAACACCGCTGAGGGATCGGACAGCTCCCCACCCCACACGTCCCAGCCGTACTCCCCCCTGATCATCACCTCACCCTCAACTCCCCGAGAGGGAGAGAACAGCAGCCACCATGGTGCTGTCTCAGAGACAAAGAGACGAACTGTGAGTTCCTGGATGTAAATATGTGGGTGTGAAGGCTCGTTACACATGCAAACAAGCACTGACACATTGAGGAACACGCATGTTCTGCTTATGCACATGGTGTACTCGCATTAAAGTGCATGTACATGTAGGCTTTTTAGCAATGCCTAGAAGTTTGTCTACAGGCATAGATGTACGTTATATAATTTCCCCTCTTGATAGAAGCTGTTTTGGCTAAGTCATCCAGAAGATGTTAATGCAGATGTTGTGAGGAAGAGCATTCCTTCATAAAGTATGTGCAATCATAAAGGAAATGTGAAAAAATGTGAACTTCAAGGTGCTTCACTTGATAGCTACTTAGTGAATATTTCATAACCCACATGACAGGAGCAAAGAAGTGAGGGGGATGGGGAAGGAGAAGGAACTTAACAAAATGATGACTGGTTAATGTGGGCAGCTCCGCGCAGGGGTATCTGCCTGGCTGATCATACGGTATGCACCCCCAGTTCAATACATTCCAGTCCAAGACAGCTCAAAACATCTTAGTATTTAGATGTGAATCAAAGAAGTCAAGAGAACCAGGTTTAAAACATGATTTGATTTGGATATTGCATGGAAATCCTTCTGCCAGTGGTGGCTTAACAATCAAAGTCCAAAACAGACTGTGGTATCAGGGTTACAATTATCAGCCATTGAAACAAGGCCTGAAGCTGAAGCCTAAATTTAGCACCGTTACTCATGAAATATTCACCCTTCATCTCAAAAAGAAGCTGTTTCACTCATTTATATAACTGTGTCTGCGTACATCTGTGTTGTTTGTCTGCAAGTCTATATGTGTGTTTAAGGCTGTTTCCATGTGCTTGTGGTTGCCCGTCCTTGCCCAGTGTTCCTTCTGGTTTCCATAGCAGCACAAAACACAGTTTCCCAGTGATTCGGTCTTTGTGTTTTGTTTTCTTCACTGAAGCACAGTAATTTCTTTTGGCGCTTATTCAGATTTGCTTACATTTAAAGTGGAACTGTGAAACTTGATTCCCAGTGCTCCCATCTGTTAGACAGGGTGTGGTCTCCTTTTTTTTTTTTTTTTTTTTTTTTTAAGGAGGAACCAGCTTTTTTGTTAAGGTGGAGCTAATATATAATAAATGGCAACCTCACTTGGACATGTAATTTAATATAGCACAATTTTGGACATAATCAAATGAAACTGCACTGTTGTTAACCACTTCAGAGTGGCTGAGGGGATATGCAAGCATCTGTGAGGTGAATTTTGTGACCAGTTAACACCTAAAACCTTTCAATCTATTTTATTCTACTTTTTCCTCAGAAACCGGGCTATAGCCGACTATCTCCGTTCCAATGGATACGAGGAGGCCTATTCCACCTTCAAGAAAGAGGCAGAGTTAGATATGGTAAGGAGAAAAAAAAATTGTGTACATTTAAGTTTTTACCAAGAGAGATGTGGATTATTTTTCTTAGTGTCTCCTTTTTTCTCCTTTCATAGAATGAAGAGGTAGATAAAAAGTATGCAGGGCTTTTGGAAAAGAAATGGACCTCAGTCATCAGATTACAGAAGAAGGTAAGGAATGTTTGTGTGCAAGCTGATGTTGTATTTTATTATTGTCTGAGATGTTTGATATATGAAGTGCAAGGAGTATCGTTGTCATGATCTAAACAACCGTATAGATGGCATGATACTGTAAAATAGTTGGGATAAGAGTTTTCTGATCACCTGATCTCTAAACTTACCTCACCTCTACTCAGGTGATGGAGTTGGAGTCAAAGTTGAATGAAGCGAAGGAGGAGATGACACATGGAGGATCTGTGGGTCAGAAGAGAGACCCCAAAGAATGGATCCCCCGCCCCCCAGAGAGATATGCCCTGAGTGGGCACCGCGCTCCAGTCACACGAGTCATATTCCACCCTGTCTTCTCTGTCATGGTCACAGCCTCTGAGGATGCTACTATTAAGGTGTGTGTTAATAAGCAGGTTTATACACTGAGTTCCCATTTTCAAAATGCATCTGATGCAGATATTGCAACCCAGTAGTCATGCTCATAAATCCTAATTTCATGAATTTATCATATTCAGTTTTTTTTTGAGACTGTCAAACCTCTTTATGTCTGTGGGGGATGACAAAATATTAGAAACACCATTCAAAGTAATGCAATACAATCGACAGCTCCAAACCACTACAGCTCCAGAAAGTCCACAGAGATAAATCAATTCCTTTGACAGTTTCAACAAACACTGGGCTTTATTGCTGGGCTGTTGCATTAGACAGTATTACATTTAGTGCACCTACAGTACAACTGGCAACTCTGTACAAATGTATCCCAGTAGACTGGGAGAAATGGTATTGATATATTATGTATGTATTGATGAAATTGGATTAAATTGATAATATTGTGAAAAAATGTTTTTCATAGTTTAAGAAAATCTAATTGACCTACTGTAATACTGGCTTCTGTCACAAAAATGACCCCTTTACAACATATCAATGCATCAATGTCAAGAATTAACAGTCTTATCACTGATATATTATGCATCAATTTGTTCATCAAGAGATCTCTTGTGTGTTCTTCAGACTTTGCTTTTGTTATGTTCACATAATATTAAGTCTTTTCAAGAGTGAGCTTTCGTTTGAAAATGCGTCTCTTGCAGGAATATTAAAACACAGAGTTGGCTGCGTGCAGCAGCATTTACAAGCAAAATCAGTGAGCGTTGCAGCGCACCACAACATAGCCTCCGCAGCTCTGACCCTTCAGATCAAAGCTGTACTGCAGATCTGAGGCTTTTCTCTCTTTTTATCCTCTGTGCTTCTGCTTCAACACACTTTCCCCCCTCTGCCTCCTCCCTTTATCATCCTCCTCCCTCCCTCCCTCCCTCCCTCTCTGCTTCCCTTCCTTCCCTGCTCAGTTTCTTTTTTCTGCTTTGTCACTGCTCATCTACGTGGAGATGGGCTGATGCTCTTGTTGTCAGAGGCAACACTCCCAGAACACTGCGCCTTAGGAAATATGCAAATCTGTTTCTCTTTCGACCCATCCCTCTAATTTCCTTTTTAGCCTTTTTATTGATTAGCGAGTAAACAATGTCAGCAGATCATTTAATTTTTATTACTTTTAACTAAATGAAACAGCTTTGTTTGTTTAAATCGCGTAACCTGCATGTCTATGTCCACACTTTCTGAAAGTTAAATTTGAGATTAATGTCAAAACACTTGATCTAACCTGCACCCCTTACTGCCTTTTGATGGTGTCAAAAAACACATTTGTCATCTGATATTACATCTACTAAAACTTGTCCCATCCCTCGTCTGACATGCCTCGACATCATGTCAATATAATAAGTTTCGCTCTTAGGCCACAAGACATAATTAAAATTGACCTTCTAGGTAAGGTATAGAGCTCTGTTTGATTATTGTGGTTATAGACTGAAGTGACTCATTGACAGCAGCTGTCTGTCTGATTTTAGGTGTGGGACTATGAGGCAGGGGACTTTGAGCGAACCCTAAAGGGCCACACAGACTCTGTGCAGGACATCTCCTTTGACCAGACGGGGAAGCTTCTGGCTTCATGTTCAGCTGACATGAGCATCAAACTTTGGGACTTTCAGGGTTTTGAGTGCATCCGAACAATGCATGGTAAGACATTATAACAGGAATAACAGTGTGTTGTATTTAATACAGTAACACAGGACACTTGTTATATACAATTTGAATTAGAAATAGGTATAACTACTTCACTAAAAAGTTTGATTTGGTGTTGTGTTTGATATAACGATGTAAAACACTCACATGCACATAAGTGGATCCAGTGTGTATGAAGGTTTATATTCAGTTTTTTCATGAAACTAAACACAAACCTCATTTGTAATGAAGGGTTCATGTTCTTTTAGAAACCCAATAGTTTTTGGAAACATAAATCTGTCTTGGTGGTTTAAGTATTAAGATGAATTCAGACCAGTAACACAACTAAACTCTTGACTGTGTCGTCCAGGCCACGATCACAATGTGTCGTCTGTAGCCATCATGCCAAATGGTGACCACATAGTGTCTGCCTCCAGAGACAAGACCATCAAGATGTGGGAAGTGGCCACTGGGTAAGTGAGGGGGAACCTTGTTTTGACTCTCAGTACTATGTGCTGTCATTGGTACGAGGCCCCAGAAAGGTGATGGTGGGAATGTTTTTCTGAACTACTTTTGCTTTACCTTGCAGTTACTCTTTGTGTCTCGGGCCAGTTCTTGAGTTAAAATACAGTCAGATATTACAGAAGGGAAAGATGATGTCACACTTTAAAGTTCAGCGTTTATTGCTAATTATTCTTCATGAAAAGGCAGAGCTCCGACAGTAGCCACTGGTTGTGACCACAGCTGTAGCTGTAGCTGTTCTGTCTGGCTGTGGGTTGAGCTACAGTTGAAGCTGTGGATACAGTTAATGTTAGAGCTACAGCTGCATTTGTGGTTATTTACGGTGCTACAGATGTGGCTATGGGAATGTGGCTGCTCTTAACTGCTCCTGTTAACATTAGCCCTGAAAGACTTGAACCTGGTGCTTCTATCAAATATGACAGATGTTTTATCAATATATACACCACAGGAGTTCAAGAATAGCTTCATCCGCTCAGCCTGCACAGCCAGTTAATAGTTAGTTACATCCATTAACAACCAAACAGCTTCAGTCATCATAACAATCAAAGCCACAGCCATAATTTCAGCAACAGTTAAAGCATGGCTGTAGCAGCAGCTGGTCATAACGAAGTGTATAGAACTAGGCTAACTAGTCTCCGCTAGTTATCTCTCATAAGTCAGTGACATAGACTTACAGCTGAGGGGTCGCCCACTCGTGCTGTGACTGTAACTGATACATAATATTATATCATAATACAGCTCAGCCTTCCTTCATGGATCAGAGGGAGAACTTAATGTGAGAGAAAGCAAACGTGTTGCAAGGGAATGTAGTGCTGGGAAAAAAAAATCCAACCATGACCTTTCGGTTTTTTTTTTTTTTTTTTGTAGACCATTCTTTTTGTAACGGGAACTTCCATCTGTGAATAGTTCATTGTCTTTTTTTTTTTTTTTTTTTCCATATTCTCATTTCCCGTACTTTAATTCTTCCCTCCCACGGCTTTAATTTTATTCCTGGTAATATTGCGTTACTTTACATTACAGTGAATTTATGCTTAAAGCTGCACATCCATAATTTAACTTTGTACAATATTCCCATCTGTAGGTACTGTGTGAAGACCTTTGCAGGCCACAGGGAGTGGGTGAGGATGGTGCGTCCCAACCAGGACGGCTCGTTGATCGCCAGCTGCTCTAATGACCAGACAGTGCGTGTCTGGGTGGTCTCTTCAAAGGAGTGCAAAGCCGAGTTGCGGGAGCATGAACATGTGGTAGAATGTATCGCATGGGCCCCTGACAGTGCCCATCCCACCATCCTGGAGGCCACAGGCTCAGAGGTACGTACACCTGCTGCAGGATTGGACATTTACCTACAGAGGATGTAGTGTGTGTTTGGTTCAGCTGCAGGGTTTCCCACAGTTGTTTATAGCAAAGGCAGACCACGTGCACTACATGAATGACTGTCTCATTAGAAATTACCACACTGAATAAAACCGTAAACTTAGGAGGAAACAGAAGAGGCACTATTTCAGGGATCTAAGTGAAGCTTTTGTTACGACAGTCACCTCGTTAGAAATTCTATGTATCACGAAAGATGAGATCAGTCTGTCACAGTCAGCTGGGCATGTGTGAAGAATACGTTTTTTAAAATATGCAGTTTACATATCTGCATCTTTGTTTATAGTCTCGTCTTTCCTTATCAGAGGGACTTTAATGTTATGTGTCTGTCAGTCAGTAGTGATTTGAGTGGATGGTGGGACTGAAGTGGCAACATTGCAACAGGAACACACAGTGATGTTTAAAGAGAAGCGTTTTTTTCTTCAATATTTTTATCATTGATATCATAATAACGTGAACTGCCACTCTACTACATTAAGAAGGCACCTTTTGGTAGCAAACTGCATTGTTGTCTTTCATTTAGCCAATGTACATGTTCCATGTATCTTTTGTTTTGCAGAGCAAGAAGAGTGGAAAGCCTGGCCCCTTCCTTCTGTCTGGATCCAGAGATAAAACAATTAAGATGTGGGACGTCAGCATTGGCATCTGCCTTATGACTCTGGTGCGTAGTGTGATGGTTCCTATGACAATCTCAGTGTTACTGCTTAGGAGTGAGGGGAGCGGAGGATAATCTGTTTTGTTTCTTCAGGTGGGACATGACAACTGGGTGCGTGGGGTATTGGTGCATCCTGGAGGAAGATTCATAGTGAGCTGTGCTGACGACAAAACCATTAGGATCTGGGACTACAAGAACAAGCGCTGCATGAAGACCCTGTGTGCCCATGAACACTTTGTTACCTCTCTTGGTAAGACGGTTATTAATGGAATTAATTTAGCATCTTCTGCTTCTCAAACATTTAACAATAACTTTTACTGAACTTATAAAAATACAGAACCTGGAAATGCTCCCCTTCAGATGCTGATTTTTGTTATTTAAATGATTGAGCTTATCTTTAACGCAGCACCTAAACAAGTGTTTACTTCTCTTGCAGATTTCCACAAGACTGCTCCCTACGTGGTGACAGGCAGTGTCGATCAGACAGTCAAAGTCTGGGAGTGCCGCTGAGACTGTCTCCCATCTCTTGCCCTGTCCTGCTTCCCTCCCAACTCCAAAAGCAGCCCTATATCCCCAACCTATCCCGGCCCTCTTCCCTTCTGTCCCGACACCGAGCCCAGCCCCTCAACTCTCGCACTCCAAACCATAGTTGACCATGGCGCTTTACCTTCTCCCCTTCCCCTTCCCCCTCCCCTCCTTCTCCCCTCTCCTTCCCGCCTCCCCTACATCGGTCCAGCCCTATTAAGATGACTATTGTCCTTTTATGTAAATTATTCTGGATGTAGGGTACGCTTAATAAATGTCACGCAATCTCTGACACATAAACACACTCAAAAGATAAGAAGTATTCCTTGCATGGTGAATCAAACAAAAAAAAATTGTATACTGTTAAATTTGCCGAATTTGCATACTGTTGTTATGACTTCCTGTCGGGTCAAAGGGTAAATATTCCTGTGTGCTGGCGCAGGTGGATTCCGGTTTAACTGACAGTGCACGAAAACCAACAGCGCCCCTTGTAGAAGGGGGTTTAGGTTTTGTTTAGTTTTTGTTTTACTCCATGCCTCCATCGTTGTGGTCTGTCGCTGAGCGGATGGTGATAGAGAGGGTGTGAAGAAAGTAAGTGTAAAAGAAAGAGAACGAGTGGAAGCTGTCCAGGATAAGATGATAACAAGTTGAAGAAAGAAAGAAAAAAAAAAATGAAGCAGGATGCAGCTCCTCAGTTGAATCACACAAGGTTCTGTGGGTGAGTGCGCGTGTACATGTGTGTGTATACATTGTGTGTGTGTGTGTGTCTGTATATTACGACAGGAGAATCTCTCCGCCATCTCTGCTCTGGTCAGAGGAGAGAGGAGGAGGCAAAGCTTCTCACCCACTGTGTTCATTCATACTACTTCATCTCTTTTAACAAAACTTGCTTTCTAGTAGACACTCACAGGACCTTAACGATCCCTAAGCTGCTGAGAGCACAGGCACACGCCCCCCCATAGCAAAAGTGTGTTTTACAGAGGAAAAAGTCTGCTCACCTTGTAAGAGGTTTGTGTGTGTGTATGTCACCCCAGAGAATCGCCCAGTGCCCTCTTTGCTCGCTATCTCTGCCTTGTTAACCCATTGAGGGCTCCCTCACACGGGATTTTCATTCTGCTTTCTGTGGTCTCACTGCTCTCTTTACACACACATACACATACACTCACAAATGCACATACACGCACAGTAAAAAAAAAAAAAAGTTGTGTATCAATATATCTGGATGTCATTGTTTGCAACATAATTAAATAAAATTCTGTAAATATAAGTCATTTGTTTGTGTGCTTTCTTTGAGGACAGGAGGTGAAATGAGATGAGGGAAAACTTCAGGGAGTCAGACAGGGTTTACCACCGCAAAGGTTGGAGTTAGCGAGGTTAGATCCTGCAGCACACTTTCCAGTCCATCTCACATCTAATAATATATTTATATAATAAATGTACAAATGCTGGCAAAGGCAGCTGCGATCACAGTGGTATAGCTGTGTGGCGCTGCATTTTTTCCTACCTTGGAATATCCATATTTTGAAGAATACTGGTTTGATAGATGTTTGTGTTGAGATATAAACATTTTTTAGATTCTAATTAGGCAGAATTACTTGAAATTGATTTGAGTCACAATTAGTGCAGTATTTTATGTCACACATTATTGTCTTCAGGTTTTGCTGTTTAGATATTAACTGTTTAATGCAGGGTCACTGTTACAAAAAAACAAAAACAAAACTATGACACTTGATAATATTAAATTCTGGTATTGGGAAAGTACAATTTGTTTCTCAAAAATTAAGGCAAATAAATGTAATTTTGGGACATGTTAACTGATAACGGCCTTATAACACATTGATTTTGTGAGAATGGCTTCTGATTTAATGAACTCCCACCTGCGGCCTTCAAAAAGAAGTGTTCATTTTAATAGATTTTCATCTCATTACTTAAAATCATCAGAGTGAAGCCTTTAGAAAGAAATGGGTCACCAGACAAAAGTTGGAAAACTGCTCTAGACAGGAAATATTATTTATGTATAACTGAGGCTCAGCAGCACAGATGTTGGTTTAGTGCTACACTGAAGCACACTAGTATCTTTTGGCAACTTCTGTCTGAGGTCAGAGGCTGAGTCATTGCTGCTACTGATGCAGAAAGAGGAGGAACAGATCAGTCCAGTCATAGTGATTTTTTAATGAATGATCAGTTGGGAGAGGGTGTGGTAAACTAAAATATATTAAGTGTGATGTGGAGAGGATAGTTTAATAACTCTTGACGTTTATTCCTCAGGTACAGTCCAATTACACTGCGAGCTCAGAGTGGAAAGAGGCAAAGCCGTCAGGAGGCAGCAGGGACAGTTCAGGCCCCCTTATCAATTATGTACAGTACCCCAGCCTACTTCTGCACTCGCACACACCTGCTCGCTCACCCACACAGCAATTACTCTTACTCTGTGCACTGCAGTATCCTGGCAACAGTTGCCAGGATGGCAAGTGTGCAAGCACCACACCTTGTTCTGTCCTGCAGGTCTTTGAGGGTGGAGAAACGGGGAGTGGCAAGGATGAATGCAGAAAGGAAAGCGGTTGTAGCACAAGGGTCATGTAGAAAAAGGCCAGTGGCAACGCTTTGGACTGAATAAGATGAAGGGCGGAAACCGGGCAAGCTAGATGAAAGTGAGAAGTGGCTCCATGTGACTTAATGAAAGGATAAGAAACCTGTCCCAGTCTGAAAACTCCTGTTTCTCAACAGATGCACTGGAGTAGAAACATTGGCCTACATCCGCCAGCCACCACTCTCTCATGCCTTGCACACTGCCCCCCCCCCTCCCACCCCCCTTCCACATACACGCTAAAGACATCAAAACAAGCTAGAAGAAGCTCACTTTCTCATTTATATTGCTTCTAGGTCACCCATTTCTCTCTCACCCTGACAAAACTGTTAATACAAATTTGTGACCAAGAGAAGGAAGTGAAAGGAGCTGCAGAGAGATAGAAGCCAGCATTGATTCAGATAAGCTGGCGTGAGAAGAGTGGAGGGGTTTCAAGGTCAGTGTATATAACAGGCCTGTCCCCGTCAGATGCAGCAGTATTGATTCTCTCACGTAGGATTGATAGATTTCATACAGCAGGCTGGTTTTTCTTTATTAAACATATGCAGACAGATACTAGTAGTTTCAAGTGCAAATGAAGCACAGACAGCTGCGGGGTCTGTGTTAATATATAGGTTTGTATGTCATCCCACTATACCTTATGTGAGTCCCACTATAGTTTACGTGACCAGCGTTCTAATCCCCCCGTAAAGCCTGAGGAGGAGGAGGATGCTGGGGATGTGTGGAGTAGCTTTGGAAGAAGTCACAGGATGTGGCGCTCTCTAGTGGTCGAGCGTGTTGAGAGGTCCATGTCCCTATAAGGAAGCAAACGGCCACTTCCTTGCAGCATGAGCAAGTGTGTGAGTGGATCACATGGATGTAATGGAAAAGATAATAAACCTGAACATCTCGTGTCTCGAGGGGAGGAAGCTGAAAGGAAACATTAACGCGGATTTGCCTTTGTTTTTATTATGCCCTCATATTGGCTGTAAGATACAGAAAAGCCTTTAAAAGTGACGACATTTTTGTTTGACTTGACAAGGACTATGGTTGTAACAGGAGTAGTGGGTCGTGTAAACATAAGTATTCTGTCTTATTTAATGTTCAGATTTGAAGTTCTGTGTTTTAGATAGATGTCTAAGATCTGATAACGTCTAAATATCCGTGTATTTTTCATTTTCTGTGCACACCCAAAGAAATAAGCCAGTGATGATAATCTACCACATTTAATTCACAGCATGTTGTCAATCTCTTAAATTACTTAAGTTTTCTGATATAAGATTAAATATGGATTGTTTGGGAGATTTTATCAAAGTGTTAAGTTTGGGTTATGGATCTGGTTTGTGATGTAGTTAAGTTTAGGGTTATGGAAATGGGTTTTGAGTGTAAAATACATGTTTGATCCTCTGTTTTTTTATGTGTGAAGAATATTAGAACCACCTGTTATTGAGAGACACTGCTTTTTCATCGCATACATGTAGCACGTGTTTCTTGATTCAGGCAACAAATCCTCAAGTTGAATCAAAGCAAAACAATAAAGTTATCCTTTTTCCTCCCCTCATGTCTGTGCCACTCTTTGCTCCGTGCATTTGTTATTTTGTTTAAACACTTTCTCTGTTTTAAGTCTCCCGTATTCCATTTCTTCCTCTTTGTCTCTGCTCTGTAGATCCACTAGTGATGCAGCACTTCTAACTGGGTCAGCCCATCCCCGCCTCACATCCCTCCCACCCTCTCCTGTCTTTCCAAGCCACCCCCTCTTCCTCCTCCTCTCTTTCCTCTGTATATGCATACATCCCTATCCCTCATGTGCTAAACATGTGCTGCGGCGCTCTATTCCCAGTTCCCCTCCCTCTTCCCTTTCTGCTCGATTCATTTTCTCCCATATGTGCTGTCATGCTGCTTCAGCCTGTTGCAAAACGACTCCTACCCTGCTCACACACACACACGTGCACGCCCGCGCACACACACACACACACACCCTTGTTCTTTTTTTTTTCCATCTTGAGTTTTAGGTTGTTTTGGGCAAACCTGGAAAACTAATCTGTGGCTTGACAGTCGTGCTAGTAATGGTGTTAGTAGGTTTGTATGTGCTGGCAGGGCGCATGGCGTGGCAAAGGCAGCTCTTATGTACCTCTGAGCTGCTGTTTTGATTGGCTGAGACACTTAGACGCTGTGATGGGGTAGAGGATATACGACTGAGCAGTGTCCAATCAAAGACTGTTACCATGCAGCCATGCGCACACTACATACATGCATCTGTATGTATACAGTATATAGACAAACACACAACTGTAACATAAACCATTAATCATAACATGAAAATAAGATTTTTTTCTCCCCCTGAGGGACATACAGTCTATTGCATGAAACACTACTGCTGTTACATATCTAACATAGTCACAGCATACCTCCAACATAAGTAGAACATAAGTGCATAATACCATATGGAAAAAATGAAGAAAGAGAAAGAAAATCCTTGTGATGCAATAAATCTGAAGCAGAGACATCTGGGAAAGAGCTGCAGGTTAACTGGTCTGGTAGAAATGAAAAAGAAAGAAGGGGAAATCAAATGCATTTTTTAAAAAAGAGGGATACTGGAATAATAATACAAGAAAACATTTTTGTTAACATTTTGAAGACATTAAAACAACAATTTCAACATATATCCTCTCAGACATATGCAATATCCCCCTTTTTTTGTCCCCAAGAAGTCAGATCGTTCCAGGTCGTTCCAGTACAAAGCTCCATCCAACTGGAATAATCTTTCTCTTTTTGTTGGATCTATTACCTCTTTCTGCTGCTTCAGGACATCTTCTTTTCTCATCTTAAAACAACCTGTTTATGCTTGACAAACTGCTTAATTGCTCTTTATGCTGATGTAATTCATTCATTATCCGGGTCAGTGTATCCAGTTTTTCTTGTACAACAGCTGAGGGCCGGAGGTGTGGGTGGGAGAGGGTGAGCGAGCTGTCTGTGTATTTGCAGTGTGTGTTTGTTATGTAATTCTGTTTTTGTTTGTATGTTTTATAATTTTATGTCTATAGGACACAAATGTGATGCTACATCTCAAGGGGCTGTCCTTTCAATAAATTCAAACATAATGATACCAACAACTGTTTTTTTTAATTATAAAATTAAATAGACATATCCATAAGATCTTTTTCTAACTGGCTGCCACTTAATAGTATAAACATTTTTAAATGACAATGAAAATGTATCTACTTGCTCATAGTTGGTTTCTTTCCATTAAAAGGAAATAAAGTCAAGCTTATCTTAAAAAAAAAAAAAAAAAATTATATGTAGACCTTAAATGACAGATATGATAGTTATTCATCTCAATATGTCCAAAACACATTATTACAAATTATTATTTTCTGCACAATTGAATAAAAAAAATTGTAATCACGTCACACATGTGGTGTAAAACAGATTCCTATTAATATTTAATTGTTAAAACTTACAATTTGGCATGAATGCTTATGATTTAAGCCTTAAACTCGGCCTACTGCATTAAAGGGAAATCAAGTCAAGCTTTATCAAAAAAAAACCATTTATGATCTGTAGACCTTAAATGATAGAATCTTATATGATAGTTATTGATCTTAATATGTGCTTCCAAAACACAGTATTGAGGATTTTTTTTTTTGCACAATTGAATAAAAAAAGTGTGTGTTAAACAGATTCCTATTAATATTTAATTGTTAAAACTTACAATTTAGCATTAAATGGTTACAATTTAAGCCTTAAACTCGACCTACTGAATAATAATAATAGTGCATTTTCTGCTCAGCAGTCACCCACATGCGTCAGTAAGTCCCGCCCCCTCGCCGTTTGATTGACAGCTGTGATCCCGAGACAGCAGGGTGGCCAGTCACGCTCTCGCCATGCAAATGAGCCGCGCTCGGGCCGGGCGGGTGCCCATGTGGACCAGCACCATGCCTTGTTGTTCTGAGCGCTGATTGGCTCGCTGGCGCCAGATCGGTGTTCATGCGCTGCGGGAAGGAAAACACGGAGGCCCGGAGCACAACGGACGGGACTTCGTTCTGTCGTTTCTCGCGGGGATAACGCGAGTACACCGGTAGCCCCGGTTGTTGTAGGAGCTTATAAACTCATGTGGTAATAGTTATAATATCTCTAACGTCAAAGGGAGTTAAATGGTGGGTTGCCTGAGCTGGCAGCGCGGAGTAGCAGGCAGTGATGCGGTCTCCGGTGCTTGTAGGAGGCCGTAGTAACAGGGCGGGGCAGGACTCCGGGAGGGGCGGGCCTTAACGAGAACACGACTCGCCTTGTTGTGTGTGTATTCCCGTGCTCTCATCGCCATCTTGTTGCAATCCTATTTTTTTTTTATTTTTTTTTTTCACGTATGCGAGGATCTACTTTCCGATTGCTCGGATTAAAAATCACCCCTCTTATTTGAGGAGAAACGCAGGGGAAGAAAAGCTCGGGCGTGCGGGTGTGAACCGTGCACACGGCGCTTCCTACCGGGACACTACCTTACCCCCAGCTCGGTCTTTTTCCTCCTTCCGTCCCGGGCCACCGGGTCGCCTGCCGTGAGGATTTACGCGCAATGAGCATCGATACACTTCTGGAGGCGGCCAGATATCTGGAATGGCAAGCCCAGCAACAACAGATCACACGTGGTGAGTTGAACATCAGACCGCTGCAACCTGAACGTACGTGACACGGACCGGATCAGTGTGAGCTCAGTCCTCCGCTGCTCTTATTGAACCGTATCCCGTCACTATCCACGGCTTGGCTCGCGTTTACAACCGACCCGCCTATAATGGACGGAAGCGTGTGTAGTTTTCTGGTTTGTCATCCTGGGTTCATGCCAAATAAATAAAATAAAAAAAGATTCCCTGCAAACCTTGATAATTCCCGAGTGGCTGATTATTGCACATATTTGTCTTCTCTTAATGCGGAAACAGGCAAAGTTGAACTACTTTGCGCGCTCTCGGTGTGTGTGTGTGTGACAATTTCAAGTGACTCACCGTAGGCGCGCGCGTGTGCGTGCGTATGTGTGTGTGTGTGTGTCAGACAGATAGCAGAGGGGTTCCTGTGCATTTCTGCTCTGTATCTTTTGTTATAAGGGTCAGGAGTGCACTTTATTGCAGCATATGCATCTAGAAGCTCAAATGCATTTAAAAAAACGATTCAAACTGGTGATGTAATAATATTATATTTTTTCTCAGGGTTTCCGTGTATATGTGTTATAAAAGACCCCCTCTCTGAATCGATTTGCCCTAGTTTTTGTCCGTCGAGCACCGGCAGGGCGGTGGCGAGCAGCGGCTGCTCTTTACATAATACCCTGACATCGCTCAGCTATCTTATGACACACACCGGGGCGGGCCCTCACACGCTCGCCTCGTTCCGTGTGTATACGGAGCGCGCGCGAGACTACATAAAACATACTATTCGTTTGAAACCGATGAGTTGTCAATTGAAATAATCATCACTAAACAATATAAAATACAGGGGTTGGGGGGCTGCTTTTTGTGTTTCACCCCCTCTGATGACGTGTCAGACAAATCAACCCACTCCCCCCCTCCTCCCTCCTCCCCGCATACTCGCCCTACCGCGTGCCAGGAACCGCCCACAACGACCACGTGCACAACCCCCCCCCCTCTCCTCTCCCACACACACACACACACACCGCCCTTCCCATTCAGCCTATTGACAGTGGCGGGTCAGAGAGGGAGAAAAAAGAGGGGAGGGGGGTAAGTAGGGCAACCTCGCCTGCACGCCCCCACCCTAAACCCAGACTCAATGCAAAAGTTATGTAATTTACGTTTGCGTGCATTTGGCAATCTGGAGCATGGTGAGTGTGTGGATTGTAATGCAAGAGCTGGAAAAACCAGTTTGGGATGCACCAGTATGCAAGAATACTCTCAGCTGATGGCAATTTTATCGTCTGTAATGTGTCAGATATTATTTTCACTCCTGGTATGAGGCCCCTTATGGAATCTACTCTTTAAAAGTATGTTATATTAGCAATGGAAAAGGAAGAAATTACTGACCAAAGTCTCCTTTTTTGCAACTAAAAAATCATCATAATGCTTTTAAAAAAAGGATACTTTCCAATACTGATATACAGTATATTATTATACTGAAATAATCAAACTGACAACTTTAGCGATGAGCTGTGTTTCACTGTTACACATTACAGGAGACCTAACTGCTTATCATTGTAAAACAGACACTTTACAGTTTTGTTTTTGTACCAGTCTTTGATTACAGAAGCTGGACAAAAGAAATTTCTGGTACGACACTACGATAAGCTCTTGATCACCCAGACCGACTTAACAGATAGGAAGTCTGAATGAAAGAGCCCCTTCAAATGTGCTTTCAATGTAAGTTTTTTTTTTTTAGGCTTCAGCAGTCTGAGTTAATCATATCAAATGGATATCTGCCACATTTACAGTCTTTTTGGCATCAAATTCCCTCTTTGTGTTTCCCTGTTGAGCTGCAGCAGAAGTATAGTAACAAAAAGAGGGACTTTGGCACTAAAAGGACTTTAACGTTGAAAGATATCTACTTGATTTGACTAATTTCGACTCTTTTGTCCCCCATCACTTGCATTGTAAGTTCATTATGTAGGGATCTTCTAATGGCCAGTATAAACAAGAGGAATGATTACAGCAAGAAAAGCTAGTTCAATGATCATTTGGGCACCTGATGACTGTTTTAAGACCGACTTGAAAAATTGTGAACCCGTCCTTTAAAACCAAGCATAATGCACTTATCAATCCATCTTACACTGCAGGCCAGGAGTTAGAAGAGATTGTAATTCTGCTGCAGCACAATTAACAGTGTTTTAACTGGACTGTTGTCAAATCTCAGAGACATACCGTAGTTGTGTTTGTGCGTATCGCCTTGATGAAAGTAACCACGCGGGCCTTCTCTGAGGTGAACTATTGCCCTATCTGAAAGGAAATTGCGTCATCAGAGGAGACGAAAGTGTTACTTAACGTGTAGCCAGACGTGTTGGCAAGTGGTGTTTCTGTTTTGTTCTATAATGGTCGTGGTGGCCGGGATGTGTGTTGGCGTTGTGCAGGTTTGAGGAATCCCTGGGATCTTCTGTTTCTAATGTTGCTGTTTCCATGGTAACGGAGGGCTTTCCGCATTGCTTTTGAGTCTGCCTGCCACGGTGTGCAGTAACTACTCACTCGTATCAAGAAGTGTGTGTTATGTGTGTGTGCGCACTTCTGCGTACACAACATGAGCACAGCGTGGGAACATTCCTGTCCTACGGTGTGATTTTTTTTTTTTCTTTTGTGACATTTATGTTTACATTTTGTTTTCTTTTGCAATGCAGCAATGCTTCATTTATATGTTGTCATGGTGCCAACTCCGGGTGATCCAGTGTGAGTGGCTCCTTGACAATAGACCACTCCCGTTGGTCAGACGGTGCTGACATAGCCCAGGGGTAGAAGCATGCTCAGTGCTGGAACGGTCCAATCGCAGCACAGACAGAGGGGGGTTCTCTCCAGTCAGGAAATAGATGCAGACTCGATTTCTGTGGTTATTTCCCCCCTCCCCATCGTCTTATTCCCTGATGACATCATTCTTTGTGTGTGTTTGTGTGCACGTACTGTTTAGAGGTATACAAAGTGACATCCGCCCTGATAAAGTGATCTGTAGCATAACAATGAAACAACCAATATTAACAAAAGGGAACTTGCATATTTGTTGCATGTTGGTCTATAAATTACAAGTAATTCATGTTTTACAAACTGGATGCACATAATCCTTCATATTCGTAAGCATTCAGGGATATTAGTGTGTGTGTGTGTGTCTGCATTGGTGTTGTCACATTGTGTATGCAAGGATATGAAAAGCAAATTTAACCAATGTGTGCATGCAAATACTCAGCATGACTTTTTCTTGCATGTGAACTGAGAGCAGGTTGTCTGATGTTTGACCATCACACTTCCTGGTTGAGCCTTCTTACATTCGCCCTCATCGTCTGTACTTCTAATTTCTTTTGTTCGTCTTGTTTTCTACAGAGGAAGAGCAGCGCAAAGAGAAGGAGCTCATCAACAGGGAGGCAGAGTCGAGACGCGTGGAGCTTGTCGCCTCTTCGTCCCTGACAGTCAGAGCCAACCATGTCGCTTGGGGCGATGACCCTCACCGTCAACAGCCGCACCACCCTCCTGCCCCTCCACTCCCCTCTCTGCCACCCCCTCAAGTCCCCATTGCTGTCATTCCAGTGGTCCCAGTTGTCACTGCGACACCCTCGGTCCCAGCCCTTCCGCTTACAACGCCGATTGCAGCGGCACCAACGACACTTAATGGCTCCCCGCCAGCCAAAAACGCCTCCTCCCCTCCGCAGCAACAACAACAACAGCAGCAGCAGCAGCAGCAGCAGCCGCAGCCACAGCCGGCCTCTCGCCACCTGTTGTGCGCCCCCCAGATGAAGTTAGAGACAACTCCGCAGCTTGTTGGTGTAAAGCCCAACCAACCACAGCCTCAGGTTCAGATTCAGTACCCAACCTCCATCAGCACTAACGGCTCTGGCTCTCAACATGCACTGATTCCTCATCAAGCTCCACCCACATCTCAGCCGCGGCCTAATGGAGTGACGATGGAGGACCTGAGGGGGATGGAGGGGAAGAGGAGACCTGGAGGGTCAGTTTATGTGTATGTGTGTGTATTAAATTTGATTTTTAGAATTCAAATGTGTTTATTTTTGTATTTGATCATTTATGTTGTGTGTTTCCAGAGCGGGGACCAGAGAGGTGCATAACAAACTGGAGAAGAACAGGTTAGTTATTATACAAACTTCTCCATTATTGCAGTTGATGCTAACTTGCCAGGAGTAAAAGAAAACAGCCTTGTGTTTTTCTTTAGCTTGACCACCACATACACATATTTTTATGTTTTACCAAGTGTTTTATGAAAGAGTTTCATAAGCCCAAATGTCATGGCATTTCCTCAGCCTATAGAGAACCGTGAAATCCTTCACAAGCATGGAAAATCAGAGTTATGAGGTCTCTTTAAATGACAAGAGCATGGTTAACTTCTGAACCATGCTATTTTCCAAGGCAGTTTGCTAATGACAACCATACCAAAGTGTGACTTTCTCGTTTCTGACTCTTGGCCCTTCAGGCGAGCGCACCTCAAAGAGTGTTTTGAGACGCTGAAGAAGAATGTTCCAAATGTTGATGAGAAGAAAACCTCCAACCTCAGCGTCCTCCGCAGCGCTTTGCGTTACATACAGGTAGAGTTGTAATACATTTCCTCAGATTTCCCACCACAGTGAGACTGTAAGCCTGTAGTTACTGGTGTGGTCCAACATTACATTTTGGGGACTACTCCCTGCTTCTTATTTTTCATCTTATTGTTTTCATTTTTCTCTGGTTTAGAACTGATTGGTTCAGCTCTGGGAGCAGCGCACGCTTTGGCCCAGTGTAATAGATGCACAATGCTTGTTTTGTTAGGCATTAAACTGTTTTGTGTTGGGTCGTGTCTTGTGACAATGATATGCTATCCACCAAATAATAGTGAATCAGCTCATAGGAAAGTGGTGAATAAAACCAATGTTACAACTATACCATATGTTTTTTAAGAGTCTACTTTTCTTGAGAACATTAATTTGCATTTTAAGCATTTTAGTGAGATTCTTATCCTGTGGAAATGTTGTTGTGTAACACCATCCTCTGGTCATGTAGTCTCACGCAGTATGAAATAGGAAAAGAACTGTTTGTCCCAGGAACTAAACAGCTTGAACAGATAAAGGTTAAACATTTTTGTTGAGGAAGACTTGTAGCATATTGAAGCTGAGTAGGAAACTAACATTACATATGGAGGGATGGAGCTGAGGACGGTGTGGGGGAGGGGACTGTATAGTGGTTCCTTTTTTTGTCGAGTAGAGAAGCTCCATGATTTTGAGTTCAATGAAATATTCAATTGGGAACTAAATTAGGCCGCAAGATGGGAGAACTTGTTCAAAACAAGACTTGCTGCAAGGTCTCGGGCCATTGTTTAGGGAGCGAAGCACAGAGGGATTTGAGGCCTTTGAGGTCTTTGACAAGAGATGATAGTTTTGATATGAGGCTGAGCCAAGCTGCTGTTGAGGAAATGTATTCTGCAGAGCCCAGTTTTTATGCTTTAAAAGTAAAATGTAACATACTGATTCATCATTTGTCAAGCAAAAATGTCAAATATTTAAGTAGAGCTTCTCAAATCTGAGGAATTGTTGTTTTGTATGTTTTTATATGATTGTAAATTGAATATTTTGGACTCTTGGTCCAACATAGAAAGCAGTATGAAGATATTCCTTTCAGCTCTTGGAATTTGTCTCAGGCATTTTTCACTATTTTCTCATCTTCCTAGACTAAACAAATAATTGATAAATCAAAAACATAATCAATTGTACAATAATCATTAGATTCCACCCAGTCGCCACACAGCTAGCACTAGATCCTCTTCATTAGGGCTGCCCCCGTCTCAGGATTTTCACAGTCGGCACTTCAGAAAGATGCAGAAAGAGAGGGTGAGATGACGTGTTCTCATATTCTCATCTATATTCCTCTATATTTATGTAGTTACATGTATTTCATTCTCGTAGCCTTACATACTAAACAACATTATTACGTTTTGTTTCTTTCTTCAATACAGCCTTGTATGAAAAATTCATGTCTCCGCTCAGTTACCACAGTTACAGTACAATCAAGTGCACCCCACACTAAACTGAGAAAATAGCCTACATGAGTCACGTGTTTTAGCTGTAAGACTCGTGTTTTAATGCTGTTCATCATCTGTGATGTGAAAATATCAGATTTACACTCAGTCAGAGAGATAAAAAGTGTAAATTCTGGTACCTTTGAGTTCTGTTTCTATATATCTGAAGAGTGGATCACACTGGATGTTAGAGGAGGAGACGGCAGAGACGCTGGTATGCATCTGCTCAGCTGACATTGCTGCATTTAACACCAGAGCTGAGAAGTCGGAGCAGGAAACACAGTCGCTTTGCTTCACGCTGTCCTCTGCTTCCATTTAGGCCATTTAGACTCAAGAATCTGTAAAAGTTTTCGGCCTGTCTGCATTACTCTGTGCAGGAAAAACTTTAAAAACTCCCCTTTAAACTGGAAGAAACTTTGAGCAGAAGTGGGCTCTACGTGGGCAGCCATCTGCCTTGACTGGTTGGGTTTAGGGAGAAGAGGGACGGAGAGAGATGCGCAGCAACAACAATAATAGCAATAACAATAATAATAATAGAAATACGACCAATAATAATAGTAGTGGGTGTCATGCAGGACCATGGGGGGCAGCAGGTGGTCTGCAGCCACAGCTCCACAGACACCTGCGAGAAATGAAAGCACAAAACTCCGGGGAAGAAGCCAAGTTAGTAACATGCATTAATGGGGCATGAATGCGTAAAGATGGAGAGGGGGAGAGAGGAGCTCAGTGCATCATGGGAAGTTCCCCGGCAGTCTAGGCCATGGATGTATTATAAGAGCTGGATAAGGCGCCAACGCTCAGCCTTGCAGCCAATTTTTCCCAGTGGCCACTTCCGGTATTGCAGCGAAAAAACCTCCCTGCGGGGGACTCTTTCTATTATGAACTTTTGATCCATGGAGGTTTTATATTTGTAAAACTTTCCTCGAGACAAGAAAAGTGATTTTAAAAATCTGTGACATCATCACAATGTAAAGTCTATGGGTCGAGTGGGACCTTGTAGTGGGGGAAACACTATTGCGCATACTCAGTGGGCCGCACAATGTGGAAGCAAAGAAAGCTGGAAGCTACACACTTTTTTGGCGTATGAGCCAGCCAAGCAATTCCTATAGGACTGAATGGGTGCCATTTTTAGTCCGGTATCCAGCTCTTATAATACATCCATGGTTTAGGCCTATTGCAGCATAACCAGGGGCTGGTCCAAGGCAAGCCTGAGCCGGCTTTAACTATAAGCTTTATCAAAAAGGAAAGTTTTAAGTCTACCCTTAAACATAGAGAGGGTGTCTGCCTCCCAGACCCAAACTGGAACATGGTTCCACAGGAGAGGAGCCTGATAGCTGAAGGCTCTGCCTCCCATTCTAGTTTTAGAGATTCTAGGAACCACAAGTAAGCCTGCGTTCTGGGAGCGCAGTGGGGTAGTAGGGTAATAGGATACTATGATCTCTTTAAGATATGATAATGCCCGATTATTAAGGGAATTGGAGGTGAGGAGGATTTCAAATTCTATCCTGGATTTTACAGGGAGCCAGTGCAGAGAAGCTAAAATGGGAGAAATATGATCTCTTTTTCTCATTTTTGTCAGTACATGTGCAGCTGCATTCTGGCCCAGCTGCAGCAGAGAGATATATAGAGAGAGAAACAGCACATTTTCCTCTAATCTATAATATAATCGTAGGTTTTATTGTAGATGGGTGTCTGAACCCCTTCTTTTTTTCCTTTCTCTCTCTCCACCTCTTCTCATGTAAACCTGTAAATCTCAGTCTCTCTCCCTCTCTCTCTCTGAGCCATGTGAGATCTGAGCACATGGCTAGCGCAAGCCCGGTGATGTCACCGCTGCTCGTCCGCTCTGCACCTCTAGGTTGCAGAGAGAGAGAGAGACAGAGAGAGACAGTGACAGGTACCGGGTGCATTAATGAAGCGTGCTCCTTAAGCAGCGTTAAAACAGATGAATTTGTACTGATATGCTGTATCTCAGATTTTCTTTGTTTTATAACCTCTGTCTGTCTCAATCTTTTCTTCATTTCATCTCTGTCCCTCTTGCCCCATGTCGCCCCGCTGTCTCAAGCCTTTAGAACACTTGGTAACCATGGCAACAGGCGGCAGGTGGTCAGGGCACTGTAGTCAGTCCATCCTCCATGTTTTTCTATGTCGGAGAGTGTGTGTGTGTGTGTGTGTGTGTGTGTGTGAGATGTAAACTAATCAAATTCAGGTTGTATTGATCTATTTGTCAAAGCTCGTGAATGATGGTGCAGGGATGTGACTTCAGGCATTCCCATTAGCTCATGTTGAAATTTTTTTTCTGCTTTGTCCTAATATTAAACTTGTGAAGACCACGTGTCTGCACAGACACATCTCTGATTAAGGCAAAGACACCTGTTCAGACAAAAAATCATCAGACTTGAATCATTTTCACCTTTTTTTTTTTGATTTGGGAGAATGTATTGAAAGAGGAAGGATAAAGGAGACATACATGAAGGGGAGGAGGGAGTATAAAGGGGGGGGGGGGGTGTCAAGGGAGCGATGGATGGGGAAGTGTAGGGGGAGGGAGTGTGGGATGGAAGTGAAGAGGAGGGAGGAGGAGGAGGAGGAGGAGGAGGAGGAGGAGGGGGCTGTGAGTGAGCTAAAGCACCTGACTGGAAAACATCCAGTCACACCACTCCTTATATGTAATTGCCCCTATGCTTCACCCAATTAGAGAGCTCCTTATGTTCTTCTACAAACTGCTGCTCAAGCAGCCAAATCCTGGCGGATGAGGTTGCCAGGGAAACGGCTATGGGTGGCAGCTGTTTCCTTGGTGATTTGCTGCAGGACTAATGGTGTTTGGGTTTGTACGGGAAGACCTTGAAATGATGTTCACGGATGCACATGTGCACATATAGAAGCAGTGGTCGTCCCTCTGCGGATAGCAAGAACTTAAAAATCTTTAGACTGGTATGTGTGTCAGTAGTGTTTTGTCTGTTAACACAAAACCACCAATATACTTTCACTCTGGCGTCAAATGTTCTGACCTTTTTAAGACAAAATTTTTGGAAAGTCTTGAGCTGTAAAGACTGTAATCCACCTCTTTGACCTCTAAAAACTGTCCCTGCAGTCATGGGAAAAGACTGCATGAGATGAAGGTTTCACATGAGAGATGCTGAGCTGTTATTAGATGGAAGAGTTCACCAGGTCTGGACTTGGTGGCTGGTAGTTGCAAAGACGGGTGTGATTTTGGTTAGGTGCGGTGAGGACAGTGGGCTTGCGTGTGTGGCCATCATGTGCACATGAAGAGTAAACAACTTTCATTTTCTGTCCTCCTCTTTTTTTCCCCCCATCCTTCATTTCTCTCTCTGTTTGTTGCACCATCGACTATTCAACAAGTCAACTGGATGTTTAGTTTCTAGTAATGTAATGACATTAACCAGCTGCACAAAGCAAAAGCTCACCAGCATCTGACTGTTTTCTGCTTATTTCTTACTAACACAATCCCTTCATTCCTTCCTTTTCCACCTCCTCATCCTCTGATCTCCTTTTACTAACACATTTTCCTCCTGTAAACCCCCCTCCTCCCTCCCACCACCTCCCCAATTCCTCCCCAGTAATCTGTTCTAATGTCCTTAGCCTG
The DNA here is from genome assembly GCF_914725855.1 of Thunnus albacares. Classification (NCBI taxonomy): domain Eukaryota; kingdom Metazoa; phylum Chordata; class Actinopteri; order Scombriformes; family Scombridae; genus Thunnus; species Thunnus albacares. The sequence continues at coordinate 16,827,081 of NC_058118.1, read as the reverse complement.
TCGTACTGTTTGGTGTTCGTGCGTCAGCTGACCCACACAGTAACTGGGTCACAGAGATGAAGTGGTGAGGCTGGGAAAGCTGTGCTCTTTCTTTCTAAATCTTTCTCTTAAGTTTTCTTTCATTTTGTGTCTCCTGCTGTGGTTTTTTTCCATTTCATTAGTAAATCTGCTAACAGCGGCATGACAGCGCTGCGATGGGAATTAATACTTCCATTCAGTCAGACCTGACTGTAATGTTCAGGCTGCTGTAATCCAGTGACATCAGAGTTGTTTGGATGATGCTTAACTTGTGTGATTGGTGGAAACGGGCGACGGCAGGACGTTCACACCCACTCTGACCTCATTCTTGCGAAAAACAAGCATGATACTCAGGAAATGGGAGGAGCCTAATTAGATAACGCAGAGAAAAGCACTTGAACGTGATTTCATTGGCATGCGTGCACTCATGCTGGTGTATGAAACTGGGATAGTATGAAGAACTTTAAGGATTGTGTAACCTGGGAGAAATGTGGCCAAAACTGCACAGAGGAAGTAGTTGATCTCAATTCCTTTTTCTGTTGCAATGCTGTTTCTTAAAGCTGTAGAAAACTGTAAAGCTAATCCGAGCCACATACTGCTTATTGTAAACTCTCACATAGTGGCCAGAGTCTTAATTCACCACACAGAACAAGGCCTGTACTTCTATTTTCCCCTATTTTATAAGTTTCCCTGTTTTTATGATCTGCTCCTGTTTGTCGTGTTAATTAGCTGTTGCTGCTGTTAACGCAAACGCAACACTTCTTCCATCTGTTTTATATTAAAACATTTCCAAGATTTCAGGGGGCACCGCCCGTTCACTCTCCCAAAGGCTTTTTACTGAAAACTTCTGCAGGAAGTGTTGAGCTTCTTTAACTGCAGCTTAACAAGTTCAGTCAATCTGAATTAATTAAGTGAGTGTTTTTTTTATGACATGGCTGTTGTTGTACAGGTGATAATAATGCTGTTGAAACCAATCTTATGCTCTACTTGAATGTACAGGTGAACCATTAAAATACAAGTAAAATAAAGCTGTATAATGATTTGAAAATTTACAGTATACACGTTAACCTCATACTGTTCACACTTTCTTAATTATACTAGTGCTGCAACTAAAGATTGTTTTTGTTATCAATTGATCTGACGATTATTTTCTTGATTTTAATTGTTTCAATGTTGTTTTTTGTCTAAAAAATATCAGAAAAAAGTGAAAAATACCCATCACAGTTTCCCAAAACCTAACTTTACATATTCAAAAATGTTGTTTTATTCGACCAAATGTCCAAAAGCCCCAAAATATTCAGTTTAATATCATATATGACACACAAACGCATCAAATGGTTACATTTGAGAAGCTACAATCAGTGAAATTTTGACATTTTTCCTGGAAAAATAATTTTCTGACAGTCGACTAATTGATTAATTGTTTCAGTTCTAAATTATAACATGATTGTTTATTATACTGTAAGTGTTTTACATGTACTGGGGATGCTCATCTGCTGTGCTTTCTGTGTCACCTCTGGTAGACTCTGAAGCGTAAGGAGAAGGAGTACGAGCATGAGATGGAGCGTTTGGCCAGAGAGAAGATCGCTACACAGCAGCGACTGGCCGAGCTGAAGAATGAACTCAGCCAGTGCATGGACGTCATGGAGATCGACAGAGTCCTCCGACAGACCATCCAGCCGGAGGACGACCAGGCCTCCACATCCACCGCCTCAGGTACAGCGCACTTAACATTTTACATGAATACTTAATACAGAACTAATTACTAGAAGTAGTAGTACACACACAGATGGCGTTGTTTCTTGGATCATATCATGACTGTTTCCACTCTGACCTACAGAGGGAGAAGACAACTTCGAGCAGGACATTGACGAGGATGTCCCCGCTCCTCCTGCTCCCACGTCCCTCCCCAAACCAGCAACCTCCATCTTACAAACTCAGCAGCTCCTCACCTCTCACCTGTCGATACAGCACACCACCCTTCCTATCTCTGGAGTCCTGACCAAGCCCCCGCCCTCTGCTCCCCCTCCCCCTCAACCCATCGCCCCTGCACTAGCCCCAGGTCCGCCCCCCGGGCCACCGGCTCATGCCATTCAGACCCCGACTGTGCAGGTGCAGCCCACCGTCATCGCTCACGCCACTGTTTCCCACCCTTCAGTCATCCAGGCCGTCAACCACGGCCTGCCAGCCAATCAAAAGCACCTAACACACATCGCCCCGTCACCTGGCCCCACCTCCTCCACCCCTCAACCAATCGCGGCAACTCCAGCTCCTGCCGCCACTCACCAGCCGATTGCCGCCCAGCCCATCGGACACATCACCGTCCACCCGGTGGCTCACCTGGCAACGCCCCTGCCATCCCATCTCCCTCTCTACCCCCCAGGTGTGTCTGTCTCTGTCTCCCAGCCTGCCATGATGGGCCACATCACCCACACCTTCACCCACCACCCCCACGTCCAGGCGAACCCTCAAGCTAACACTAATGGAGCCCAGGTGAACAGCGCAGGCGTGGTGAGCCAGGGGAGCCCGTCGCTAGGGAAACCCACAGCGGTCCTGGCCCCTCACCCCCAACTGGTCGGGCAGGCTGCCGTCCTTAACCCTGTCACCATGGTTACAGTCCCAACCTTCCCCGTCAGCACGCTCAAACTGGCCTGAAAGAATGAAAAACAGAAATATAAGTGGAATGGACTGACGAATGGCAGACAGGAGAAGAAGAAAAAGATTCAGTGCCCGCCCAGGAAGAATGCCTGAATCAGTTTTCACACTCCTATCAATAATCAATAGCTCTGACAGATACGAGGAACTTCACAAAAAAACTGTTTTTTTGGACGTGTGGTCATTATCTCCAGAGATTTCTTGGTCACAGCTCTGTTCATTAACCTGTTTCTGAACAATAACATTAAAGCAGAGTCAGAGGATCAGGCCATTGTTTGTGAAAATAAGACTGTGACATTTGTCCCCCGCTGCAAAGACAGGAACTCTGTTTTACCTTCCTTCCTTCCTTCCTTCCTCCCTCCTTTCCTTTCCTTCCTGTACAACCAGAAGCACTAACATAATAAGCTCAGTTCACACTCAGGCATCAAGGATTTACCTTAACTATTCACTCACTCATTGAGGGAAAGCGCATGAGAGAGTGAGTCATTAGGCTGTTGCCGTGGTGATACAGTATGTGCCCATTTTGTATTCATGTAATCTTGATGTCATGTAGCGGAATAATGTCACTGATGCGTTTGAGACATCTTCAGTCTCACTTATCCAGATCAGTTACACTATGATTATGTGTGAAGTAGACGACGTCACACAGTCAGAAGAAATCGTTATCACTTACTGACGCAGTTCAGCACTTTTTGTCACTTGAGTTCCACAACATGAAATTTACTGATTTTAAACTGCATCTCCCATTTTTTCCCCTTTGCCGCCAATCCAAGTACAGAACGTTGCTCCATTAAAGGACCAGTGTGTAAGATTTAGTGGGATCTATTAGCAGAAATGGAATATAATATTCATAAGTATGTTTTAATTAGTCTATAATCACCTGAAACTAAGTATTGTTGTGTTTTTGTTACCTTAAAATGAGCCCTTTATATCTACATAGGGAGCGGGTCCTCTTTCATGGAGTCCACCATGTTGCACCGCCATGTTTCTACAGTAGCCCAGGACAGACAAACCAACATGGCTCTAGAGAGGGCCTTTCGTGTTTTTCACGAGTTTTGCCGCCACCGTAGGTTCTTCTACACGCTTGAAAGGGGAGAATGAGGGGTATTCAGTTAGTTGCAATCTACAACCTCACTGCTAGATGCCGCTAAATCTTACACACTGGTCCTTTAAGTGACGGTTAAGCCCTCTTTCCATCGTCCTCCAAATGATTACTCACCATTGCACGTGGCACCGAGAGCTACCCAGAACACCTTGCAAATAGATTAAGAAAATAAGTGAACAGTAGTTGGCAATGCAAGATTAAAACAGGATCCAATCTGCAGTTAAACAAGACAAAATGACGGAAAAAGACACATCGTCTTTATATGTACTGTCGACCTCTGATGACGTGTGAAAGTCTCAGGTGTCCTGTTCAGTTCTGGAGCTATTTGTCGACTGCCTGTTGTGGTTTTTCTGTTTCTCTTTCAAACACAGAGCGACTCCAGAGATGAGGGGCAGGGTTTAAGGGGAAGAATTGGGACAAAACCTACTTGCAGCCCTTAACACATAATCACTTTGGCGGTTTAATGATTGCTTGGTTTGCTGAACAAACTGTAGCATCTGATGTCACACTTTGAGACAACTTGGACTTTGCCTGTTGGTTATTAGACAGACATTTGATTTCCTTGTAGGGAACCACAGACTATTGATTTACAAGAAGAGCAACAAGTTCAAGCACAGCGGTCAGAGAACCTGAAAACAGAGTTAAATAAATTGGAATACCAAGTTAGGATTATGACTACACTCCAGTTCAGCATTAATGTCAATTCTCTCCTGAGGAAGTAGTAATGTTTAAGGCTCTTGGACACATATTTTACTGCGTGGGATTGATTTGATTCTTGCCGTGTGCACACAGTACCGAGGTACGGGCAAGATCCGACAAGCTGGTTATTCATACACCTACAGATTTGTCATTTGAGTACAGCGATTCCTTGCAAAGACTTTGTGCTCAAATCGGTGGATTGTTGAGGCAAAGAGGCTTTCAGAGTCGTTCTTTTGCATTTCATTGGTTTTGACAACTATCGGTAATTTCTCTCAACACATTCAGTGACAGGTTTTCCTCTATACGTGACGTTATTAACTCACTGTAGGGGCAATACAGGTTTTCATCAGCTTCAGTCTAATGCAACAGCTCCCTCTGCTGCCTCATCCCAGACCTCATACTGATGTTACTCACACACAACACTTGGGGCACAACACAAACTTCCTGCACAGCCTTTGAACATCTGGGGGGAAAAAAACGATTGAGATTGAGTGTAAAAGTTCATTCTTGACCTTTTTGAAATATTAGTTTGACAAAAAAAAAAGTCTTAATTCAAGAAATATGAAACTTCAGTGATTTGAGAGACTCCAACTGCTGAAAAATATCATAAAAAATGGTTGAAAACTCCATTTAAAAGTTAGTAAGTTGACCTTGAATTAAGATTTGTTTTTCTCAAATTAGTGTTTTCTCACTTTAAAATCTTAAAAAGTTTGGATCTAGCACAAAAACATTTAAAAGCCTGCTAAATTGTTTGTTTAGGCCTGTGATCGCTCAGCATTTCATTGTTGGTTTTGTGAAGAAAAATTCGGCAGCGACATGTACTTTGTGAAAATAACAACAATATCGAACACAAATCCTCTCTTCCAGACCAGAAAATGAGTTTTTCTTTTAAATATCAAAATGGAAAATGTGTTGTGACACCCACTTCTCTTTGTGTGTGTGTGTGTCTATTTCTGTGTGTATGTGTGTGTGTATGTTAATGTGTTTATCATGGCTCCACAGCCTTCTTGCCAGCCTATACATGTCACACTATAAAGTCCGTCGACTCCCATCAGTGTATGTACTCAGTGTTGCGTGAATCTGCTCCCTGCCTCCTCTGCTGTTTCTGTATGTCATGTCTGTATATGTGACTGTATTCAATATGTTTTATATTCTGTACTATAGTTAATCCTACTGTACCCGTAGCATGGCTCCGTTTTTGGTTATGCAGTTTGCCCTGTGCATGATGGAGTATGTATGTGTGTGTGAGTGTGTGTGTGTGTGTGTGTGTGTGTGTGTGTGTGTGTGTGTGTGTGTAGCAAGCAAGCTACGTTTTTTACACAGAGGTGATTTATGGTATGAGCCTGTTTGGGTGCTATCGTGTGTGCCTACACTCAGTTTTCCTGAACACTGTGACAACTCTGGCAGAACACGTACACATGGAGCGAATGGAAGAGACAAAAGATTTACTGTCATAATTATGTTTTTTTTTTTGGTTGGTTTTTTTTTTTTTTTTTAATGTTTTTCCATTTTCCCAGTTGGACTGAGACATGGAGTGGAAAAAGTGAAAAAACAAGAAAAAAAAAAAAAGATGTTGCTCTTTTTCTCGATAACATAATAATGTCTAATATTCAAATTGAGTTTTGTAATATTTGTATGTACGTATGAAAGTTTTGTAAATCTGTGATCGTATGCACGTTTTGGCATATGAGTGTATGTATCTTCAAATTTTAAATGCTTGTTTCTTTTTGGTTGTTTTGCATGTAGATTGCCGTTTAGGTTCTTTTTGTTTAAAGGTTTTGTTTTTACGTTTCTTTTTGGGACCATGTACAATACTGTATAACGTGGGCAGGATCTTGGACCTCATGCTACATTGATATTATATATGAATATAAAAACATGTTTTCCCTATGGAGAAAGTTTTAAGTTATATATCGCCTGTACACTTTGGGCTGCCTTTTAGATCTAACTGTCCACTGTTTAAGATAACAATGATGATAATAGATAAAAAATATTAATGATGAAGAATTATGCTGATGAAATAATAAAGATTCTTAATAAATCTTATTACATTTACAACACATCTTGCTCCTCCTGTGTTTAATGGATTGACGTGTGGTGACGACAGCATAAACTGCAGTTTGAAAGCTTTTTTTATTGATATCGTTACAAAATGGCAAAATAATTGTCAGAACAAAAGATGAAAAATACAAAAAAAAGACAAAAACACAATACATGACTCACAAGTGATGGAAAATGTAGTTTACAGATTTAAAACCCAACGCTGGACATCACTATTACTGCCACTAGATGGCAGCGTAAACACTATTAGCATGGATTCTCATCTAGGATCCCTCCAGGAACACAATAATGAATCAAACAGAGTTAATCAGTTAATCAGTTGTGGTTCAGTGTTCAGAGGCAGCGATCAATCCTGGGAATTATGGGAGAATCAGCAGCCTCCTGTCTGGCTGTTCTGCATCTGCTCCTGAATCCTCTCCAGCACCTCTTGCATCCTCCTCAGCTGCAGAAGGAATCAAATGAAGGAGCGGTAAATACCTCTGCAATTGACCAACTGGCTGAGTGAATGAGTCAGAGAAGCAGAAACGCACCTGTTCGTCTTTCTCAAAGATGAGTCTTTCTTTCTCAGTGTCAACAACGGCCAGCGGTAGAGGAATTTCTGTCTCACTCCCCTCTCGATGCCTTTCACGCAAACTAAAACCCAGAATCATAAATACAAGCACACAAAGAAGAACATTCGACATCAGTATGTACATATGCTGCAAGGACTACATGTTCTTGCTACTGTAAATAAAAACAACTGTGTTAACTATGGACGCTAACAAAAATAAGGAACTTAATGACAAAAAGAATGACTTCAACTAACTAATTAATCAGTCCTTGGTCTGCATCCCGACTCCACCCACCTGCGTTTCCTCTCCTGCACCACCATGCGCGTCATGTTCTGGATGCACTGGGCTCTGTAGTTTTCGTAGTGCGTCTCCCGCGTCACGTCCTTCAAATCCTGCATGTGGGTCCTCACCAGCATGTTCCTCAGCAGCAGGAAGTCGGAGTGAACTGGGTTCTCCACTGGCCATGCAATGACAACAAGCTACTGGATCAGACTAGTTTTTCTTTTGGTTGTTATGGAAACGAGAAACAGCGATGTGTAAAACTGAGACAAAATGTGCAAAAATATTTGTTAATTGGAACATAAATAAATAGTCAGTGATAAAGTAAAAGTGATAGAAAACTCTGCTGACAGAAATATCCACGATTTGAAGATGTGATTTGCATTACATATAAATAAATATACCACAAATATTGTTTATTGCTTATAAACTTCAATTAAAATAAAACTGGACATCGGATTGAGAGTGTGTTTGAGTGTAATACCTTCAACCACACCCCAGGGGTAGACACGACCCCTGAACTTGCGACCTTTACTCTCCATCTGAACATTACTCCCAATTATTGCGAAGGGGATGCTGTCCTGCAGAGAGAAGCAAAAACAATAAACTGTCAGTATTAACGCGGATGAGATGACACATTTCAGCCTTGAGAGGTGAACTGAGGAGTATCTGGATGGACTGAATTACCTTGAGTATCTGGTCCTGTTTCTTAAAGTCCTCGTCCTCATCTGAATCACAATCGGGAAACTGGTAGATGTTGATCCCGAACTGCTTAATGTCCTCGCGGATCTGGACAACATGAACACATTGAAACAATAATATGTTTGAGAGAAAGAGACAAAGAGAAATTAGTTGAATATATAAAACTGTCTTTATAGAGATCCAGAGGTCCCTGAACTATCCCTGAAGAATCCATCGAGGTGACAGTAAAACTTCCAAACCATCATCTCATACCTTCATCTTCTTTCTGCAGACCTCTGCATGTGTCAGACTGTCAGCTTTGGCCAAAACAGGAACTATGTTGACTTTTTCATGCAAGGCCCTCATACACTCCACATCCAGAGGTCGAAGACTGGCGGGGGGGAAAACACACATGTATGTACATAAATATGATATTGAACCTCTGTGGGTGTGACTGTTGCGGCACTGTTGTACTAGTTTAGCTTCAAAACATCAGCATACCCGTGTCCAAATGGAGAGACGAAGTAGAGGCAGCAGTGGACTCTGTTATCCTGGATGTTTCTTCTGTTCAAGCCGCTCTCATCTCTGAAATACTGTTCAAACTGCTGGTCGATGTAATCTTCTATTGGCTTCCAGCTGATGCATACACATAAAAACACAATAGTGTGCTTATGATGCTGTGTCCATGACTGTGTCAACAAAACAGCACTGTGTGTGTAGAGTAAAACTACACTGCGAGTCGCACGTTGATGACCTCACCTCTCTGTGTTGTCGATGGCATCTCCGAACCCTGGTGTGTCTATGATGGTGAGCCTCAATTTGATTCCTTTCTCCTCAATGCTAATGGAGTGTTTGATGATGTCGATTGTCTGATTGATCCGTTCTGCAGACACACACGTGCAAAGTCAGTAAATCTGCACAGGTGACAAAATAACGATGTGCACAGAATAGATTTGTACAACATTTGAACAACACATGCACACACGTCAAGGTTCGAAAGTAGGAGTGGCATCACAGATTGAAATGACAGCTCATGTAACTGATTTCTACAGAGAGACCAGACATCTGCGTAATCTTGTTCCAGCTACTGTCCTGCTTCTTTTACCACAGTAGAAGCAGAACAGATGTCATCTCACCCTCTGCATTAGGAACTTTTCTGTCTTTATACAGGTCCGTGAGAAACAGACTGTTGATCAGCGTGGATTTACCGAGGCCAGACTCTCCTGCAGGGAGAAGGAGAGACTCTGTAACTCTGATACTTAAAGTAGCATGAGTAAAATATCACATTCAATCCCATTCAGTCATAAATACTTTTATCATGGTTGATAAGTGTGGAGAGCAGTAATGGCTGTAATCGACACAGATGAAGACATTTCTTAGCACTGTGTCAGATCATTGACATCCGCTCTGATGTTATCAGTTGAAACTTTTTTTTGTGACTTTTTTTTTATTGGTGTTTTCAGGTTAAAAATGGGTTGGTATGTTCCACACAACAGTACAAAACGGGGTTTTTCAATTACATAGAGAGTAGGTTACATCTCCCATAGGCACTTATAGAGTATGAAGTGCATTTTTTCCAGTATTTTATATATTGATCAGATCGTAGACTTAAGGAAAAGGTCTCCGTACAGTGTATTTTGTTGACAATTGTGGTCCAGTCATCCTTTGATGGAGGGTTTGCCTGCAGCCACATCTGTGTGATGGCTTTCTTGTACTTCATAGAGATATTCATCCAGAGCCATGAGTTTGTCAAGGATTTTGTCCAGGTATAATGTGACAAAAGAGCAATCAACTTCTATCCCAAAAATGTTATTATTTATTTCTTTAGCGATCTCTTGCCAATATGAATGAATTAAAGGGCAAGTCTGAAATATATGAAAATGGTCTGCTATTGATTTACCATACTGCCACATTATCCTGTCCCTGAAAACCCTGCTGTATAAATTTCAATTTTAGAGTCACAAAATATCTCATTATGTTCTTCCAGCAGAACTCAACTCAAGAACAGGATCATGAGTCGGTAGTCCTAGCCTGGCCTTCCCAAATATTACCCAAATATCCTCAGATATCTCCAGGCTGCGATTCCCTCTCCCATTTCTGGTTGACATGGACGGTAGAGTAGTATATTCGTGATACAAAGTGTTTGTTGTCTTTAGTCTTATATTATCAGTCAATATATTAACCAAATTAGGTTAGTTGAAACTTTCTTAATGTTTGTATATAATGGTGTGATTTGTCATGTAAAATTTCCCTTTTAGGAGAGAAGTTATACATCCAGTTATCCCAGTTAGTAGACATAAGGAACGACTCACCCGCCACCATAACTGTGAATGTGAAACCTTTCTTCACTGTTTTTCTATGAACCTGGTTGGGCAATGTGGCAAAACCCACATACTCCTTGTCCTGATCCTGCAGAAAGAGGACACAAGCATAACATTTAAGTAAGTAAAGACTTAAAAGGTGAACACAAAGCCTAGAATCAAATTATTTCTTCAAATATCACAGTAAACACCGGGACATTTCAACACAAAACAATGAAATAATATTCTTGTGACTGATTAGTTGATTTAAACTGGCAGTTCAATTCAGCTTACGTATGTTTTTTAAGTTGTTTTGCTTCTTGAAATTATATTTTTGTTCTGCTTATAGAATTTTTTCTGTGGAAAAAATCTAAAATTCCCACAAATATTGTTATTTTTCCTAGTTAATTAACCATTTTTTCAATCTCCAAACACTCTAAAACCATTACAAAAACAGACAACATGACAACAGACAATAACACGTACACACTCATCATAAAGAAGCACACACACAGGTAACAAAAACACACCTCTGGAGAGTCATAGGGGTCAAAGCGTCCCCATGGGCTGCGTGGACGGGAGGCCGGGCTGAGCGGACAGTCCAGAGACTCCTGAGTGATGAGCTGCCTCCTCAGAGGTGGGGGCTGAAACACTGAGTCCGGTCCCATGCGACTTGGTCTGTGAGGGAACGCTGGTGAGCCTGTGGGGTTGCAGGGTGTGGGACGGGGCAGAGAGGGAGTCCCTGGAAGGCTGGAGAGTCTCCCGTTGGTTGCTGACCCAGTTCCCTCTGCCTCACAGTAGACCGCCGCCTGGTGGCCTGTTGTGTGTAGCTGTTCGCCAGGCTGTGAGGTGGGAGGCAGATCTCTCATGGCATAAGGAAGCTGAATGTCCTCCTCGTCCTCAATCGACAGAGTGGACAACTGGGACAGGAAGCAGCAGAGATATACATGGCTTTACTATTGAAAGACTCCAAAATATAACTGATTTACTATTAATCAGAAGTGACCATTCTCCTTTTTACTGATTAGCTGGGAAAACAGAAACCTAACATGAAATGAAATGTACTACAACTACTACTGCTACTACTACTATAAAAAAGAAAGCAAACATAACACACAGAAATCTTATAATCAGCAGTTAATTAAACCAGTAATCAGAGGAAACTATTGGTGATGGTCTATTCTTTTAGGAGCAGCTATACAAGGTTATTAAGTACAAAAAGATTTAGGCAATCCCACTTTGATTTTAAGTTTTTTAATGATGAGACTGTTAGAAATACAGTATATACTGTATATCTATGTATGTATGTTATAATTTATATCAATTATAGATTGTTCACATGTCACTATGACAACACTACATGTATAAAGACAAACTCTAACTGACTAACCGGCTGCTGGAGGCCACAGTTAGTGACCATTATCTCTGAGTACATGACATGATGAGCTTGTGTCTTTTGTTAAAGTGGATGAATTCACCCTTTCTTCACTGATCCATGAACTGTGATCCCATTATCCCATCGGAAAAATATGCATTTTTTTGGTCCCATTCGTACACAGAGGAAGTCCTGTGAGAAGTTTAGCTGCACTTTAGGCATGCATCACTGGCCTCTCAATTTCCGTGTTGCTACTGGTCTTGGTTTTGTCAACCACTTTGACTATTTCTGTACTAGGGAGGATCTCTACAAGCAGGATAATCTCCATCTTAAACACAGTGGAACAAGAATGTTAAACATGAACGTCACTTTACAGTTTGCAAGCCCCCTGACCAGTAGGGTGGATAGGACAAAATAGTTAGACACACCCTCCTCCAGATACATATATCAATCCCCTATCCCATTCTTTTCAAACCCCAGCTTTCACTATACAGGTTCTCACAAGTATGAGACCCTCTGTCAATAAATCTAACCACCATACCTCTTAATTTAGCCCTCATAAATGCTAGACCTCTAGCAAATAAGACCTTTTTTTTAAACAATTTTATTACAATCTTCAATTTGGATCTTCTATTTCTAACAGAGACCTGGCTTAGGTCTGGTGACATCAGTTCTTTTGCTGAGCTCCCCCCCCCCAATTTTATGTTTTTTAATTCCACCAGACTCACTAGTCATGGAGGTGGCCTTGATGTGGCTTTTAAAAATCATTTGAGCTGTAGCCTCATGTCAGTGGAGAAACGTCCTGGCTTTGAAGTGCTGATGTTCAAAGTCAATTATGATACCCATCGTCTGCTGTATTGTTATTTATTGTTGCCTTAAACCCAACAGTAGCTTCTCATCTGATTTCTGTGATTTTATTTCCTTTGTTGTTTTTAGCTATGACAAAATCTTATTGGTTGGAGATTTTAATATTGATGTGGACAACCCCACTAATAGTTTTGCCTCTGAATTTTTAAGTATTAATGAATCTTTTAACCTGAAACAGCATGTATGACATCCCAAACATGAACAAGACTATACTCTTGATTTAGTTTTTACTGTGGGTTTATCTGTTAACTCCTTCACCCTGAAAGATTTTGTCTCTGATCATAAAACTGTCATGTTCGATATTACCCTTCATCCTTAATGAGAGATCTGCTGATATTTTTTTCCTGTTTTCTCTGCTCAGTGTCGCAGCTTACTCAGTTTCATGATGTAAATGACTTGGTTGATCAGTTTAATCTTTTATATTCATCAATTTTAGAGTATACTGCGCCAGTCAAATCCATCACCTTGGGTAAATGAGGATACTCGCCATCTAAAAAGAGAATGTAGAAGAGCAGAACGAAGGTGGAAGAAAAGCAACCTCCAAGTCCACCTCCTTCATATGAGAGAGTTATTGTCTTCTTATAATTTATTAATCAAAAAAGAGAGACTTAACATATTTTACAAACCTTGGAACTGCAAAAAAGTATAACTCTAGAATTTAGCACCAATGATCGACTTGTAAACACTGCTCCTTTAACCGTTTCAGCCTCCTCTGTAATAGAATGTATAAGTTCTTAGCATATTTTGTTGGGAAGGTTAAGGTTATAACGCTCCCTACCTCGTGTATAACTTCTCCAGACGCCTCCTTCACATTATTGAGTGAATTTACCCCTATTTCCCTGAATAATCTGCTTAATATTGTGTAAAACATAGTACTGAAACTCCTTTGCTGAAAGTCACTAATGATATGCTTATGAATGCAGATTCTGGTCACCACTCCATTTTAGCACCGGTAGACTTGCCTGCTGTCTTTGACACTATTGATAGTATCTTGCTGGATAGACTAAAGCACTGGTTTTGCACAGATGAAACTGCCCTCAAATGGTTTTCCTCATATTTTACAGAGAGATCTTTCAGTTTGGCTGTTGATGATTTTGTCTCATCATCGACTCATATGTCATGTGGGGTCCCACAAGGTTCAGTCCTTGGTCCCATTTTGTTCAGCTTGTAAATGGTGCCCCTTGATCATATTATTTGTCAGTTTAAGATTGTTGCCTACCACTGTTATGACACCCAGTTTTATGTATCATTTAAATCTGACAAACTTTAAAATCTGGATACATTGTTGCCTCACTGCTATTAAAGACCTGATGTCACCAAATTTTTTACAGCCAAAACAAATACGGACAAAACAGAAATCTTGGTCATTGGCCCTGACCAAATTTCAAAGAGTATTAGCCCATAGATCAGGCATTTAGCAGGGAATATAAAACCATCTGCTAGAAATCTTGGTGTTGTTTTTGATAAAAATCTGAACTTTGACCGGAATTGGTTCAGTCTTGTTTTTTACAACTCATTGCCTGAGAACATCACAGAGTAAATCATCCATGCTTATCTCTTCCTGCCTAAATAACTGTAACTCTATTTTCTTGTGTAAGCGAGTCTGCAATTGCTCAACTTCACTTGATTCAGAATGTGGCTGCCAGGCTTTTGACAAACACTAAACGAAGAAAGCATATTACCCCCATTCAGGCCCACTTACACTGGCTTCCTGTACGCTTCAGAATTCAGTTCAAGATCATATTCAAAGCTTTTCATGGCATGGCACTCACTTATATTTCTGAATTTATAACCCTATGCTCTGCACCAAGATTACTCAGATCCTCTGACCAACTGCTCTTAAGTGTCCTGTGGTCCATGCTCAAGATAAAGGAGGACAGTGCTTTTACCGTTTTAGCTCCAACATTATGGAATCGCCTCCCCCTCACTGTCGGGTCAGCTGAGTTTAACCTGAAATAACCTATACAAGTGGGTTTAAAAACTCACTTGTATAGGCTGGCATTTTTATATGTTTGTTGCTCTGCAATTCCTGTTGGTTTTATTTGTATTTTAATCGTGTTTTGTTTGTAAATCTTGCTTTTGAGTTGTTGAGTGTCTGTTTCCTTTTTACAAATTGCATTTTTTACTTGCTGTTTTCGTGCTGTGTACTATTATGCATTTTTATTATTAACTGTGAAGCACTTTGGAACTGCTGCTTTGAAAAGTGCTATATAAATAAAGTTTACTTACTTACATTATACCATTATGGTTGCCCTCATCCATCTGTATGGACAGGGTGGAGAGTTGGACAACAGACAGTCTGGAGCGGCAAGTTAGTAAACACTAGGGTCAAACTGGATACACTAACTAGACTAAGCTGCTTGCGCTTCTCAGTTTTAAGGTGTATTTTTCAGTGTGGAGCTCATGTACACAAAGCTAGCGCGTGAAAATATTTACCAGGGCTGTATGAGTCTATCTTTTTCTTTTGTCCCCACCCACTTTGGTCACCTCACAGGTAATTTCCTCCTGAAGTGACTCTACTGGCTACAGCATGAGGAGCTGGGACACCCAAGCCTCCACACATCCCTAACAGGAGATGCACATTTCTCCTGTCTCATACTGTGCTCACATCACCTGTTAACCTGGACTAAAGACAGCAGAACAAAAACACAGCCCACACTGCTGCTGGCCTGATCAGGGTTCATCTGGCGTCCCTCTACCTGTCAGCTCTCATTACCCACAAAGCTTTGCAGCAGGCTTAACCCAACTTCTAATGCTCTAACAGGGTGGGGGGTTGGAGATTTAACTCTTAAACACACACACACACACACACACACACACACACACACACAAACACACACGTTACAACGACTATCATTTAAGACTATTCTACAAACATGTCCTACCTCCTTTTCTGAAAAAGTTGCAGCTTTTTTTGGGCAGAGATGATAGCATATAGTAGAGTTGGTTAAAAAAATAGATAAAATGCAACACTATAAATTCAATTGATTATAATAAAAATATGTAATACTTTGTACCGACACAGTGCTCAATAAGCTTTAACATGTACACAAGTGCAAGTCCAAACTAGAATGGGTCTAACAGTAGCGAGGTGATAGAAAATACAGTAAAACACGCTACAAAAGTAACAATGAACACAAGTGCCTTTCACAAATATAAATTCCAGCAGTAATACTATAAACTGTTATAGTAGTCTCTTCATCGGCTGAGCTGTTTTATACTGTAGAAACTACCTATAATGTCAATGAATGGGTGATGTAACAGAGTTGTGTATAAATGCAGGTGTCTCAGTGTTGTAGACATACCTTTTCTGTTGCCGTGGAACCTGACCGGAGAGGACATGTGCTCCATGAGGCAGCAGCAGGCTTCTTAAACCCCAGATCAGAGGCAGAAAAAGGATTAACTACAATGTTTGTGATGCCAAAACACCAATCTATATAAGAGCTAATAAAACGTGTTGAGGCATATGGTGTGTGTGTGTATGTGGGTGTGTGTGTGTGTGGATCAGTGCATTAGACTGAGCTCTGGGTGCAGTCCACTCAGTCTTGAAGCTCTGACGTGGAGGAGATAGAAGAGAGAGGAGGACAATGGAGCCAGTGTATTGGTCCACATTTGTTGGGGATATTTGTAGGGAAAGTTTGGCTATTGCTGCACAAGTTTTTTTGACTTACAAAGTCAAAAAGATATCTTTTAAAATGTTTCACAGGTTTTATCCAACTAATATTTATTTGCAGAAACTCAAGAAAGACATTGATGTAAATTGTACCTTTTGTGGGGAACACTTATTTTGGTCTTACCTGCATAAAAAACAACTGTGGAGTAAATTGTCACGATTTATTACTAATCATATCTACCTTCACTTTACATTACTTTGGAAAAATGTATTGTGTGGACAAATATGACACATGTGAGATCACGAAAATACATTTTGAAGCGGAAACCCGCTGCTAGAAAATAGATGAAATATAACGTTTTTGGTCTTTCAGATATGATCAGCAATAAATCTTGACAATTTACTCCACAGTTGTTTTGTATGCAGGTAAGACCAACATAAATGTACCAGTGTTTCTCTGAGCTCCCCTCAAAAGGTATAATACTATATAATACATCAATGTCTTTCTTGAGTTTCTGCAAATAATTATTAGTTGGATAAAACCTGTGAAGCATTTTAAAAGATATGTATATTATCAGATATCTGGTCAAGGTGACCAGTTTCACGTCAAAATAATTTATCAAAACGTCCAGAAACTTCTTAAACCAATCTTTCAGCTTGACAAATTACTCCACTGTCCATGTTTATGCTCAGTATTTTCCAAACACAGACATATTCGCCAGAATAAGTCAGAAATATTGGTATATGGCGTCCTAGACATGCTAGCGCGGCTAGCTAGCTAGTTACGTTAGTAACGTAAAATGCGTGCGTCAAGCATCAACAAAAAAAAAACCTAACGGCAAGGTAACCAAAGGTAACGGCTAGAATGCGCTAGCCTCAACCACGGGCTGCTTATTTAGCCATATTTTATGTCATATTTTGATGGAAATGTGATTATTTGTTGCAAATGACAACACTGATGGACGGTTGAGAGGTGGAGCCTGCAGCAGTGAGTTGGAGAAAAAACATAAAAATGTTAAGTTAGCCGTTGTAAACTCCTTGTCAGTAACAGTTACACTGGAGATACGGGCTAGCTTACAATCATTGTTTTGTACATTGACTGTATACAAATATATTTATATACAACACAAGGAAAATACAGTTAAACTACATTTCTGTGTATAGAAATGTAAAAAAAAATTAAAAGCAATGCTAATTTTAAATAGACACGAAGCATTATCTGAAATAAAACGTTTACATTTTGGTTCAATGAGACAATGCTAGCTAATGCTAATGCTAAGTCTTTCAGAAAAATTGACGCTTTTTCAGAGCCACCTGTCGAGCCCACAGGAGGTGAGTGTTTGATACCTGGTCCATAGTTTCTTGTGATTTATTCCTTTAAGTTTATTAATGAAATCATTAACATTGATAAGATATATTGTTAAATTGTTGGCTGTTTTCCTTACTAAATGAAAAACAATTGTCTAGAAAAGGACTGTATTTGATAATCAAGTAGAAGTAAATTTCACTAAGGCGTATAAGGAGTCATTTAATGCTAAAAAGGGATGTAAATGCATTCACATGAATTTATATTTCTCTTTATTAAGTTAACCGCAGTTGCAGGTTTATATTTACAAATCAGTCTGTTAGATGTAAGATGAAAATGTTTAACAAAAAATACATTTACAGTATTTTGATAAATAACTGACCCATGCAACGTATTGCAGCTTAAAGTATAAAGTGCCATCTTGTGTTTCACAGCTTCTGGACAAGGTTGAAACTAGAACCCAACCTGTAAACTGGCCAACCAATTTTAGCCTTTTAAATAATACCAATATCAGCACATGTTAGCCGATATGTCAAGGGAAATTGTAGTAATTTGAAATGTCGAAGATATGTTTGGGGTCATTTAGAAACTGTGTCACCATTACATAGTCTGTCCACCAGAGAGCACAGAGAAGTTTTGGGGACCTTAAGGAATCCTCATCAAAAATGTTTGTTTATGTTATGTGTTTTTGTAAAATGAATGCTGGCCAATATACCACTACTGCATTTTTAAACTCTCAAATATTAATATGAGTATCAAAATCAAATATCCAGTATTGGTTGGGCTCTAGTTGAAAACATATAAATACTGGTTGAAAGAGAAATGTGAGGCAAATTTAATATGCTAACCAGTTGTGATTAAGCTGCATACAAATCATTTAATGCTTCTCATGTAAATTATCCCCTTTGGATTTCTATCGCTAGGTTTATGTTAATTCTGTCCAATTTGTTTGAAAAGGCATATCCTTCAAGAGTGGACTTTGTAGACATTTCTTGTGTTGGCCATCGGATTAAGCAGTCAGAGAAAGGAGCTGTTCTCTGTAGATCTGTCCCATAGCACTCTACTTGTCCTACTGAGCCTGTTACATCGGCCTAGCAGCGAGTTGTTGACCTGCAGCGGTTGTGTGGGCTCACGCTGGGCGTCTGGTTGTCCTGAGAGACTGTGTTCATAGTTGTCAGACGTGTCCTTGTCTGAGTCTCTGCTTGTAGACCTGCAGCACCTCTGGCTCTTTCCTTGTGAGTTGTCCTTACAGTCTTTGTTCAAGCAGGAGTGGTCATGCTCAGTCCTCGTGTCATGGTGGTCATGTGTGTGCTGCTCTTCGTCCAAATGACTGTCAGGTGTGCTATTTTGGTCTTTGCTCTGAGTAAGGAGATTAGGCTCTTTGTGGTTATTTCCATTGTCCAAAGATTGTGTGGGGACAGGGCTCTGTCTTTGTGGCTGTGAAGAATTGGTTTGTTCATTAGAGTTAATGGTCTGATTGTGAGGGTGGTGTTGGTGGTTGTGGTTCTGCCAGAAGGCTCTGCGGAGCTGCTCTAATTCAGAGAGCAGAGGCCAGCCCATTTCAAGGTGCATCAGCAAGTTCCCCAGCCACTCCTCCAGTTTTGAAAAGGAAGCACTGTAAGAGTTAGAAAAAAAGAGTAGCGACGAGAGGCTGTAAGTCCTACATGCAGCTCTACTGCAATGGTGCAAAAACAATATATTTACTTGGCTATTCTGCACTGTATTACTTCAGTTTGTTTTGCTTAGTACACCATTGACTGTTTGGGCAGCACACAGCCCAAGAGTCCTGGATGAGAGTGTGGACTCTGCATAAACTAACCAGAAAATGACTTTCTGATTGTAATGTGAAAGGTAACGAATGAATGCAATATTTTGTTTAGCAATTTCCTTAATTACAACATTTATCTACCACATCACTTTGTCATTGTAGGGTAGAGTTGATGACACTGGAGTCACAATGGACTGACTTACTCCAAATTATACACACTACCCCTTTAATGAGGCGTGTATTATTAAGTAGTGGTTGGGTGGCCTGTGATTGTTCTGATAGAACTGAACAATTAAAATGTACTTTGAAACATATTAAAAATGAGGGACTTGGTTTCAGTCTAACTGAGCAATATTTACATGTAGCTCATATTTTGATTTATAGAAATTTACAGATGTCTTGGATTTATGCAGTCATACCGTTTTTCAGAGTCCATGTCACAGCAGAGTGCAGCCAGCGGCAGGAAGGCCGAGGGGCACTGTGGAGGGTGGTACTGCTGCAGGAAACCAGCTACATTTAGCCCAAAGTCATTTGTCCGGGGGAGATAGTCGGGGTCGGCATTCACTCTACCTATGATCTGAAGAGATTGATGCATACAGCTTTAAAATTGATAAGATGTTTGATTAATGACAAAAATATGAATAATATTGGTAGTTTCTTTGACATTTAACATTTTAACTCAGTTTTGGATTGTTCAGTCAACAGCATATCTTGTGATTTTTAAAAAAATCAAGTGCTTAATGTTTTTTAGGAACATTTTACTCTGTCTAGACATTCTTACCTCACATATCATGATACCAAAGGAAAAGATGTCCACCCGTTCGTCGTAGCTTTTCCCTGAGAGATGTACAGGAAAGATTCGTAAAGCACATCCTTACTGACCCGTCTTCAGCACTTTCAGTTCTATTTCTGATTAAACAACCCAGATCATGTGTTGTGTGTGTCATATAAAATCTCCTATTAGGCCTAAGAGTAACAGCAGGTCTTCTACACAGTTTCCCCCCTTTTTGCATATTGCACTTATGGTATCGAGAGGCAAGTTGAGGTTAGGCAGTACTAGTACTCAGAAACTTAGCTTTAGAGTATTTATATCTGTGTCAAACCAGCGTGGTGTAAAGCACTTGAGTAAATATTTCTTAGCATATTGTCATTAATTTAAAAGCATTTGATTAAAAAAGAAAAGTTTAAATCTAGTATGAATCTCCGTTGGTAGACTTCCTTTCTAAAAAAGGCTTAAAATACTTTTTCTCTCCTCTAATACAAATGTTCTCAAAAGGATTAGTTACAATTTACTATAATTTCTTCTCCTCCACCGTAGACAGGAAACAAACAATTGTCACATATGGGCCACCAGACCTCCCCCTGCCCTCCCCCTCGCTATAACTAATAGCCTGCAACCTTGTGCACTCACCACGGATCATCTCAGGGGCCATCCAGTAAGGGTTTCCTACCACAGTGTACCGCTTCCTCCGGTCAGGCCTGCGGAGCTCTGACAGTGGGCCCTTTGCAGGCCGCTCTAGAGAGGATGTTCTGCTCTGATTCCTCTCCTCCATCACCAACCTGGCAAGCCCAAAATCTGCCACCACCACAGACTGGTCCTAAACAAAGAGAGAGAGAGAGACAAAGAAATGTTAAAAACGTCAAATTAGGAGTTATGCTGCTCTGCATCTTTAGTAGTACTCGATATTAGAACAGACACACCATGAGGTTTTATATTGGTTAGGTTCGTCTGTTTCTTTTTTTTTCTCAAAATACAGATCATACAGGTCCCGTAAACCTAATGGCTTATTGAAATCAATTATGTATTCAATGAGGTAAAGCTAATTAAGTTAAAATTATGCTGTTAGAATAGTGGATATGATTTTTTTTCTTTTTATGAAGATAACTAGCTGAATGTTTTCTACATTGATCTTTGCTAGTTAAACGAAAAGATTAGATTTGTTTAGAGATTTGATTTATCAACTTGGAATTGGATCTAAAATAGATCTGGCTATCACAACCTAAACCTGGTTTTGTTTGTTCATAGTAATTCCACAAATATCTCAAATTAAATGTAGTAACAACATATCAATGAGCACTGCAACAAATACATACCACTGTCAAAACTGAGATATGTAAAAGGTGAAATTGTCCATTTTTGATGTGCTGTGAAGAGATCTGATGTTTTCTGATGTTTGTGTGTGTGAACAACTTTCTTACCTCTTTGACCAGGCAGTTGTATGAGTTTAAATCTCTGTGGATAACATTCATGGAGTGTAGATATGCCTTAGAACGAGAGATTTTATGTACATTAGGGAAAGGTGGGACCAGATTAAGGAATGATTTTAGATGTCATCTTTTACTTTTATAATATTGACCGAGAAGACTCACCATTCCAGCCGCAATGTCTTTGGCATAACTCACTCTTATGCGCCAGGGGAAATCTTTGTCCTACAACAACAAGATTGTAACCAACATATTGTGTCTCTGTACTGCAACAGCACTGGTAGTAGTACTAAAAACCTATCTTACCATTTTCATGATGGTTTCTCTGAGAGTTCCTCCCTGGATGTATTCAGACACGAAGTTTATTCGTTTGTCTTTATAAAACAGCCCAATGAACTTGAGAACATTGGGATGATCCAGACCACGCATCACCTTCACCTGTACAAATTAAGTGAAAATACACTTAATAATACAACTTAAAGTGGGCTTCAATAGTGAAGTACATCCATCTTCTTTAAAGGGGAACTCCATCGATTTTACACCAGTGGGGTTGGTAAATATAAGTGTGTTGTGTGAAGCTCACATCCCATACTTTCTGGTTATCAGAGATGTAAGTTTCTTCAATCATGTGGCCTTTTGTGCTCTGATGGCTTACCTCCTTTAAGAAAGTCTTCTGTGTCTCTTCATCAAAATTTATCAACTCTTTCATCACCATCACCTCCCCTGTCTCCTGATGTGTGACCTTGACAGCAACAGGATGATCACAGCGCCGGTTAAAATCAACCTTACATATATTGACAACTAAAGCCGGGTTCAGACTACAGGAGTTTTTGGCCAATTTATCCCTGATTCACCTCTCCTGACAATTGGAGGAGAAATCTGGTCTGGGACCTTAATTGGCACCGATGTTCGGCCCAGATTATGGTGTAATGTAAGGGGTTTACAGATCCAATGTTAAACCTCCAGAACTGCCCCAATAATTTCAAACATGTTTTATATTTAGGATTTAAAATCTGGATGAGTCAATACTTTATGAGCGCGAACACAGTAGCCAATGAGAGAGATAGGTCTACAAGGAGATGGAAGTGAATGAGAGGACTTGAAATGGCAACTGTGAAGAAACAACAACAAGCTGTTGTACGGGTCTGCTTCCCCATGAGATCATGTGAGATCACATGAAGTGGTGCATTACTCCCTCTGTCACGATAATCTCAATAATATCCTGTCGTGTGATGCGCCATTATTTTCAAATCTTGTAGTATGTGCATATTTGAGATTAGAGAGAAGAACATCTGTGAACATCTGTGTGCGTGATGCAACCTGATTTCAAAATCGGTTAGGATTTTAAAGACTCCTGTAGTCTGAGCCCGGCTTAAGTGTACATTCATTTGAAATGCTTTGAGAATGTTGCCCATTATAATGAAAGAGACAAAGTAATGGAAACAAGTAACTGTGGTACCTTGACAGCTTGTCCAAAGCAGCCCCTGCCAAGCACTTCTCCATGGATGAGGTCTGAAGGTCTGAAGATGCGGTGGGTCCGCTCTCCAGGGTCCACACGCAGAGACTCTGAGCGAACCATCTCTTTCCTTTGAGATAAAAGTGACAGTGCTCCAGGGGACAAGGGACACTTATCTATACTGCAGCTGCGCCTGAAAGAGAAAAGAAAGACTTAGACAGAGAGAAACAGGGCAGTAATAAATCAAAGTAAGCTAAGAGTCAGCACTTACATGATGTGTCTGGATCGCATTCCCATGGTTCCTTGGTGCTGAGGTGGTGAGAGACTCATCCTGATTGGTTCATCTGCCTCCTCTCCCTGACTTGGCTCCTCCTCCAGACTTGGGAGTTTGGGTATTGAAGCGAGTTTGTCATGGACACAGGGGTCAGGACAGCTGATGTTGTCCTGGACACTGGCTGAGTGAGGATGGTCGTTGGAAGAATGCGGGATGTGTTCAATTGTCAGCTGCAGTGGTCTGCTTGTGTCTTCGATCACATGGATTATCTGGAAGAAAGGATATAGTATTGACCTTTGACTATCTTCATTCTTCTGTCTTACTTGTTCAGTAATGTTTTTGTGAATGTTACCACTTCTCATTTAGTTATGATATTGTTGCTGAATCTGCGGGTGGTTTGAGGCCTACCTCATCCGGGGAAATGTTGCGGACAGGGATGCCGTTGACCTCCAGTACGTGGTCACCAATGTGGATAGAGGACAGAAGGTCAGGGCTGAGGGCCGCTGAGTCTAACCTGAAGGAGAGTTACAATGAGTGACTAGGTGGTGGAAAGGTGGGGTAAGGCAGAAAAAGGAGGAAGGTTAAATTGTTTTTGGGTACAGTTGAAGTTCAGCAAATATGTAAATGCAAGATTTACACGTTGTTGAACTCACTCTATCACGGTGACAAGAGAGCCTTTCTCTTGGCTGAGGTCAGTGGCTACAGTCAGACCTCGTTGGCCGCCAGCTCGGGGAGGGAGAGACACCAGCGCCACCATGTGGGGACTCTTGGTGAGCGGAGTAGTTGACCTCACATCTGATACTACACCCGGACAGAAACAGTGACCACTGCAGGACAAACAAAATCCAGAGACAGAAGAATAGGACACAGAACACGCGCACATCAGAATCAAAATATGTATAGAACAACAATAACTTTTCTATTTTCTCGGTTTTCTCAGCTTCTGTTTCTTATCATCCCATTTGTAGTTCTATGTGTGTGGATGTGTTTCATTTCTTCCTTCCCTGTCAGCTTTAAACTTACCAGTACAGTTCAGAGCGTTCGATGAGTGTGTAGGTGTCTCCATCTCCAATGACCATTTCACATTTCGTACAAGTGAAGCATTCAGGGTGGTACTTCTGCTCTCCAGCAACCTGTTTATACAGGGAGACAGTGTGATATAACACAATGCAGAGGCTACAGGAATAACATTGTTTTTTTACAAGATGACATTTGGTGGGGTTTGCCTTGAAAGGCCAAAAGCAGATGTGAATTAAAAAAGTTCTTTCAGCACATCCTGCACCAAGATCCTGTAGTGTCAGGATGTTTTCAGAGGATATCCTCTGGTCTGAGAACTGAAAGGAAAAAAAGCATTTACTTTCATATCACGGGGAAACCAAGAGACAGGAAGGCTTTGAATGTTGGAATAGTTGGTGAAACAGTTTCAGATTCAGTATTTCTTGTTGCAATGTTTAATCCTGTAGAGATTATGGCTACACTTCTGTCTGTGAATATAATATAATGTACATATTTGATATTTGTATGGCAAGTTGTCAGTTTTAACAGATGGTGGCTTGGAGTGACTGCTGAAATTATTCAATAAGCTATTTTTAAACTAACCCACAAACTGAATCAGTTTATTACTGGCAGAGTTCAAAGTGTTTTGGAGCAAGTCAGCAGAAAAACAGAAAGGATGATTATACACTGAGGTCAAGACCGGTTGTTGGGTCTTTAACTTTGGTGTTGTGACTGATTATAATGAATATTAGTCAACATTACAAAATAAGACCAAAGGAGGAAAAACTGGTCAGGAAATGAGACTTTTCCTCTTATGTAGTCTAGAAGTGCATGTACGATGAAGTTTGTAGCCTGCACAGATAAATAGTGAGGAACAGTTTTCCTGTTCTGTTAAGTTACAGTATTTCCTAAATGAGCAAAGGGATAGTGTAGCAGAAATGACACACAATGAATCTGTTTCGTTGCTAGTCCTAATTTTAGGTATAAACCAAGATTAGAGTATTTGTTTTCTTATTTTCGATGATTATTACCATTATGAGTCCATTTGCGATGGTGTCTTTGCAGCCGTGGCAGTGCTCTCCATAACGGGCCCAGTAGTGCTTCTTACAGTAGAGCTGTTCCTCTTTTTCATAGTACCAATGAGACAAGATACAGCTACATTCACAGCACCTAAAGACAAGAGGGAAGCAGTGGAGAGAGAGAGAGAGAGTTGGATGTTGAAACAATGAGATGGCTGAAGAAACAAGAGAAAATGCAGATTCAGCTGTGCAACAGTAGATACTTCAGAGGTGTGTTTGAGCAAAGTAACATGAGCCTAATCAGTGGATGGAACACATGAGACTTAGGTGGAAAGTTGACCTGTTCGATCGTCACACACAGGATCAGGTAGAACACTTCCAGGTCAGTTGGACCATAAATTATTGTTTTCAGGTTAGCCTATGTTTAAACACACAGTGTACCATGTCAGTGATACCCAACTCCTCTCCTCTCTTGATCTGTTGACCCTGCTTGTGTCGAATGATGACAATTCGATGCTTTCATTAGTCACAAAATTGAGGCCGAGACATCAAGCTGCTGGTGTTATCTCCAGCACACGTCTGGAGGAAACATTGTTATTGTCAAAGCTGATAGGATGTTGAAATGACTCATTAGATCCTAAATTGCTGATGTCACTGTGACAGAGAGCACATTTTCTTCAATGTCCATGCTCCACTCAGTCTTTGTCTGCCAGGGGCCAAATTAATATTTCTTGTTACAAAAAGACTATTCATGAGGGGTCACTGGTCAGTCATATGTCTCTCTGAAAACCCTGTAACTTCATGTTATTTTGCCTAGGGCACACCCACTCAAAGATTGCAAAAGAGATGTAAAAGTGCAAACATTACGACAGTTACCACTTAAAAAAAAACAAAAAAACCCTTGTTCCTTAAATGCAGTGCAGCATGTTCACTTTCAGTCCTGCAAACAGAAACTTTCAGTGGCATCCATGCTTAAACTGGATGTAGAATAATACCTATGTACAGAAAAACCTGCTTCCTTATCTCTCCAACACTACAACCAGAGTGGGAGGTCACTTCCTGGACAGAGTACAACTCCATGTTTCCTCTCCAAGCCTGAACAGTAAATGCCATGCTGTTCTTACAATAGGGAACGAAAAGACTTTCTATCAAGAAAGAAGTAGTTTAGGGGAAAAGGAGACTTACGTAAGACTCAACCTTCCCCTTAAGACACTCAATGACAGCATACTATTTCACTGTGATAAATAATTATTTTATCATTGTATGGAAGTTATTCTTGATAACATTTGAGTTAATTGTGCCATTGCTCTTTGTAGTTTTGATCATGTAACACAACTTAAAGTGGTGAGAAGCAAGATCCAATTTTTTTATGTTGTTACTAAGTGGTCATGTGGTGCTGTGGTGGTTTGTATCGTGTTTGCCAGAGATTGCTTCTGTTTTGTTATACACAGTAGTTCCTCTCTTTCTGCTTTTTATTTTACAGAAACTGTGGTTGCTGCTGTTGGTAATGAATAACACACTTCCTGCAGGATTTTTTAACGGGGAAGACATACGTCACATTTGGTTGAAAATGCAAATACTTTCATGAACTGAGAGTAGCCCTTTTTACCCATTTTTAAAATGTGTTGATAGAATAGCAATATGATCATATACAGATATGAAATGGATTATTACTTAACAGATACAGTTGCTGTGATGAACTTTAGGTTCAATACAGCTCATATTCAGTAGGACTTGAGTACAGAAATCTAGTCCTAACAGATACTATGTCTGCTGGGGATGTAGTAGATTCCCCAGTGCACTAAGGGAAGCTGTAACAAATATATTAGAGCTGCCTCTCATTCGTTGCTGAGGAAATAATAAAGAAATAAAACCATCAGACAGCTGCAGGTTTATTTCTGACCTCCTGTCTTTGTTATTGTGCCGTTGGCGACGGATGTGGAACCTTTCAGCTTCACAGCTGCGACCCCCCTGAAACATCTGGTGAGATAACCCTGAAATCAGCCCAGACTTAGCCTACATCGTTATCCTTTCTTTTTTTCCCTCTTCTCTCTATTTCTCCACCTGAAAGTATCCATCTCATCTGGCTTATGCCCCATCTTATCTTTAGCCATTCATAAACCTGTCTGTCCTACGATCTGTTCCCATGTCTTTTAAAGTGGAGCTGCGGACACACTATCACCTGGTGTACATTAAACACACACGTTATGATGTCAGGACATTAACCTATAGGTCAAATGTAAAGAATCTGATGACGTTTTATCTTGCCATGGTTTTGTTCTGTGTCGCCCTGCTGAACTTCCTTTAAATGATCTAACTGTGTAATTGTTTTAGTGTAACGGGGAAATTTTCTTAATGGTGTGACCTATGTTGTATAAGTGTGAGCATCTGTAGTTTATTCTGTATGTATGTTTTAATATAGACCTGAGGAAGAGTAGTTGTTGACGGACGAATGGATATAAAACAGAAAAAAACCAATTATGGATTGTACTGTAGACTGATACCTGGCAAGGCAATTACTTTGTTATTGTTATCATTTCATATTCATACACATAATAAATTGATGTCAAAGTAGAATGTTGAAGCACAGTTTACTTGCGTATCTTCTTGTTGTGGCAGATATCCGTATGAGGAAGTTCACAAATGCTATGCTACAATGTTTAGATTCTGTTTCTTTCACTTTCTCTCACTCTTTCACACTCTTTCTCTCCTTTCTCTCACTCTCACTTCCACATACACACCCCAGTGATAAAACACAGTGGCTCTTACCGTCCTTTCATTCCTCTCCGATACCTCTGGTCCCGTCGTGACATTCTTCCCCGCCAGTTCACTGATAGACAACTGTCACTCTGAAACAATCCACCCAATTAAGAAAGGAGCCGATTGGCTGCATGTGTACATGAGCGGGACATACACGTATTCTGCTGTGATCGGTAGCAGGAGTGGTATTTTCTTTTTTTCTTTTCTTTTTCTTCTCTCTCTCCATGCGCTCAGACCCTTCCTGTGCAGACGAGTTCCTTCTGTAATGTGCAGAGTAGCTGCGTGAGAAAAAACTGACCCAATGACACCAGCTGGCCAGACTCCCTCTGCTGGCTACTGAGAAACAGACCTATCCCAGTATGGAAGTTCTGCTCCACCCTCCCGGTCCTGTTACTTCCAGTATGTAGACCTCTACGAGATACAGTTACAGTCCTCTGCACAGAGATCGGAGAACGTGACAGTTAAGATCACAGAGTCCAAAATGTGAGTGTTAATGCTGTGCATCCATGTGTCAAGACATCTGTGTGTTTTTCTCAGAGAGAGTGTGTGAGAGAATCAACAAATCTGTGTGTTTTGAAATAAGCTCTGTTCTCATCAGCACAGGCATAATCTCTTTATGAATGCCCCAATTACTGCACTGTCCTGATCCTACAGTAAAGCACTCTATTCATCACACACAACAAACAGAGGGAAATACAGGGAGAATTCAGTGCAAGAGTAGGAAACAGCTCAGAATTAGAAAGTAGAAAAAACATTGATACTGCTCAGTATGAAGTTTAGATGTCCTTGAATTATCCATGAGTGTGACTCTGTTGCTGTTTGTTTCACTTGAAAAGCAGAAGACACCAGAGCAGTTGATACCACTGTAGATTTCTGTTACGTTTTCTTTCAAAGTATATTTTCTATTAATAGTTCACCTACTAAATTTATAGCGTCGAGCTATAATTCATATTGGTAGTGGTACGCCGTGTCAGCAGATGCATTTTTAGACTGTGCAATGCAGGTCCTGCAAACTGAGAGACAGGAACAGGTGCATCTTTATCACCAAACTGACAAAATTATAAAACTGAGCCATTTGTCTGCCATGTATCTCAGTGAAGATCAGTTTTGTTCTTGTTATATGTCTTTGGTTTAGTTTGCTTCTTTGACTTTTCTGTTTATGTTTATTTGTTTAATTGCTTATTGATTGGGTCATTATTTGCACTTCTGTTGTGGATTACATAATATCTTGTAATATCCTATTCTGTTGTTGTGAATTGTAAAAACAAACAGGTGTGCTGTTAGTGTGCTCTTCCTTTTTTTCGCTGATGTTGAACTTGTGGTTACTTGTGGTGAGAATGCCACAATAGATTAACATGTTAAAACCAACATCTGAATGTGTAGCTTCTTCCGCTTTGACTGTGTCAAAAACACACCCAAAACCCCTCCGTGCAGGTTTACGGTTTATATGTGTGCAACACTCTAGCTGCTTTGAAATAACAATTACTGTATCAGAAGCAGCTGTCATTGGTCATTTCTTTTATTAGAAAGTATTGTCAGAAGGTGTACAAAAGTGCATCATTTTCTTCATAGGCCACATATAAAACACAGATGTTAAAAACACATGATGAGCTACAAATGTAAGCTCAAATGCAAGATGAGATTCAGTTACACTTTTTATCCAAATAACATCACAGACTACATTGTGATTCAGCACACATTCAAGGACAATGTAGAAAACAAAGCACTTATATTTATCATAGTAGTACAGAAGTTTAAAAACTGGTAAAACACACACACAAATTTACTCAAATATTTCATACTGTATTAACGCACTTGCATTCGTAAAATGAGACTAAATAGATAACACACTTTGCTTTTTCTGCCTTTTGTCAGCATAATTTAAAAAGACTAGTAAACGTGAACATTTTTCCAACAGTGTTAAAGGAGGTACATCAAAAAAAGAAAGACAGTAATCAAGGCTCCTCAGACGTCATTTGAATGCACTATCATGTATTATAATCATCACCTGTAGTGTGAATGCTTTCATAACAAATACATTCTTCTAATAAAACAAAATATGTATTTTAACCAAAGTTTTACAGTAATACCAATTAGTGTGATGAAGTTATAAATCGGTGCATTCAATGTTGTGAATGGAAGAGTATCACGAGTGTTAACAGCTGAGGACCTTCAGCCTCCACAGATGTTGCTGAGGCCTGAGTACAGTTAAAATGAACACAGACTGGATTTCAGGGATCAGATAATGACTAGTCAAAATACCACACCATAAAAAAAATCCCCTTAGAGTCCCTTTTTTTCACAGTTCCCAAAAATATCAGTTGTCTGTTTCGTTGTCTGTACACATTGCTGGACAAATTATCCAAGCGTTTGCACTTTGATGTAAAAGCTAAAAACAGTGAATTAATAAAACAACCTGGTGCAAATATTACACTCTGTAGACCAATGAAAAATCCAGTCTAACTGGATAAAAGTGTGGCCCTGGAGAGGTGTTTCTTATAAACATTGTGTCAGCATGCAGACAGGTCTGAAGGAGCTGCCCTGAGGGAGTCCTTGGTATCAGTCGTCGCCCAGAGGATACGTGGTGATACTCGCACAGGAACACAAATTATGTTCAACACAACAACAACAAACGAAAACTGTATTTTAGTTACAGCTTGGCCTCACACAATTTAAAAAGAAATCTCAATCCTTCATCTCAGTGGTTCTCAGCCTGGTAGTCAGGATCCTCAGAGTGTCAAGGTGGTTCATGTGGAAACAATTACTATTATAACAAATTGCAAATGAATATTTTTAATTATTTGATCAAAGTATAACAGCTGAATTAATCAAATAAACATCACAAGGACAACCTTTGCTGCTCTGCTAGCATCAGAGGTACTGCTTTGTTTTAAGGCATGATCTAACAGGTTGAGAACCAGTGCTCTTTTTGAAAGAGACCCTTGTACAAAATGTGATCAAATGAAAGTGAAACACGTGGGATGTGTCGAAGCTTTAGCTTCTACGGTAGATAGGACGTACAATCTGGGATCATGTTATAGCACCACTGTTGTTTTAATGAGGTCACTTCCTGTGTGGTGGTCTCTCACTTCCTCCTTCGGCCACAGTATTTACCCTGACATCCAGCGCCTAAATAACACAAAAGACAAAATTATTCTTCACTTGACATACAAAATACATTTTGTGTGTGTTAAAAGTGTATTTTAAAACCTGTTGAATAGTTCAACTATAAAACATGCCTCCTCTGTGCCTTCACAGAGAAGTCTGGGTTAACTGAAGGACTTGTTGAGTTTGTTGTTGAAGTTCAGTGACTTTAAAACAGTTGGTAAACTTAAGACATCAAATTAAGTCAAAAACTGTTAAATTAGACTTGACATTCATAATAGGCAGATTTGCTTTCCTGATAACGTTATCTCAGTTTTAAACGGTCAGTTCTTCATTTGCCTTACAGCCTCACCAAACCTAGAGTTCCTGTATTTGTGGCTGTAAGACTATGTGGCAAATCTCAACCACTTTTTTCCACAGAACTTTCTGTTATAATCATCATACGGTGCAAGCCCGGAAGTGTAATATGCTAACTGTGTGTCTTAATTTTAGTCAACAGTTGGTACATTTTTTGTTGACTGGACGTGACTATATTTCACTAGATTTAAGTATGATGTTTTACAGTGTTTACACGCATGATAGATATGACTTAGTGTAAAGTAACACCGTGTGTATGTGTATGATTTTACCTCTGTAGCCCCCAGCTCCCAGTAAGGCCTGCATGGCTGCATATTTGGCTGCCTTCTGGGCCTTGGCTGTAGGACAAGAAAGTAAAAAGTATAGTTATTCTGCAGATGTATTCAAGCTCTCTACAATAATACCCTGCACCAGTGATTATAAAAACACAGTACATGAGTCCTTTTTCCAAAAACACATTTAAAAATTATCATACTTTTAGATTGTGTTTCTTATTTAATTGACAAGATTATTACAAGATATCTTTAAATGTATTTAAATGTTTTATTTACTTGCAAAGTAACAAGAATAGAATGGGCGATCGTCATCCAGATCATTATGTGTCAGCATGTGCTGTGTGTATAGTAAATCTGTGGTGATGCTGGACATATGTGTGTTAAGAGACCAAAACTAATTAGAGCATGCCTATCCCAGAGGACACAGTGAGTTTTCTTACATTTTTGCCCGGCTCCCGTATATCCTAGAGAACAATAACAGGAAAGACAAAGTTATAATAAACAATTGGTAATCTTTACAATGGTCTAATCTAGCCTTGGTGTTATCTCAGCAATGACATGAATGAAAATATGCCAAAACAAATATTCACCATGTAAGGCCTGACACTCAGAAAAAAGAAAAAAGGAAACAGTTTCCTTCTTTTGTGCATGTGTTGATCCCTTTTGTCTATATTTTCAATGCATCTTATCATTACAAAGAGTATGCTGAATGTCAGAAAGAGAGAATATAGTGTGACAAAGTCTCTGCTATACCTGGATAGCCTCCACCAGCTACACCACCATACCCTGGGCCAACACCCCCTGCTGGAACAATGGACACATTACAACTTGTACACAACACTCCTCTGAGACAGGAGGCATGCTAGGTATTGACTGTGCATTATTCTGAATTTTGTGAACACATTTGTTTAAAAATCTCAAATATGTATTGTTGTACTCTGACATTACTGTTCTGTGTACTCTTTTCAGTGCATTTAAACTGACCTGGTAAGCCGCCATGTCCTCCTCCTACTCCCCCTGCTCTTCCTGCTACACTTCCTGAACAGGTATGAGTGTAGAAATGTGGAGAAATTATTTAAGAACTTTAGAACCACAGAAGATAATCATGACATTCAGTATACTGTGAAAAATGTGGTGCTAGTTCAATTGTTGTCAAGTAAAAATCTCATTACTCCAATTGTTCCTCATATTTTTATTATTGTAATATGTATGTGTATTTATATGTTTTTTGTAGTTAATATTTTCTTTTACAAACAAGTAACTCACCTTGGCCAACTCCACTGATTCCTCCTGTTCCTGCACCAGGAAGCCCTCCTCCTACACCACCTGGTGAATATACAGTAGGTGGGGTTTAGGTATATTAGATTAGACTATACATAAATTAACAAATAGACTTTATTGTTCCCAAAGGGGAAATACTTTCCCACATGGTGTGCATTATGCACCCACCCAAAAAACATCCAAGAACAGCCACATAAAAGATAAGTAACATAGTAGATACGTTTCCCAGTAAGTTAATAATATTAGTGCAGAGTAAATAGGAAAACAAAGCAACAAATAAACACAAAAATGGAGACTGGTATACAGTCCAATTGTATCATTGGGACAAGGCTCCGAGTTTATTACATTTTGTCTTATAATCTTGTTTATCATAAAGTTATAGTATTGAAATTGTCTTATTTTGTTGTTAATAAAAATATAAAATGTCAGATCTTTCGAGAGGCCAATGTTGACCTTGGCTTTTGAAGCCAATGCAGAATTCCTGGGATAGATAATGTCTTGTTGCCCTCTGTTGGCTACAAAACATAAAATTCTTAATAACTATTCCAAGCTGTTGAGTTTTTTAATGGATGAAATTCTGTGTATAAAGGGAAACGTATGTGCATATTCATGCAGTTTTTGCCGTGCAGTAGCAGCAAAGTTCTCAACTACACAAAGACCTAATGATCATAACAAGCATATAAGAGGAATTGCTGTCATGGGCTATAACTTACTGCTGACCACACCTTGTGACTCACTTCCTGTTGCTTTGAAGTGCAGCCTACTGCTGTGAGTGATGTAATGTATTATGGAACCAGCAGCTCGAACATTCAGTGTTTCCTGTTATAAAACTAGTAGTCTTTTGTTGCATGTCATACCCATTTCTCTCCCTTGTTTCCTGTCTGCCTCTTCACTGTCCAATAAAGGCACAAAAGTAAAAGATTGTGTAATAGATTTTTTCTCAATATCACCTCACAATAATCCACACTAATTTGATGATCTACAATGCAAGCAGTAGCACCTTGACAACAACATTTGCTTGTATGGCCAATATCCAGTGACAATATTAACTTGTATCAATAATTATCAGAACCTTTAATTGAAATATTACATAATCAGATTTACATCAGTAGAGAGTTTTACCTGGGCCATAGCCAGTTCCACCCAGTGAAGAGCCATAACCTGATTTAGGAGGTTTCCTTGCTTGGCCACCAGGTCCATATCCGCCAGCCCCACCAGGTCTAAAACCCCCTGGCCCAGTTCCAGCACCTCCTGGGCCATAACCTCCGGGTCCAGCACCTCCTGGGCCATAACCACCCGGTACAGCACCTCCTGGGCCATAACCACCAGGTCCAGCACCTCCTGGGCCAAAACCACCAGGTCCAGCACCTCCTGGGCCAAAACCACCAGGTCCAGCTCCAACTCCACCAGGACCAGCTCCTGCACCTCCTCCTAATGCCCCTGGTAGAAAACAGATTTAAACATCTATATACCACATAAATGTATAAACACTGTCCATCACTAATCTTAACCTTAACCTTACCTGATCCATACCCAGTGCCTCCATAACCTGAGAAAAAGATACACAAGAAAGGCTACAGTCAAAAAATGTTCATATACCCATAAAACAATGAAATCAAATTGGTGTCTCCGTCATATCACCTGCCTTTGCATAACACATGATCATTACTTACCAGATTTAGGTTTTCTTTTTCCTAATAGTTGGCCACCTGGTCCAAAGCCTCCTGTTCCTGTCCCAGCACCACCTGGTCCGAAGCCTCCTGTTCCTGTACCGGCACCACCTGGTCCAAAGCCTCCGGTTCCTGTCCCAGCACCACCTGGTCCGAAGCCTCCTGTTCCTGTACCGGCACCACCTGGTCCAAAGCCTCCGGTTCCTGTCCCAGCACCACCTGGTCCGAAGCCTCCTGTTCCTGTACCGGCACCACCTGGTCCAAAGCCTCCGGTTCCTGTACCAGCACCACCTGGTCCGAAGCCTCCTGTTCCTGTGCCGGCACCACCTGGTCCAAAGCCTCCGGTTCCTGTACCAGCACCACCAGGCCCATATCTGCTAGGTCCAGTACCTGCTCCACCAGGTCCAACACCTGCACCTGGAAAACAGCCACAGGTTTTTAATAACCCTAACCCGATTTTATTCTGGCATTCATAGCTTTAGCTTTGCCATGTTGTGCTCTACCCAGGAATTTTGTTTGTAACTTAAAAGCTGTCAATTGGATGTTGTGCTTCACTTCTTGTTTTTATTGTATTTCAAACAATAGAACTGCTACAAAACTTCAGCATGAAAGACCTGATATGGTATGTTATTATGTACAAAGTCATAGAGGGAAAAAAAACTAAACAATCCCTAAATTTAAAGATGTGTTAGAACAAAGAAGTTTCTCACCTTGCCCATAGCCAGTTCCACCCAGTGAGGATGAGCCATATCCTGTCAGAGGGAGTTAACGGCCTGAATATATATAATAATACATTATTAAATGTAAAAAGTGTAAAAACACAAGATCATTTTACCAGATTTGGGTGGCTTTCTTGTCCCTAGTCCTTGACCTCCTGCAGTATAGACACCAGGAACGGCCCCTGCTCCACTGGGACCATAGCTGCCTGGTCCTGTGCCAACACCACCTGATCCAAAACCACCGGGCCCAGTTCCGATACCGCCCACTCCAGATCCGACACCGCCAACTCCTGTCCCAGCAGTGCTCGGCCTGTATCCACCTGGTCCAGTGCCAGCAAGTCCATAACTACCAGCCACAGGACCACCAGGCCCATAGCCACCTGGTCCAAAACCTCCTGGACCAGAACCAACTCCACCTGGTCCAGTCCCATAGCCACCAGGTCCAACTCCAGTACCACCAGCTCCTGCCCCATAACCTAAAAATAGATCATAGTTCAGTTTCAGTTCTCTGCATAAATTATTGAATCCATATTTTTACTTTGTTTATCTGTCAATTCTTATCATACGTTTTGGTGGTTTGCCAGTGCCGGTACTCAGTCCTGAACTTGGGCCATATCTTGAACCTGGAGTGCATATAGAAGAAACAGTTAACCAATATTTCTATTACTTTTACACATTTCTATTATTATTCTATTGAAATGCAATGTGTTCTTTTTTCATCAAAATTAAACTTAATTACTAAAATTGAGTCACACAAAACATTTTCATAGAGGTCAACTTACCACCAGGCCCCACACCACCACCATATCCTCCCAGTCCAGCACCGACTCCACCAGGACCGGCTCCTACTCCTCCTCCCACTCCTACACCTAAACCTCCAGGACCAGTTCCAACACCTCCAACTCCAAGGGCCCCAGCACCCCCAGGACCACCACCAATGCCTCCTCCTCTGCCTCCTGTCTTGCCTCCATAGCCTCCAGGTCCAGTTCCATATCCCCCAGGCCCAGCACCGTAGCCACCCGGGCCAGTCCCGTAACCTCCAGGTCCTACACCATAACCTCCTGGACCAGTTCCATAACCACCAGGCCCAACCCCTCCTTGGCCTCTTGCTCCAAGAGTTCCATATGCTGGTAGAAAGACAAAAATATTGTTTTTCATTGTTGGAGACGAAATAAGTTCTTATTAAAGAGAGGAGCATGTAGTATGACAATTTAAACAACCTTTGCCTGGTTTTCCTCCTACTCCAGCTCCAGTCGGGTAACGTATACCTAAGAGGGGAAAAAAAGATATACTGCATTTTAGGTTTGTTTCAGGCATGTGTTTGTTATAATGTAGATAGCAAATACAGTGTAAGTTGACATACCTCCGCCTGGTAGAACTCCAGCTCCTCCAGCGCCATAGCCTATGATGGATAATGTTTGAAATGTATGGATAAGACATATTTGTGTCATTGTAATATAGGCATAGGCATGTACATTTTGGTAGAATACACAAACATTTCAGAGACCAAAACATCATAATAGCTCACTTTTTCTAGGCTTATGGACTCCTGTTCCAACTCCACCAGGCCCACCAATCCCAGGTACCAAGCCTGCTCCTCCTGGACCTCCACCAACTCCTCCTGGTCCTCCCCCAACTCCTCCTGGACCTCCTCCAACTCCTCCTGGTCCTCCCCCAACTCCTCCTGGACCTCCCCCAACTCCTCCTGGACCACCTCCAACTCCTCCAGGACCTCCTCCTACTCCTCCGGCCACCCCACCTACTCCACCGGGTCCACCGCTTACACCTCCTGCTACAGTCCCATCAGGTCCGTATGCTGCATTTAAAAAATAAACAGATATAATAGATCTTTATCTTCAGTAAGTATAGATTTTTGATCCTTCATGACCAGTTTTTTGTCATGCTTAGTGACTAGATTGTAAGTTTGATACACAGTGGTAGATATTGGGTGGTGGTAGATACAGTACAGTACAGTACAATACAGTCATAATCGAGTGTATATTCAGATGGCAAAAATGGCACCTTTGGGGGGTTTTGGTGTTCCTCCTACTCCACCAGCTGCACCTCCTGGTCCAACTCCAGTTCCAGTTGCAGGAGTGTCTCCTCTTCCCGCTGCTGTTACACCACCTAAAACTCCTGCTGTTCCTCTTCCACTGGTAGGACCCCCTTCTACTCCGCCCTGTCTTCCACCTGTTCCACCTCTTTCTCCATCAGGACCTCCTTCTCCATCTCCTTCACCTGGCGTGTCACCTCTGGGGACACCTTTAGAGAGATCACAGCAGAACATTAGACTTGTATTTCAGCTGAGACTGCAATCAAGAATAAAGTCAGTAGCTACCAGAACTATTTGGCTATCACACTCAAATGGGGAAAAGGAAAAACTTAATGCTATTCTGAATGTATAGTGGCCATTTGACTCATTTACGGGTTATACGTAACTCACTTTTTCCCATTGCTCTGTAATATGTAAGTATATATAGCAAGTGAGTTATCCTGAAACTTAAGTTGTAAATTTTTTAAGGGTAAATTGTGTTCTATTTTTTTTTTCACCTGGGGGTTTGAGAGGTTTGGCTCCAGGTAGTGTCCCACCTGAGGCATCACCACCAGCACCTGCAAAAATGACCCAGTGAAATTGAAGAAAAGTCAGGGAATATTTTTCACAAAATCTCTGCCAAGAGGATGTAGAAACTGAGAAGGCAAATAAAGATCTAAAAATCATAGTTGAAAGGCATGAGGCAAAGAAACGCTCTGCACTGTATGTCTAGAGGGAAATCTCACCTCCAGAGGGAAGTCCTGCACCACCTGAATATTAGAGAGAGAGAAAATCAAGAGAGATACCAGAGTGACAGTGGCTACGTCAATCCATTTAACACTAAAGGAGGTGTTGGCATTACTAACATCTCATATCTAAATTAGACGTATGTGAAGAAGAGCCATGTAAGTCTACTTACCAACGCCTGTCCCCGCTGTTTGAAACAAGAGAAGAAATACTAGTAAGAGAAATTTTGAACACAATATGTATACTTTACTGAACAGTTTACAGAGGTTTACAGTACGTACCACTTGGTTGTACAACCCCACCACCAACTGTAATGACAGGAATACAGCTATCAATCAGAAATACTTAAAGAACATTTAATTTGAGTCTAGCATGCAGCCATGCAGTATTTAGAGATGACAGTTTTGTGACAGGAAGTGCAAGAGGAACACTCACTCTCAGGCACAGGTAAACCAGTGACAGCTGTGAAAGCATTTAAGTGGAGAAATATTGAGATTTGCATAAAGATGAAAAGCATTTGTGATACTGTGATATGCCATTGTACCCTATTAGGCAGATTTTTTGTTTAAATAATGCCCATGCTATTAGAACTTCATTAGACCTGCACAGTACAGAATAAGCTCTTTAAAAAACATCTCAGTAATAAACTTTATACCAACTTACTAGGGGCAGCTCCTGTGGAACCTGTAAGATGTAAAATAACACAGTGAGACACATGAAAAACAAGTAAATACATTTTCAGAAAAATTCAAATCTATATTAAATTTAATAAAGATTGGGTGAATCCATTGGAGAATCGTGAAAAAAGTATCTTGCAATGATCTTAAATGGCAGACACTTTGTATCAGCTGCAGTTTTTGAATTTTGAACAATTCCTGGATGCTCAAAAGTCCAAAGGACCTCAAAGTTCAGAAGTTATGAATGAAAACTAGAAGGCCACATGGTGGCACTGTCCCCACCAAAACCTAAAAAACATTGGTCTTTTGCTTTTCACCAATTTTTCTTCTAAATCTCTTGAGTAGTTTTTGGGACAGGCAAGCAAACAAAGAAAGATACACAACCAAAACATAACCTCTTGGCTTGTGTCATATCAGTGACACGGCCACTAACACACTCTGACAGAAATGGGTGAACATGCAGTACTCACAGAGAAACATGCAGAAGCTCTGGCTGTGAAATAAACACTAACCTGGAACTGTGGTCCCACTGACTCCTGTTTTATAAAGATAAAAACAAGTGTGAACACAACTGAACAACAGCTAGAAGACTAAAAAGAGAGATTTAAAACAGCAAAGTTTCTTTGACCATAATACATTTTCACTAATACTACTTCCAAAAACACTCCAAATACCTGGTTTTGCTCCAATGATGGGGATTCCTGTTCCACCAAGGCCATCTCCATCAACTCCTGTGCCCACTGGTCTGCCAGCGACGCCAGTACCTCCTGTTTTAATAGCGATGTATTAATGTGCACACTTTTATTTGACAAGATATACAGTTTCATATTGAAATAAGTATATATAGGTAAAAAAAAAAATTTTTAGGTAAAAATATTTTTATAAATATTTTATAATGTCCCTTCATTTTCACAGGTGTTTGCCGTGGAGTCTGTCATCAGATTTTTGGATCCTCAGACCTGAGATGTAATATTCTATTTACAAAACGTGTGCATCATTTCAAGGTACAAAAAGAGACGTTCTCAAGAATGCAGCAGGTTTAAACACACCTTCTCCTGCAGAACTGCCCGACCCCTCTATCACACTGCCAGCACCACCCTCACCTGGAATAAAGGCAAAATATTGAAAGGACTTAGATTTTGGAAATATTCCTGTATGTAAAGGGGGAAACTGTATGTCATATCAGTAATCAGATAAGATAATGATCACATTGAAAGCTGAAAAACCCAATTAGTAAATGTGTTGTTGTGGTAACTGAGATGTTTTTGTCACTGCTTTGTGCTAACAGATAACGTACCTTCTGATCCTGGAGCTGGTGTGCCTCCTGTGGCTCCACGTCCTCCTCCTGATCCAGCAAACAATTATATTATTGACTATAACCAAAATATTTATTCATTATTCTTTCTTCAGCATTAACCCAAACAGAAGCTTACCACTGGGTCCAGCTGTTGTCCCTGTACCGGTGCCTGTTCCATGTGTGCCATTCACTGAAACACCAGTGCCGGTCCCTGTACCAACTCCAGTAGTGCCAGTCCGTGTACCAACTCCAGTAGTGCCGGTCCCTGTACCAACTCCAGTAGTGCCGGTCCCTGTACCAACTCCAGTAGTACCGGTCCCTGTACCAACTCCAGTAGTGCCAGTCCCTGCTCCTGCCCCAGGTGCAACTGCACCAGGTAGCCCTACAGTTTATAAAAGAAATAATTCAGTAAATTTAAAATCGACTCTGTCCCTTAGTTGAAACCACTATATAATTTACGTATTGTTCTACTTTACACAGAGTCTTGTCAAACTACACTAATCCTTACCGTACTTTGCAGCTTTAGATCCAGCTGTACCGTAGCCTGTGGATCACAACCAATAAGACATAGTATAAGTCCTGATTATTCAGCTGATAAAAACACAGTCACTGAAAAATACATTTACATCGAGTTAGTGACTAGTGTTAGTTACAAAATTACTTTCCAGACTGAGATTTCTGGCTATGCACTATGATTTCCAAACAAGAATATGCTGTATCAACTTGTAACGTGACAGTTTTAGTATTTTACTGCAGTATAGTGATGAGATGTAAGATATTAGCTTTAAAATCGCTTCTGTCCTCCTATCTATCTACTCATATTTCTAGATTCTTCTAAAAAGTCTGAAACAGCTGTAAAAAACACAAAAAACAAATGACAGAGCAGTATTGCCATCCCAATATTTTGATATATTACTGTTATTACTACACCTTTCTATTGCATTTTTGTTACCATGTAGACAAACTGATTATCTGTTTCAAGGACAGGCCAGGTGGAGTGCATGAGACCTGTTGCTGTAATTCCTACTAACCACCAAAAGAGGTCATTGAAGGAATAGTTAAATGTGATTCAGACTTTGAATGTGTTTTGGATTGTCTCCAAATTACAGATCTAAACACTGACAAAACTACACACATTACTACACATACACTCCCCTGAAAACTGACCTGGACCTCCAGTACCAGTTCCAAAGCCTCCTGGTCCATAACGACCTATAAAATCACACAAGATAACGAATAGTTTGAGTACTACATGTACAAGACATTCCATCAAGAGGATTTGGAAAGTGTATCGCTGAAAAAAACACCGGAAAACA
The DNA here is from genome assembly GCF_914725855.1 of Thunnus albacares. NCBI lineage: Eukaryota > Metazoa > Chordata > Actinopteri > Scombriformes > Scombridae > Thunnus > Thunnus albacares. The sequence goes on along the minus strand of NC_058118.1, from coordinate 16,785,617 downwards.
AAAAAAAAAAGAAAAAATGTGATGTTCTCAGGTTGCAATGCTGAATATCATCTGCTCCACCTCCAAGTAGCAGTACCAGCACCTGTTCCTCCTCCTACACCAAGATCATATCAGACAAATTTTACTTTTACTGCAATTAGGATGATATATATCAATCTTCGTGTTTACAGAGACATTTTAATACCACATATAGCAGGTTGTGATCGATCTCCATTACTTGTGAATAACAGAAATTATTTAGAGATTCCAGCAAAGTAACAATTTAGCTTAGTTTGAGTTTGGAAAATTGCCCCATGAACCTGGTCCATATCCAGTCCCTGGTCCTGCACCGTAGCCTCCACCTGGTCCATAACCCGCCCCAGGTACAGGTCCAACTCCAGGCACATATCCACCAGGTCCATATCCTGTTCCTCCAGTTCCCAGTGCTCCTCCAGTCCCTGGACCAAAGCCACCTGGGCCACCAAATCTTCCATCAAGACCAGATCCAGGGGCTCCGCCGCCACCAGGGCGCCCTATGGAGAAGCAAATAGGTGAAGAGTTTAGCTCTTAAAAAGGCTTGAAATATATTCAGTTAAAATGTTGTTGTTTGAGTAAAAACACCTTGCATGAAAGTATTGTATGTGGAGTTGTCATTGCTTACAAAAATTTTAACTTACTAAACAATTGAACTACCTCAGAGGTGACATCTGAAAGAACACATTATCGCTTCACATTTTGTGTCTTTCTTTTGACCCACTGCATACTACAGTTTCTCTTATAAACATTAATCATATGATATTTTGTTCCAGAAATAATGTATAAGTCGCACCATATTTGAGAGACTTGGGTCCCCCAGGATATCCTGTGAGAGAAACACAGGAGAATTAAAAAACTTGCACACCACAAAAAAGGCTCCTATAAATGTGTGTGTCATATCTTTGATGTGCACACAACCAGCACTATTCATTCAGTCCTGTAATTCTCACAAGGCTCTCACAGCTGCAGTATGCTGGCAGCAAGAGGCAAGCGCAGAACATATTTAATCAGTTACTAATTTAGATATTGTAATTGAGTCATTTATTCAAGTAATTTATTCAAGTACATATGTTCATTTATTCAAGAATATATGTTCAATAATTGTTGTGTTTCTGTCTATTTCATACAATTTCTGAGGAACTGTGAGAATATTGTTCTAGTGTTCGTACCTCCAGCACCACCTGGTCCAAAGCCACCAGGTCCACCTCCCGTTCCAACACCACCGGAACCAGGTATTCCACTTGTCCCCAGGCCTGCACCAGGCCCACCACCAGTTGTTTGTACAACACCTCGTCCAGGGACCCCTCCTCCTGCTCCGAGTCCAGAACTAGGCCCAGCTCCAAGTCCTCCGGTACCTAGGACACCTCCAGTACCTCCAGGAAGCCCTTCAGAGAGCAACATTTAATTAAAAAAAATTAACCAACTGTATTATATTTACAAACAACAGATTGCTTGATGATGAACAGATAAATCTGTGTCAAGCAAACATATTTTAAAAAGTTGTGTCTTCTTACCATATTTGCGAGCTTTGGCACCGGCATAACCTGCAAAATTCAGACACATCAAGAACTTTTTTAAGAGCGTTATATTAGCCAATGGATCTATTTTAATTCAGACATGCCTCCTTATTTCAATATATCCTAATCTTTCATCCTACCTCCAGGTCCATAGCCTGTACCAGCACCACCAGGTCCATAGCCAATACCAGCACCACCAGGTCCGACTCCTCCACCAGGTCCATAGCCTGTACCAGCACCACCAGGTCCGACTCCTACACCAGGTCCATAGCCTGTACCGGCACCACCAGGTCTGACTCCTCCACCAGGTCCATAGCCGGTACCAGCACCACCAGGTCCGGCTCCTACACCAGGTCCAAAGCCTGTACCAGCACCACCAGGTCCATAGCCTGTACCAGCACCACCAGGACCGACTCCTACACCAGGTCCATAGCCTGTACCAGCACCACCAGGTCCGACTCCTACACCAGGTCCATAGCCGGTACCAGCACCACCAGGTCCGGCTCCTACACCAGGTCCAAAGCCTGTGCCAGCACCACCAGGTCCAACTCCTCCAGTTGTACCTGGACCTCCAAGCGCTCCACTTAACATGCCTATGAGGAGAAGAATATTCAGGTTTTATTTGTTCTGATATTCTTTGTTAAATATAGCAAGACAATGATAATCCAGTTGCGTACACGTTTTGAATTATTTGAACTACATGAACTGAATATGAACTATTCTTACCATATTTACGAGCTTTGGCGCTGGCATCATAGCCTGAAATACAAATATTCCGTTCATTTGTCTTTTCTAATGTGAAACAAAATGTCAAATGCTGGACTGTATCTTGAGCTATTACTGTTTCCAAAACCCTTAATCTACTGATTTATAATTACCTCCAGGTCCTGTTCCTGCTCCTCCTAATCCGGTTCCAGCTCCACCTGGCCCGTACCCAGTTCTACCTGGCCCATAACCTGCTCCTGCAGGGCCAGTGCCTGCACCACCAGGACCATAACCAAGACCACCAGGCCCAGTGCCAGCACCACCAGGACCATAACCAAGACCACCTGGCCCAGTGCCGGCACCACCTGGACCAAAACCAAGACCACCTGTCCCAGTGCCAGCACCACCTGGACCAAAACCGACCCCAGGGCCACGTCCCACTCCAGTGCCGAGGCCAACACCAGCTCCTCCTCCTGGTCCTCCACCTCCAAGGCCTCCAGCTGCACCAGTGCCAACACCACCTGGCTGACCTGGAGAAATTAAAGGCGTTCAAAGTGTGTCTCGGTGATAGAGGTCATTAGATGCACACGGTACATACTCATTTATTATTTATGTTACAAAAATGTGTAAATATGTCTCACCGTATTTGCGTGCTTTTGCTGAGCCAGGACCATAACCTATAACACAAACCAATGTCCAAATAAACAGTTACTGAAACACAAAATCCCATATATGACTTTATAGGATTAAAGGACACTGGTTGATGACATATTTCAGGACTAGTGCATTATATGAAGAGAAAAAAGGAAATACTACAAAAGACCTGAAAGACTTAAATAAACCGGGTATGCTGCTGTCTACTCCAAGCCCACCTCCTGGTCCAACTCCACCTCCAAGCCCAGGTACAGTTCCAGGTCCACCTCCTGTTCCAACTCCAAATCCAGGTACAGCTCCGGGTCCTCCTCCTGTTCCAACTCCGCCTCCAAATCCAGGTACAGCTCCAGGTCCACCTCCTGTTCCAACTCCACCTCCAAATCCAGGTACAGCTCCAGGTCCACCTCCTGTTCCAACTCCGCCTCCAAGTCCAGGTGTGATTCCTGCCCCTCCTCCAGGGAGTCTTCCAGCTCCACCCCCTAAAGCACCCCCTTGACCAAGTGCACCTCTTCCTGCTCCAGCTCCACCTTGTCAACAAAGCAAACGGGTGAGCTCACAAGTATCAGTACAGAACATTTAATAACTTAAATGATACTAATACTTAATTATTTTTGCTGCACATTAAATTATTATGTAACATAAATGATGTGTGGAACACAAGTTTGACTCTGAACTAATGTTTCTTTACCGTATTTAGCTGCAATTTTGGCGGGGTTCTTTGATTTGCCTGCCCCTGGAATTGAAAGAATAAATCAATTTCTGGGATTTCTTCCTTTACATTTATCATTGACTTCATATGGCTCTATATGCAGCTGTAGAGTTTACTGCATTGCTGGTTGCTGTGTACCTGATTTTGGTGATATGAGAGGGTAACCACGAAAAACCCCAGGCAACTGCTGTCCACGACCATCTAAGGTGAGAGATACACTTCAGACATGCTCATACTGTGATGTACTACATTCGGGATGGACATTTATTATTTCTAAATGAATCGTTTAATATTAATGATCAGGTGATATATTAAAAAGATAAGCTTATAATGTAGTCAGTTCAAGTCTTTGTGACACTTACTGCCTGCTCCTTGCCCAGCACCGCCCTGCCCAAGTACTCCAGCCCCTGTGAGGAATAAGGCAATAGCTTTTATTTTTAGGTATGTGTGCTGTACCAAGATGTGATGTTCTAAGATTCATTATGGAGCGTATTAACACACCAGTCTGAGGCCCAAGTCCAGATCCTGTGGCTACTCCAGGAAGAACACCACGGCCTCCAAAACCTGCGGAGCCAGGGGAGATTAGAAGACAGAAAATTCATACAACTGGTAGACCTCCTTCTGTAAACACACTGAATCCCCCACAATAATAACACATATTATTGTATTGTTTATTATATTTTTTTATATAGCTCTTGTGCTACGGCATACCTTGGCCTGGTACAAATCCACCTTGATAGAGTCCAGGCACCCCAACTCCTGTGTGACAGCATACCAAATTGAGACCTCAACAACGATGCCCAGAAAATTCAGTGTTTCTGGTTAATCATAAACTCTGAACTGAACTGATGTTGAAGATCCTTAAGTAACAAATGGGTTGTCTTTTTTTTTATTTTACCTGGAACTTGTTTTGATGCTTTACTGGTCTTCCCTCCAGGTCCTCCCCCAGTAGTACCAGTCTGTGGCAGCATTGGAACTGAAACAGGAAGGAAGTAAAAAGTCATTATTGTAGACAAAACATAACATTTAGAGCTGAAATAACAAAACAATGTATTTTATCTACAAAGTAGATCTTTCCAAAACTTAATATAACTTGAAACATTAAAGTTAACAACACTTTAGTGGACACTTAAGAATGCATTTTGGTACATAAAATTTTTCCTCATAAATTTGTGTATATAGTATGATGTAAATGTTATTATTGACCTCCTCCTGGTACTACAGCTCCACCAGGGCCGACTCCTCCAGGTCCAGCACCTCCAGGCCCAACTCCTGCACCACCAGGCCCAAAACCCGTTCCACCAGGCCCAACTCCTGCACCACCAGGCCCAAATCCTGTGCCACCAGGGCCAACCCCTGCACCACCAGGCCCAAATCCTGTTCCACCAGGCCCAACACCTGCGCCACCAGGCCCAAATCCCGTTCCACCAGGCCCAACTCCAGCACCACCAGGCCTAACTCCTGCACCACCAGGCCCAAATCCCGTTCCACCAGGCCCAACCCCTGCACCACCAGGCCCAAATCCCGTTCCACCAGGCCCAACCCCTGCACCACCAGGCCCAAATCCTGCTCCACCAGGCCCAAATCCTGCCCCACCAGGCCCATACCCTGTTCCTCCAAGTGATGTTCCAGCTCCACCTAAGGTCAGAAAATACAAAATTCAGTCACATGTCAATGTTTAAAACAGTGTAGTGTACACTACTGAACATCAGTTACCTGTCTTAGGAGGTTTGGGACCAGTTCCACCTGGGTACTGACCAACACCACCAGGTCCGTAGCCTCCATAGCCACCTGGGTCAGGACAGAGCTTTGTTTAATGCCCATATTGTACATCTTTCAAGGTAAGCGATACGTAAAAATGTAAGATAGGTGATCACTTAAGGAAAAGAGAATAATCATATTGTGTGGAATGAACATTTGTATCGAGTAGTTTCTGGGCATCACAGAGATTAATTCATTCATGCACTTGTCACTTATAAGAAGAAAAAGAACATACAAAGTATTAATAATGTTGAGAAACATATGTAGACAAATGAAAACCAGTCACCTCCAGGTACATATCCTGTTCCAGGTACTTGGCCACCAGTTCCCAACCCTCCAGCTCCCTGACCTCTGCCAGTCCCGAGGCCTCCTGTTCCAAGTGCTCCTCCACCAAAACCCCCTGCCCCTAATGAGCAGATGAAAGAGAAATAGCACTTTGGTTCTCCTTATACTGCTGTTAGTGACACTATTGACCACAATACACTACATCATGCATTAATGAATTCAGTCTGTCCCTTTGCGACTCCACCCTTTTGTAATGTTATACATCAATGATGGCTGCCCGAGAGAAACCTCACAAGGATTATCTTGCTCTCCGGGAAGGTTTTGAAAATTTATTTGAATAGGCTTTAAAACTCTAGGAGGGTCTGGCTGTAAGCCTGTGTAGAGAGATGACTGAGGACAAAACACTGAGAGGCAGCTCGTTCTTTCTCATAAAAACTGTTGCCACATAAATCTATGAATTTACTTCTCTCACTCTCTTATAAAACAGCTGGTACACGTGATGCTTCATATTTAAATATGACATTTTAAACTAGGTCATTCTTCCCTCTAGCTCCTCAAATTTGCACATCTGGTTAAATAAATGTATTTTGTTTCTATTTTTGCCTGACATGTATTCTGTTTGTAAGCAGCTCCAGGTCACTGTGCTCATGCAACAGTTTGCAATGTATGCCTCCCATTGCCTGTTCAGGTGAACTAGGATGTTTGCGTCTTATTCTTCAGGGTGGAGCTGGGAAACACAAACACTTTGTGGGCATTATTGTATAGTGTTGATAAAATGTGTTAGGCTGAGATGGCCAGACTCTTGGTAAACTGGAAAGTGTGACATAGGAGTCTGTTTCCTGTGCTTACACTGACCCATTTTCTACCCACCTGCATAATCGGTGGAATTCAAAAGGCTCCACAAAGCTGAGGCTTAACCTCTAAGAATCGTTTGGATATTATCACCAACATTCCTCATCCGGCACAGGCAACTCGCATGTTTGGAGGATGAAAAACAGAGAGGCCTGAAATTCCAAAGCAAATCAGTCTTTCTGACTGACGTGATGACTTCCGTTCTTTATCAGGGACCTGCCATGCCTAATGCATTAGCCTTTATCACTGCATGTATGCATGTGTGTGTGCATGAGGGTGGGTGGCCCCTCAACAATAGCTTATAACCTTGAGGTAATGAGGAAATGAAATAATGGTAAATGTATGCAATACTTATCCTGCTGCATTGAATTGACCAGAGGAACAATATTTACAGTACAGGGGCTGACCGCTGATTCATGTGTGCGGAGCAGGGAACTTCCACTTATTGTGAAGGTCACATGATGCAAGTTAACATAGCAGGCAGTCTGTTTGTAGGTAATGAGCTTACTAGATTCTTTAATTAGACTTTGATACACAAGTATCTTCAAATGATGGTTGTGTACATTTGGTAGTATGTGTTTGTTACCTTGCTCATGAGTGATAAGGCTGGGAAAAAGTGTGTGCCTGATAAGAGTAATGTTTATATTGTATTTCAAATATTTGACCGTCTTGACTTTCCAGGTTTTGCACCATCTCTTGTGCACAAGTAAGACAAAACATTATTGCTGAATCCTTTCACAAATGGAAAGTGTAATATTTATCATTTATGTTTATGAGACAAAAAAAGGATTCATATCTGTACCTTGACCACCAGGACCAATACGTCCTGGTCCAAAACCACCAGGAGTAACTCCTCCAGGCCCAGTTCCATAGCCTCCAGGACCGACACCACCTGGTCCAAAACCACCTGGTCCCAGTCCTCCTCCTACGCCACCAGTTCCCTGTCCTGGTCCAAACCCTCCAGGTACACGACCACCGTAGCCAACTCCTAGAGACAAACAAAATACCAACTTTTAAATGATTTGAACCAATCTTGATTCTATCTGATTGGATTTCCACTGTTGGATGATGGGACTGTATATTTAGAAAACTTCTAATTTCAGATGACTTCTCATGACATTTGACCATAAAACTGCCTTCATAATTTGAGAAGCTTCTTTTTGTCCTCATCAAAGACAGAGCAAAATTTGCTGCTTGAGAATTCAACAAAACACCATCTTGAATCAGTACAGCTGGGACTGAAAGTCTTACCTGTTTTAGGAGGCTTCACACCTGTAGGAAAAAAATAATTACATTACTACAAACAATTCAATTAACAGTTGCACAATGGAAACCTTGATAGACGTTGCTCTACAGATGATGGATGAATAATCAAGTTGTCAACCAGTCATATGTGTCTTACCAGCCCCAACACCTCCAGGTACGATTCCTCCAGGTCCAACTCCTCCTGGTCTGACACCTCCTGGTCCGACACCTCCAGGTCCGACTCCCCCTGGTCCTACACCTCCTGGTCCAACTCCTCCTGGTCTGATTCCTCCAGGTCCGACTCCTCCAGGTCCGACTCCTCCTGGTCCTACACCCCCTGGTCCAACACCTCCAGGTCCGAATCCTCCAGGGCCGACACCCCCTGGTCCAACACCTCCAGGTCCGAATCCTCCGGGGCCGACACCCCCTGGTCCAGCACCTCCAGGTCCGAATCCTCCAGGGCCAACACCCCCTGGTCCTTGACCACCATAGCCACCTGAGGTATACAGTGATCAGAACAGTTTGGACATGAAAGTTGAAAACACACACAAACACATGTAGTTTAGAGAGCAGCGACACATCATAAACACATTTACAGCCAGATTTGTTTCTTGTAGTTGAAATTAACATCTGGGATTCATTATTTGTGAGACATAAAAAAACTCCTTTCCTGGCTCATAACTTGGAACTCCTCCAGTAATTGATGTAATTAAAACAACATTTTAAAAATGTAAAATATGGCGATTGTAGAAGCGATGACACAATCCTAAATGTTCAAGTATCAGTTTTCACAAGCACGTCATAAACAGTGTTTATAAAATTGAACAGAAAACACCAGTGGCATCCACCTCCACCAGCACCTGGTCCAAAGCCTCCTAGACCAGCTCCAGCTCCTCCACCAGGCTGAAATCCAGTCCCAGCTCCTCCAGGGCCAAATCCTGTACCAATTCCACCTGGCCCAAATCCAGTTCCAGGACCTGCACCGGCTCCTATGCCGGCTCCAGCTGCTCCTGCAGCACCAGCAGGTATGCTTATACCTGATACACAGAAACAGATTATATTTAAATATAATTATAAAAGTGACAACTGTATATACAGTACACACACCGGTCTAATGGTTAACAATATTTTCATTGTTCTGGACACCTAACAGGTGACAGAATTTTTAGAATTTATGAATCATCAGTCAAGGCTAATGAGGCTTAATCTTCTCCTCTTTGCCAGCTCTTAATAAAACCATTTAATTAGTCGAAATAACAAGGATTACATGTACAGGGTTCCCGCATATCCTCAAAAAGTATTAAATTAGACTTTGAGAATTTAAGGTCTCAAAAGTCTAATTTATAATTATGGTATGATACCTAGTTGGATGAGAAATATATTTCCCCACAGGATTCACTTATTTAAATATGGTTTAATCTTCAGTCACGACTCAGTCCAGTCCAGCTCTTTCTTTTTGTGATAATTTTCGATTGGTTCTCCGCAGGCCACTACCTGCTCTTAGAAAAGGTAACAGGATTAACTAATGCAAAGCGGAACAGTGGAACACAGTTCATGCAGTTCATTCAATGTGATTTTACATATGATTGTTATATGGAGATACAAAAATATCCAGAAAAAATATACCTGTTAATATTGTCAAATTGATTTCAAACAAAGTTCAGCCCTAATGTGCATTTGTTTTGCTGCAGAAAGCTTTAAAAGGTCTTAAAAAGCATTAAATTTGATTTCAAAAAGAGTGGATCAGATGCCACACAAGCAGAAAGAAAAGGAGTTCCTTATGTTCAGTGTGAGTATATGTATGTTTGTGTTTAATGATTATCAACCCTGCGCTCTCTGTCTGAGTCTCTCTGCAGCTGATAACAAACATCCCTTCATCCAAAAGGCATGCTTCTTTGGTCATAATTCTCACACTTTTCTGCACCTATGTTATGTTTCACAAATCACGATAGCCAGAAATAGAAACACAGTGAGCGAACTACTATAAAAGGAAAGGCTTTTTAAGATCCCACAGTCCAGATGTGAAAAGAAGAAGTCTGTAGGGATTCCTAAAGAATGGAAATTACTGATCTCACAGTAATGCCATGTACAGCACATTAACAACACGCTGTAAATAATTTAACTGTTAAGTCATTCAACTCTGCCTGTTGGATACTGCAGGGCAGAAACTCCTCCCCTAAAATCTTTTGTAGTTTATGATGGCATCTTTATTGAAATGAAAGATAGTACAGATAAAACTATGCGCTCATATTCATTACAGATGTGTTAAACTACAGCAGTTGGGCTTGCCAGTGAATTAAAAAAAGATTAGTTTTTTTAATTTACATGTAGAGATTGTCCAGGCTTTACTGTTTGGAAATGATTGTTTTTCTAACTGTGACATTAATTTCTCATTACTGAATTAGTAACGTTTGTCTCATTCTATTATGCTGCTCACAATGTTGGTCTTACTTTGGTCCAGACTGAAATATCTAAACTCTTTTGGATGGACTTTGTGAAGTTTTGTATGGACATTAATGGTCTCTGGAGAATGAAGTTAAATAGTACAATAGAAAAGGTTATTATACATTGTGCAGTAATTATATACGTAGTATATAATAAAATGTGAGTAGTGAAATAGATTAAAAATAGTAATTATCGATTGTGCAATGATATAAACATAGTATATAAGGAAATATATATAATCACTTTGGTGATCCCATTACTTTTCCTCTAGAGCCACCAGCAGTTCAAAATTTTCACTTATCCGGTTAAAAATATCTCAAAAACCAAAAAAACAGATTGGTAAAAATCCTAAAGACTTTGGTGATCCTCTGACTCCCTCTAGCGCCATTAGCAGGTTGACATTTGTGAAATTTTAGATTGAATTGTCTCAACAACTGTTGGATGGCTTACCATGCAATTTAGTGCCGACATTTATTGTTTTTGTGACATTTAATGTCCCCTTGACTTTTCATCTAGAGCGATCATCAGGTCAAAATTTAAATGTATTCAATACTTAAGCTTATTTATCTGACAGTTTGGTTGTCTGTAGGCTCTTAGTCTTGTTCACCTAAAACTATTGTTTGGTTCACCTCCTGTTATGTTTCAGCTAGGACTGGGTATTGTTTAAACAATTACGATACCAGTACCAATACCAGTTTAATACCCTTAAAGTGATTCCAATACCAATAGAGTACTTCATTTGATACCTTTTTCTTTCTACTTCATTCGATCATGTGAATTGAAGTATTCAGTTGCGTAAAATGCCACCATTCCTCCCCATCCAAATTATTTTTACATGAATACATTTTAAAAGTGTTCAAATTATTAAAATATTTATTTTTGTGCCATCTCTGTATGCTGAACTGCCAACTCGTTCAAATACACTGCGCTCAACTGCACCACCACAGACTGTATGGGTTGTAGCTGCCGTTGTATGGGGCCAATCACACATCACATTAAATCGAAGAACACTTGCGGTGATTGGCTGCAAGCAAAACCATACAAATAGTCAATTTTTTCTAGATCTGGCTATAAGAAGGATCAAATGCAGGTATCATTTGACTGGAGAAGTTTCGATACTACTTGGTACTGGGTTATTTCGGTCGATACCTTAAAGGTATCAAGTACTGATACCCAGCCCTGGTTCCAGCTGCATGTTGATTTCAAAATATGTTTAAAGCAAGTGAATATGTTATGAAGAAAAGGTTGCGATATATGTCCTTTTGGCCAGGGGTTGAATGCACTAACTAATAGCTAATAGCAACGTCTCCTGTTCAAGTCTGGCTGGAGACCTTTGTTCATGTAACAATAAAACAGGTAACAATATGCATTTAACTGACTGATTACTGTTATGATGTCAAAGTTTGCCTCTGTTGATCTGAGGCTTAAAGCACTATGATGCCAGATACTCAGATGTTATTGTTGAGCTCTGCATCTAAAATCTAATTATCTTCATCACACCTGGTCCAGTGTTGAAATCATGAATATTCTGTACTAAGACGTTTTCAGCCTACCTATGATTCAAGGTGAATATTCAAAAATATAGACCCTGAAGTACAAAATACTCATTCAGTCCACTTCAGTAAAACCAAAACCCAGAATCCAAACAACCAGTGATATTTGTCCTCGCTCTTTATTGTGTGTGTGTGTGTTTCAGTCTGGCCTTGTATGAATTAAAATTACACAACAGCCTGGAACTGCTTTTTAATCCACCCATGCTCTCCTCTAACAAGACAAGGAAGAGGATGAAGGGAATCTCACATCAGCCAACTCATCAGTCTGAGTTGACAATGAGACGAGATCTGGAGGTCTTCAGCACATGCTTATAGGCTAGTTAAAGCTTTTAATAAGGTGCTGCACCTTATTAAAAGCTTAATTATAACCCTTTGGTCTTGACCTCATACCTCAAGAAGAGCTGAGATAAAAAAATACACCTGGGCTCTATGAAGTCTCACAAAGAGCAAACAATGTTATTTTACTGTGGATTGATGCCCTTGTTTAACATGTCAACACATTACACACCGATGTACTTTCAAATATCATCCAGACAAACAACTGGACATGTTTTACTTATTACTAAGAATAAAAATCACTCCACACTGAGAGGAGTTGGCAGAAGTTTTTAAAACTTTTTTTTTTTTACACAGGAAAAGTAATGCATCTCTAACACAAGCTCAGTCCAATATCCTCCACTGTCACATTCCTACTCTGACAGCAAGACTAAAAATGAGCTTGACCTTTGGTTCAGAGCGTACAGATGGGAAGACATCAGATCAGTTCACACATTTTTAGTCTTTACCTCACAATGTCAAAGACAAAAGAAAGACAAATGAAAATTGACTGCAGTATTCAGTGATAACAACTTGTAATATTGCAAAAAATGTTGCCACTTTTCTTGAGAAATTTCTCAAAAGAAGTGAAACCACACACATCATCATTCTTATAGAGTCCTAAACAACCTGCTCATCATAGTTTCTACAGCTCACAAAAGCTCCCAAATTTACAAATCTCACAGAAAATACACTAAACTATCAGTAAGGAAAACAGGACCTGAGTTCATATTCTGTCATATAAATTTTATGTGACACCTGATCCACAGGTGCTGCATTGCTGAACACCACACATGCAGTAAAGGGGACCCACCTCCTTGCAGCGAAGGTTTCCACAGAGCTAGGAGAAGGACTCCCTGCAGGTACGTGGCCACCGTCCCTCTCGCCATCTTGCTCCCAAATGTCCCTCTCCTCTCCCAAGCTCCAGGTTTTATCCCCAGCAAGCCTATCAGGGCTCAACAAGGCCTTTAGAAAGAAGGAGGGAAGAAATGAGTGAGAGCAAAAAAAAAGGGACAGGATGCAAGACAGGACACTTTGTAATTGGCTAAGAGACACACAGAGTAAGATAGGCAGGGGAAGGGGGAGAGGGAGAGAAAACACACTGGATCACCTCATTAAACCAAATGGGTTGTTCTAACCCCCCAATGACTGTTGGGCTGCATTTATTTGGTTCACTGCTGCCAAAAAACAGAGGGAGTATGGAGGCTGGGTGGGGGGCTGAGAGAGAGAGAGCATGTGAGTCTATGAGTTGTAAAAAAAAATTGGGGGACCCTGCTTCTCTATTTCTCTAGACACCTCAAATAGAAAAAGGGAACTGTGCCAGAAGTTTCTTATGGATTTCCAAACAGTGCTATGTTTAAGTCGAGGGAAAACAGTAACTGTACTGATCCAATAAGGCAGACATATATTATGAGATTTTGAATCCATTTATGAAATGTATGCATTGCTTACATAAATGCTCCTCAGCATGGTACCAAAAATGAAATTATAATGATACCATAAAGACTGTGAGACTGACGTAACTATATATGAATGATCGATAGGGAGACACGCATTATAGTTGTAGCCTATTGTCTGAAATGTGTGTGAAAGGGGGGGTTGAGGTAGTTTGGCAAGTGTCCACACATCAGAGCTTGTTGAAGAAAGAAAGAACGAGAAAAAAAAGTTACATCAATGGAAAGAGACCCTTAAATATAAACCCGCACTTCACAGACTGGCTAAGTTTAAGATGACCTCAAACAAGTGAATCACTGTGACCTTGAAATCAGATCATAGCATCCTCTGCATGAGAGAGACACATGTTTGGGAGGGGAGACAACACTGAAGGATTCCTAGAAAGTGTAGGAGATACAGGAAAGTGGAGGGAGCAGGCAAAAAATAGACAAAAGAAGCAAAGATGTAAAGGTGTGAGGTGGATCAATATTATTTTTAGTTTGTTTTATAGACATAGCAGCTATAAAAAAAAAAGGTGCCTTCCTCTCAGCATTACAGTGACATCTTCTGTCAGATAACATCACACAGGGTCACAATGTAATGTCTTAAAAAGATAGAGTCACATCATCTTAAAAGATGTCATTAGAGATGTCATCTTACCAGTGAGTCACCTCTGGACAAGAGGACTTTTTTATCAACAAAGTCTTGTGTTTTTTGCTGACCACATTGTGTCCCAGTTCCTCTAATCCCAGCTGCCATAGAGACACAATACCTGAAAACAATCAGTGTTTTTATTTCGACCAGTGCTATCGTGGGGTTTTTCTCCATGTTTGGGCTGGCTGGTCCTGTCCCAGCTCCTGAGGGCCGATGTCTGAGTCTGGCAGGATTGCTTTGTCTGGAGGTAATGGGCCTAGAAACAGATGAAGAAAATGAACTATTTGCACCTAAAGACATTGGGAATGAGAATGGGAGAAAGACTTGAATAATGTTAAAGGCAGTGCTGTGCTCATCCTTTGGCAGGAGAACGTGACTTCATAGTTGATGAGTGAACGTTAGACCCTCTGCTGAGGAGGACACAAGTATTAATTATTTAGTAAATCAAACTATCGTATAAATCATGTTCACCTGAAGCCCTATGACCCATGGCTCATGGTCACCTGGGTCCACCAAACACGGCTCCAGTTTTTGGTCTTGTGCACTAAGTGATGTCTCAGCCATGAGATCCTAGCATCAAACGATAAATCGTTTATCACAAATGACTGAACCTGCAGCGGAGGCTCATGTGAGTTACACCAGTCTGGAATGTGGCAAATGTTTCTAAGATGTGATCATGTAGAAACCTTTGGCTCTGAGCTCTGTCCAAAACGGTTCAATTAGTAAAGGGAGTGTATTGTATATTTATATTTCTGCATGAGTGTGTCTTTGCACTGCCTAGCTGTGAATGTACATTCGTATGTCTGATAGAGAGAGAGGGGCAGGGCTACCTGAGCACCCATAATTGGTCTGAAAGTGTAGTTTTATTGCTTGGTTTTCAGACCTAGTATGCTTTGTTTTGAGCTTTGATGGAACCGCATAGTTATGCAGTGAAATAATACTGTGGTAAGAAGATCGAAGAAAAAATACTAATACTAATACTTAATACTATATGCTTAGAGCCGTATGTATTTTTGGGGCCAGAACTATAACCGCATTTGTCCATCACTGAGTCACTCACTGACTGAGTGACGAAGTTACACCATTGGTCAGCCGAAGGCTGCTGAAGCTAAGTATCCCAGAATGCATTTCACACAAACTGACTGAGATTAAGCTGTTGTAATTTTCACTGTAGGACTGTTAATATGTCATTTTATTAAGCTTTAATATTTTTTTAGAAAGTAACTATTTAGATTCCCAATATGTGGTCAGTTTATCCAAATAACGCCTGTTTGAGGAGAGAGGATCTGTGCGCCATCAGTGTAACTTCCTGTCAATGTCTGCACATTACATGCGTCTAGTGTCCTTCCAAAATAAAGCACTTCTGTGTTCATAGTAAATAAAATGAAAGCAACAGAACAAATACATTTACAAACACTACACACATGAAACACACTTACACTTAGCATTAATGAATGCTAAATCTTAACTCCACCCTTCTTACAATAGCACCATATAGTCTACACCCAGAATCTGGTGCAGTGAGTTACAACTACTGTATGAAAAGTGCTTTACAAATGAATAAACTTAAACTTACTTAAAAACAAACATCTTAAAAATTCTGCGATGTCTGATGGTAACCAGGCAACATACAAATTAAAAGCCCCTTAGTGTTTCATACACGGTCCAGCCATATTTTATTTTTTGGCCCAGTCTTGTTTAGTCTCGTGGTCATTAAAGCGAGTGTGAAGTTAAGACTTAAATAATCCTATTATGGAACATATGGATAAAAGGGTAATTTGAAAGGATATTTCAAATTAGGATTGTCCATAATGTATGGTAGTAGGCACAGATGGGCCATATGTCACTGTTGGATTTGTTTTTCCATAATTTGTACAAATTGAACCTGAAATTCCCTCCAGAATGCATCCAGTAACAGTTTCAGAGTTTCCCTTAGTTTAATGCCTTTGACTGACTGACTGTAGACTGAAAGCCTTCAACAGTGGGAGTAGTCAAATGAACCAGTATGTTGCAGAGTTTGTACAATGAGAAAATCAGACGTTTATTCACAGTTTGGACACAGGTTTCCACCACAGTTACATCCTTCATGGTGACACATAGTGACTGCACGAGTAACCACAGAGAGAAACATCAACTCAGCAGGTCAGTGTTGGGGTACAACAGTGGTTGGCTCACAGTGAGAGGGCTATGACTTTTTGTTTTTGTTTTGCATGTTATCCCAATGTGTATGTGGGCCTCTGCCCAAAACCTAAAGGCATGCGAAACTGTAAATGTGAGCTTTATAATCCTGTGATCCTTACATCCTTTCAAATGCATGCTGGGATATGCCAAAGCTCCATCTGATGATGGAGAGGAGGATGGGAGAGTGTCATCACGTTTGGAAATAGCAGCTGACTTTCTAACAGGCAGCCATTCATATTGTCAAAGTTAAACATGTCATACAAAAAACAAAGCAATGACGAAGACAAAGTCATTACAGCCATAAAAGTCTTTTATATATAATAAAGCACAATGTTGGAAACAATGACAAACCAAAAATATATTTTAACTTTCAAATTTCATGAACAGCTGGTTGTTGGAGGCTGTTCCATAATGTTTCTGTATTTCAGGACAGTGTCCCGCCCTCTTCTTCTGATTCTGGGCTTTGAATAGGAATATTTATATAAAGAAAGTGAATTACTGACCAACATATTCATAAAAATATATATAAAGTATATAGTCACACATACATACACATACAGTCATAGACAGCAAAGAACAAAAAATATTGCACATTTGCATGGTGCAAACAGATGTTCAGTCTCTGCTATTCAATGCACTGAGAGACTTTGGACATAATGCATTAAGTTGTTGGTGTTACACATGTAGGATACAGCAAAAGTGATTTTATAAGAGAAGGATAGCAAAAAACTTTCTGATTAAGAAAAGTGAGAAAATAATAAATTGCAAGTTTCTTTCCCTCTGGTTTATATTTAAAACAGTCTGGAAAGAAAAAAAATGGGCGTAGAAATGTTCTATTGCCAATGTTTTTTGTTTGTTTTTCTAAAGTTCAGGTGTTATTCCTCAAATTAATGCGCCCACCAGTGTGCAAACGCTTGTAAATAGTGTGATTCATATATTCATAGTCTCATCCACCTGCCGTCCACTTCCCACACGCATCCACACACCCTGCAGTACCATGAGCCTTCATCTCTGCCAGCTAGAGAAGCATATCGGTGTTACAAATAAAGTAGCTGACTGAGTAGTGCCTGTTTCAGTTTACCTAACGTCTACCTTGCGTTTACCTAATGTCTGCTGCCTATATATGGGCGTGTGTGACTGGAGGACTGCTCACCCCCTCCAAACTGGTAATTTACCCCTCTGGGTGAGCGATAGAGGAAAAGGGAGGTAGAATCAGAGAAGGAGAGAGGGAGGGAGACGTGAAAAGGCGTAACCCAGACAGACAGACATGCACACTCAGACATGCACTTGTTTGACTTGATAAACGGGCCGGAGTGCTGGTGAATGTCAGGCTAAAGGTCTGGGTAGGATCGACTTTCACTACCGATCTGTGCCAAAGAATTACATCTCCAAATCTAACGGCAAGCCCACCCGAACACACACCCCTTAAAAACAAAATCACCATGGAAATAAGTAATCATTTGGTTTATGGTACAAAATGCCTATTCCTGCAACCCATTTGCTTATGATACGTGCTCGGATAGTTTGTCCTGTAGTCTGTGAAATAAATGCTGGCTGCTATTGCTGCACATCACTTTGGTACAGATTAATATACACTGAAGTCCTCCAATGTCATCGTGTGTCAGATGTTTTTCACCCTATTCTCTGCCTGTTAGCAGGATACATCTCTGAGATAAGGTCAGTCACTGGACAAGCACAAACGTTTTCTTAGTTTAGCTGGTCTACTGATAAGTATGACATTAAAAAAAGGCAAAAACATTTGGCCCTGGAGAGCTCATCTCCAATTCAGGCATAACCACCCTGTCAATTTTACAAAACATGGTTGGACAGCCCTAATGCAGTTTTCAGTGGTGACATGAGGTTGCATGATTGACTGAATTTGAAAATACATACTAACAGTATGTCTTATTTCAGATTCATGCGCTGTCCTTTGCTCCCCAATGTTTTTTTTTTTTTTACTGTTGCTGTGCAACGTCTCTTGTTTGGTCCAGCACCTGTTGAAATGTTTTTTTGGATGTGCATACGCTTTTTTTCCATGTCAGTTTCAGTCAGTAAAATGTGAAAAAATAACTTTTGGATCAAATCGTATGTTTGGACCTGGCATATTTCAGCATTTGCAAAGCATTGGTAGAGGTATGAGCCGTAATTATGGCTCACAAGCTAGCAGTACAGCACTTGTCCACAACTACAGAGTACTGGTTCAGTTTGTGGCTGTTGGAGAAGCTTGCGTGGTATCATGTCCTTGTCATGGTTTTCAGAACGTCTGTTCAGCACTTTAGGTCATCTTATGGAGATAGCATTAGTCTGTAGCAGCAGCTAGCTGTTGTGGTGTCTGAGGGTGGAGACTAGCATGTGTATCAGAAGAGGAGCATGGTAGTCTACACCTTCCCCAGGACAACATATAGGTCAACAATGACCGGAACCGACAAAAGTGTATTGACACTGACTAAACTGGGTAGAAAACAGGGAAAACACAGAAAAAGACCCCAGTCTTGCCCCAGTTATTAGTGATCCCACATGTGGCAGATCATTTAAACTGAAGACAGTAAGCTTTTACTTGAAGTGGCTTCATTAAGTAATTGAGGCAGAATTACATCATGATAGCATGGGAACACTTAGAGTACCCAAAACTGTTTTCTCTTACTTTCACACAGATACACGCAGACAAAGGAGAATATACGTATAGTGTAAATGTACATTCACACAAATACATAAAGGCACATAGTCACAGGAACACGTTCTATATCACAAATTGCAACTGATGAGTGTGACATCAGAAGACTTATGCAGTACAATGTCGCCCGTTACTAGCAGGCCCCTTCCCATGACTCATAACGACCCACGGCACGGAGGGGAGAGGCTTCTCCTCCCAGGAGGGTTGAAACAACACCAGATCAAGAGCAGCGCCTTACATAAACACTGCAGTACTGTAACATACAGAGGGGATCATCCATCAATGTAAAGCCAGGAGGGAAGAAAGACTGAAAGACATGAGGGATACAGGAGGAAGCTTATGAGGGTTAGGGGGTCAGGCCTGAGTGGTCAGAGCTGTTTCTGAGTGTGTGTATATGTGTGTAAGAGGGATTATCAGTGGGATTCTTGTGTCAACTGTGAACACTTTAGCCCACCAAAGTGATTGTTAAAGTCACACATGCTCTGCAGCGAGTCTGTGAACTCAGCATAAATCAGAGCGTAATTTCTCTGTGATGTCAGAGATAGGATTTCAGATATCAGGACATGAAACTGAGACTTCCTGCCAAGTTTCTTTGTTTTAATGAATGATGGTATGCGTGTACGTGTGCATATCGCTCTCACTGTCAGATGTTTTGCGTTGTACTCTCTTTAGGCAGACTAATGTAAGTGGAATGATGAGGTCAATGCTTCACTTCATGCCAGGCGTCGTCTGACATGACACACATGCACACACACACACACACACATAAATACGCCACACATAATGTAAACCCTCATTTATCCATAGAACACATCACACTTAAGTGATGTGTGTTTGCACATATAAAGGCACCAGTTCAGTTATGATTTTATAAATACTAAATAGATTTTAGGGCCTTTTGCAGTGCATTTAATGCATCTTCTAGTGTGGTATACAGTAAAGCTAAATTGACACGCAGTAAATCCTTAGTGCTTGCTTCTTAATAGACAAAAATCACTAAAC
Source organism: Thunnus albacares (assembly GCF_914725855.1). Lineage (NCBI taxonomy): Eukaryota > Metazoa > Chordata > Actinopteri > Scombriformes > Scombridae > Thunnus > Thunnus albacares. The sequence continues at coordinate 16,765,616 of NC_058118.1, read as the reverse complement.
AGATTGCAATTTATTGATTAAAATATAAGAGATGGGAACATACATAAAATCCTTGTTCTGCCAAAAAATGCATTCTGAGGTTCAGCTGATGCTAATATGAGGCTTCAGCAGCCCAATGTAGCCATGTCAAAGTTTCAGTCCTTTTAATTTGCTTTTCCTGCTCTGTGTTTCCGTCTACTGCAGCTCAGCAAGGAAAAACTGTCTTATACTTTCTCAAGACCTTGATGTGGTCGAAAAGTAGGTGATACTGTTAAATTGGTGGAGTTTAGTTTGCAGTCATCCTCTCTTCTAAGTACAACTCAATGCAATGACCAGCACCAATATTTTTCAAAGATTATTTTCTTGACAATCAGAAGTGTAGAGAGACAAGATTCATGAGTAGAGAGAGGGGCTAGAATCAAACGGTGTACAGTACCAGTCAAAAGTCTGGACACACGTTCTCATTCAATTGAATGGGAAGATGTGTCCAAACTTTTGACTGATACTGTTTGTTGTGGGTATGTGGTATGTCTTTCAACTAGAAGGCTATCAGGGCATCCCACCCCAGAATCTAACTTTAAGTTTACAGTCACCATATAACTTATTTAATATACCTTGTCAACAATGGTCAGAGCTGTCCAGATAAGACGCAGGGTAGGGTGACCGAAGGGCCAAACGTCAAAAACGTTAATACAAACCTTTAACACACTAAATATTGCTGATATAGGCTCATTGTATGTCGTAAAAAAAACACCTAAATCAGCTTTGGAGTAACTTTATAGGAAATCAAAAACGCTCAACACAAACAGTCCGCCACATATTGTCTTACTTTTCTCCCTTCCCTAGCTTTCACTTTTTTACATCCCTCCCTTTTTCCCGTTTCACCACATTCAGTGGCAGACGTTTATTTAGCAGAGAAACAGCTAGTGCCAGGACTGTAATCCATCCAGAGTCATGCATGGGTCAGGCCTCTAGCAGGCATGAAGTCCCAACTGATTGAAATATAATACTCCATCGTACACAGGAACCCCCATCATGCAATCTGAGGTCATTCAGCTCCCTCGTTTAGCAGAGTATCACCCAGCCGAGGACCCCGATGATGAGCCTATCGTTGTCATCACCACAACATCAGGACTGAGGCAACCAGATGGAGACAATTTGGGCGCGGAAATCATCTCATTCTCCTGCTGACATCATCAGAAGGGGCCAATTAAACAGCCGACTCATCTGTCTTCTTGCCCAATCAGATAGCATTTTACACTTCTGAATGTGTACACTGAAAACCCGATCCAACCTCTGCTGATGTAGTTCACGTCTATCAGTCGTCTTACAAGGTTTTCTGCAGCCGCTCTGTGATTGGTCACAGTCTGAGAGATGATGATGAGTTTGTTGATGTGATGAGGAGGGGGAGTGGAACTCCATGGCTTTGTTTATGTCTGTAATGACAGAGTTCAGTTAGAGAGTGTGTGTTGTGTGAGTATACCGTGTGCGTGTCTAAGGCCATTTTCACACCCAGCGCTTTTGGAGTGGTTTATATTAGTTTCTCCCTCGGCTCTCTTCATTTGGTCAGGTGCTAAAAATGCCAATCAGTCCGTATCCACACCACCTGAAAACGTAGCTCTTGGTCCTCTTCCAAGTGAACTGTGGTGCAGTTCATGAAGAGTGAGAACATAATTGTACCAACTACAGGAAATTGCCTTCAAATGCACCATTTTACAGGCATAAGGAGTCAGACTCTGACATCTGATAGCCAGCAATTACTCATGCTGGAAAGTCTAATGTAAAAATGATTCATGATGCTCATGTTAATCTTTTTTTTGCAACATGTTCTTACAGCGTATGAACACCAAGGAAGGTAAAATATTGGGCAGAGGTCAGAGAGGTCCAGCATGCTGCAGGACGACAGGTTACCAACACACTGTCCAGTAGATGAGCAACATGTGAGTCCAGTTTTGTTTGCAATATCTGTGTGACTTGTAATTAGACAATAAGGGCTTAAACTATATACGAAAAATAAAACAAGTACATGTTTCATGCATTGAGAGCAAATAAATCTGTAAGTGCACCTCAGGAAAGAGAGACGATGAGAGTAAGAACATAATGACCTTTATTTAGAATTCAGGTACAGATATTTTGAAAAATGGTTTCTGTGGTCCCAGCAGGAACAGACTGATATTGTTTTTTTAGCAGATGGACACAGATGGTGGCTCACTGGGAGCTCTCACCGCTCCCAGAGTGAATGATGACCTGCTGCTTGACTCAGCAGAGTGACAAAACATTGACAGAACCTACGAGGACACATAAGCACATGTGTAAACACACACTCACACTCAATGAGAGAATGAATTAACATTATTTCACACATCTGGAATAATGGATTATATGTAATGGGACTATAGTACAGGTGACATATCTAAAGTCATATCAAAACTGCAATAACTCACACAACAAGGAGGTTGATCGGTGAACTCTATCATGTAATATAATACCAACATACAGTACATCTCTGTTAACACGCATTTTTCAGCAAGCATTGTTTTATTGCAGCACAAGGAATATATATCACCAAACTTTCACAGCGCTGAGGTAAGAAGAATAACAATCATCAGTTCATAAATTAGAGCTCATGTATGCCATCAATCAATAGGCTTTCATGACACATAATATAGAACATACTGGTGCAAAATGGCTTTGTGTAACGACACGATTTCATGATGACTGACATGTACAATAAAACAGTTCATACACACCGGCTTTCCCTCAGAATAGATACTGCACATTGTAACTTCAAATAGCATGTTGCTAGCGCATTAAAAGATCATAAATTATATCAGATGAATGTAAGGCGACCCTGATTATAAGATGACCTACCTTTTCCAGTAGCTGTTTTTGGAAAAATAATGTTACTTTTTGAATATAACTTATATCAATGTATAGTTACATACTCACACACTCTCCTACCAGGCTCTTGGAAGCAGTATTTTCTCCGACAGTTAGCATTTATAAGACTGCCTGTTTGTCTTTTTGAGCTCCTTATCACCTGTGACAGTGGTATTTGGCAGCTTGACATATTCAGTTTCTGCAGTAGAGACGGCGGAAGACGTTTTGGACTCGTTTTCATTCGTCATGAATTTATTTCCTCCGTGGCAGAAAAACACGTTACACGAGCCTTCAGAAACTTCTGCAGATTAAACTGGACTAATGAAACACTTGTGCCGACAGACTAACACACACACTATAAACAGACTTTAAGACACTCGCTAGTCTAGCAACATTAAGGCTACAAACAACCCATAATGCAACACTTTGTGTAGAAGTCGGTTTTACACCGATACTTTTTCTCTACTTAAAAAGAATATCTGATGTTGTGAACATGTAACTGTCTCACCATTAGCGGATTGTGTATGCACATTAATGAAATGTTTTTCTGGGACGTACCCTACCTGCAATAATTTCAGTTTCTGGAATCACACATCATGGCATGGACAGGCTGTAAAGCTGAGCATAAACATGAGGACAAGCTCAGAACATTTTTTACATTTTAAGTGGGAGGACTTCTATTTTTTTTAAAAATTTAAATGCAATCGAAAGCACTCCTGCCTGATATGCGACATTTCAATGCTTCCAGTCTCTACGGCCTCTTTGACTGATTGGCCACAGCTGTACTATATTATTCAACCCTCAGTGATACTGAAGTACCGCCTTCTCCTCATCCAAACTTTAAACAGTAACTTGACCAAATCCTATGTTTTATTGTTCACACTGACCGAGGGTCTGTGTTACAGATGTTCATTTCCTACGGATGTAGTGGGTCATAGGCCAGCCTCAGTCTGACTACTAACCCCGTGGTGTTGTACACTAACCAAGTGGCCTGCAAGTGTCAGCATCTTATCACTATGATTGATGTCATCTAAATGCCACTGCGGCAGCGGACAGGTGGCAGGGCCTGTGAGTCCGCCACACATGACGTTACACAGTCACACAGTCTCTCACCATATCGTATCCAGTCTGCCAAGATTGAACACATTACTCACATACAGCACATGCATCATACTGTATATGCACAACAGCCCACTGGGGCTGAGACATTTTAGTTGGCACTGAAAACTGTTTCAATTTCTATTTTATTGTTGTCTCAACTACTGTGAGAAAGATATAATAAGACTTTACTTTTGGAACACAGTAAAGAAAAAAAGGTTTGAGTAAACTCGTCAAATGTGACTGAAGTGAGAAACTAAATGAATGTCACGTAGCTAATATGGAGCAGGACCACCGCAGCTTCGGCCCTGCTTGCAATCTTGGCAGACAGGGGGCAGCTGTAATGTGTTTGCACAAAAGGAATGCCTGTGTCGCCTTTTTTTTTTTTTTTTTTTTAAAGAAAATTGCTGTGGGAATATGTGTATTGTACCTCCAGGCATGCTTTAAACCAGTGGTTCCCAAAGTGGGTGCTGCAGAACCCTGGGGTGCAGCAAAATATTTCATGTCATTTTACATTTAGTCTGTATTTTTTATATCATTTCACCACATTAAACCTGCAGTGCGAAACTTTTACATATAAATGAATGTCCATTACATTCAAACCCTTGCCAAACAAGTTCACACAATGCTGATTATCTCCGCCAGATAAATCTCTCTGTATTTCACAATATACAGAATTTTTAAATCTCATGTGAGGTGCGACATTCCCGAGCTGGCTGTTTGGCCATCAATCGTGCGGCTCTTTTAGACTTTCCAAATGTTATAGGACCGAATGGATCAAATTCTGATAGTGAAACTCTCAAAACGCTCAAAACAATTAATCCCATGTTTTACAGCCGCAACGGTAGGTTACAGCCAGTGGTGTACTGGCCATCGGGCACACTGGGACAAGTCCCGGTGGGCTAGTGGACCGTCCAAAAATACATTTTTGGGCTGATGGACCGTCAAAACATATCCGTTTTTACTGGCCCTCTCTGTGTGCCTGTCATTTGGGGTGCGCATGAGAGCGTGCTGCATGCCTGTGTCAGGCAATAACAGCCAAGCGCCCCCCTTTACTCTCACTGCCAGAAGGGGGAGACAAAAGTCCCGCACTCCAGCTTTAAAGCTTTATGTTTTATTTTACAATATGTTTTCAAATACATTAAAATAAAAGATGTGAAGAATACGTATTAAAAATGTTTAGTATGCAGTAGCACCTCAAGCTAATGACAACTCATGGTTGCTGGTTGTCATAGTAACACAGCATCCTTTGTGGCTTGTGAGTTTTTCAGGTGCTCAGCAATGAGGAGAAAAATATCTTATAAAGGGGTTCTGTGGTCTAAAAAAAGGTTGGGAACCACAGCTTTAAACCATGCACGCACAGACTATTACACATGTGTTGAGTGTGACATAGCGATGACACACTTAACACATGTGTAATAGTAATAGGAGAAGATAATGTAACTGTTAACTTCTTTTCACTTATCTTTTATTGATGTGAACAAATGTGTTTACTTTCACCCGCATAACACACTAATGTGGAGATAATAAAACACATCTGGTCATAAGTTTGACCTTCATGTGTCAGCAGTGGTTAGGTGTTATAGCTCCCAACACATTGGACCTTTAAACAAGACAAAGAGTCTACAGCCATGCTAGCAGCTCTGTGAGGCTGTATTTAGGCACAGTGATGCTTTGAAATAAATGTTAATGTTAGCTTGCTAACATGATCACAAAGACAATATTAAAATGCTTCTGTTTAGCAGATAAAATGTTTACCATGGGAATGTCATTGGTTTTGCAGGTATTTGGTCATAAACTGAAGTATTGGACAAATTAAAACTTTGACCTGATGATGAAAGTCAAGGAATCACCAATCACAGGTTGCCTGTCAGGGCTGTTTAATTACTTAATCATGTGGGAAAATGTCCTGTGGTTTCCTGCAGACATTGTAAAGATTGTGGAGGGTGTTTCATCCTGATGCCGGTGAAACTAATTATGAATTCAACTCTATATGTTGAACTCGCCATATTGTGGAAGCTCACAATATATTGTGGTTATTCTGTTTTGTGGCACTGAGCAAGTGTATTGTATCTTCCTCCTGAAATCCCCATATCCTTCCAAAATCAGCTGTTTGTTGTTTGTCTATGTTTATGTTATCATATCTTTCAAAACTGTTCCCTTGGCCATATGACATAAGTTTTGCAGGGTTTTTATTACATGTACACACTCAATTAAGGCTGCAGTATAAGTAGATTTAAATAAATAAACATAACATTACATAAAGGGATAATAGACTAACTGAATTACAATGAAAGTGACATAAATGGGAATGTTTTTTAAAAGTTCCCCTCTGACTGTCTGCTTAACTTTTTTCTTTCTCTTCTTTTTTTGGGATGCCCCTCTTACAGGCCTCATAACATTAGCATTCATGTGTTTGAGCCAGACAGCGTCTGACTGTTACAGTGAAAGCATGCTGCTGTGTTTGTGTGTGTTAGTGTGTGAGAACAACACCACTGACCTGTGCAATGACTACACCTCTGCAAACACATCAATTACCATGACGATGTGTGAGCAGTATAGAGAGGGATATGCTGTCTGCACGATGTTAAGTTTTCTGCCACATCTGTCAACAAACTGAGAGGTAACAGTAAAAGAGAGAGAAAGCTGCTCCGAAAATATTAGAGAAGCAATTATGTGACATAGTGATCATGGCATGAGAAAAGAGAAACCTTCAAATGTTGAGTGTCAAGACTGTAAAACCTAACATAACTTAAAGAAAAAAAATATGAAATATAGCAACTTCTTTGGTAAAAAAATGGAAATCTGCTGTAAAAACCTCTCCTCGGTGCCTCTAATAGTGTTTGTGGAATCAGTTTAAATATCGAAATGTCTTATGTCCAATTAGTAAGTATTTAAGATTGTCGTCAACAATTAAACCCATAAAGGATAGTCAGTGGAAAGGTGAATGTTTATCAATATGTGACAAATCTGCCTCATGGACATAAAAGGACGATCAGGTGACAATATAAAAAGAAGATTGGCCTATTTGCTGAGTTGAGAGACTCATGGGCCCTTTTTTACCAAGAGGGCCCATGAACAAAGGCTGTCATGTAACTAATGATGCACTTAAAAAAACTGGGTAAATTTGTGCTTAACGGACTAGATTCATGGCTTGTCAGATGACTTAATGCAGCAATTACAATTATCTCTCCCCAGTCTGATAGTCTGAGCCCTGGACTACAAGAGATTGAGAGCATAAACATAAAACTCACTTGTCTTCTGCTCGTGGATGTCTGCACAACGCTGATCTGAGTGTGTTAAGCGTGTTTGTTGCCAGTGCATGCCACAGCTATGACTGTAAAGTGTCTGATCTTTGAATCACGTCCAAAATGGAACAGGAGAATTTAATCACTTTGCAGAGAGAGACAGAGAGAGAGAGAAAGAAAGCAAGAGAGATTGAAAGAGAAAAGCAAGGAGTAGAAAGAAAGACATGAGACAATTGGACTGAGCTGCCACTCAAGGCTTTGGCAGCAGAATTTATGAGCTCTGCTTGTGGCGCATACCTGCAATACGTCTTCTCCTGACCATACATAGAATCAGGCACAATCAGGCAGCCATGACATAAATATTGAGTTTAGACATTTTGGCAGCTGAAACTGTGACCTAAATGCTAAAACTATGAACAACGCTGAAGGCTGTTTCTTAGAGGCAGGAGAGAAAATAAATCGAATGAAGTTACTATAATCTTTTTATAGACTATCTGAGCAGTCTGGTCTGCTGTGCCATTAATCATAGATGGTGACAGAATGCCTTTACTGGCTGGAAACTGGTTTGACGTACAGTATTACACATATATCCCAGCTGTTTTGGGGCAAATTTAATGGGCAACAGTGGCCATGGAGATGCTTCACTATCATTACTTTTTATTGTTTTGCTTCCTGGACACACTTCAATAGTTCAATAGTCACATTTTGGAGGGCTCAGCTGTAAACGTCATAGTGTGGCTGAGAAAAGCCACATTTACAAACAGCAACAGTCATATTTCAAACATACTGGATCAGGACTGCATACTTTATACTAAACTGTAATCCTGCTTTGAGTATGTTGTTTGTTTGAAAAAAATACATGCAGTTGCTAGTTTATCAGGCAGACGCAGCTAAAACTAATGCGATTTAATACTACAGTCATGCAAGAAATCCTAAATTCATGAAGCTTCTACCGCTCAGATTGTGCCTAAAATGTTTTAGAGAGGTGTTGATTCAACTTTATCGTAATCTGTTGAATTCTATTGCTAGATACTGACAGGTGTTCATAATATTTTGTCTAACCTCAACCATGCTTGAAAAAACTATATATGTTTTTTTTTTCTTTGGAGGTTTTTTCATTGGATATTTGTGGTCATTATTTTAAGTGGGAGCTCAGTTGATGTTGACAATGTTGTTAGCTTAATTTAGTACAAAATAGCATGAAATGTTAATTTCTGGTGTGCAGCTTTTCAAAACACAGCACTGTTCAGATTAGTTAGTTGGGATTAGAGTATATTTAGAATATCAGTATTTAGTCGACAACTGAGACACACAAACCTACTGGCGTTACTTGCAGCATAGTTTTTAAACCATACCAGAACCATGTAGATTCAGATAAAAATCCATAAAGTTGTAAAACTTTAATTTGAATACATAAAAAACTGTTGAAAATCAACTGTGGACTCTTCACTTTTCATCACTGGAAGCATATTTAGACCTTATTTGTTGTAAACCGGGAAACTGTTTTTCAACAGTAGGAAACTTGTTCATTTGTATTAACATAAAATGTGGTTGAAAATTAGTTTAAACCAATGTACTTGGTAAAAATAATAAAACATAATTAAACAAACAACATTTTTAAAACCCTTTTCTTCACAAAAGATTGTGAGAGTGGTAGAAAACCTAGAAAACATTCTCCTGACGCCACATGCCTTAATTGCTTTCACAAATAGAAAACCACACAAAGAAACATTGATGTGGGATAGCTCTCAATTTTCAGACATTTAACGTAGATAATTGCTAAGAGATTTATGATATACAACAACACATTATCAATGGTGAAAATTCCTAACACAAAAATTCAATTTAAGCTGGACAGAGTTCTCTGGATTTAATATATTTAACTATACTGAATAGAAATATCCGAACCTGTTCAAAATGTCCTGGCTGTTGGCACTTGAACATTTTTTAAAAGTTTCTGTAATGATTTCACCGGGTCAAACAGGCTGCCTCTTTAAAATATGCTCCGCTAGAGTATTTTTTTCAACTGACGTTTGTAGCACAGACAGGTCCGTGGGGACTTGAAGTTGTCTTTTCATCATGTGTTCAGAGATAGAGCTCCATTATCTGCAGAGGGCCCAGCAGATTTAAAGCCAAAACCATGACCTCACTGCACTGTGGGAAATGTCTGTTGCGTTCTACCTCCATCGTTGTTTAATTTAATCATGTTTTTCTGTGTGTGTGTAATGATAGGGATTCACGTGGATGCGGATGGGATTCCCGATGATTCAGAGTAAGGATTCACTGCTGTAGTCAGCTTGACATAACGGCAGTTATAATGGATTTTAATTGTGACGTTCATAGACTATTATCAAGCCAGTCATACGACCTAATCTACCTGTCTGCTGTTGATCTGTGTAATCATACCCCCTTTTCCCTGACATTAAAAAAAACTTTAAAACTAACAAAACAAAAGCAGGAAGTTGACAAAATATCTCAATAATAATGCAATACTGGTGGTAAATACAGCCTCTGTGAAGTGCTAAATGTGACACTGTGTCATAAAGAGGTCTGTGGTCATTCTCGACCTCTTTGTGTTTTATTGCTATTTTGTTCCCCAACTGTTTGTATACTGAATGAGAAGACCAAATGTTATTCTCTCCACCACCTGAACTGTTAGATCATACTGTTTGTATTATGCAAAGAAATAGATTACTGGGGAAAAAGAAAAAATTGGAAAAATTGTTTGACCGTGAGTTATGAATTGTAAATATGAACCATATTGCCGGCAGGACTTCCTATAGCAGAGAGATTTATGATAACATGCCTGCTTCACACGCTCTGCTCTCCTCGAGAGTATGACACACAGCTCAAACAGGAATATTTCCTGTTTCTACCACAGGTATTGACAAGGATATCACCTACGTCAAACCACAGAATCCCATTATGAAGCCTGCAGAGGGCCGACTGTTGACGCTCCATTTAGAGGGAGTATTCACTTACAACACATATTGTACAAGGTCAGGGCGCTGGCAGCGGAGACAGGAAGAGATGATGTCACTGCCCGGGGAATATTTCTGAATCCCTCCCGACTTGGATGTTTAATTTACAGCACATTAACCAAAGTGATACCATATTGTTACCTATGACCTACTTTAATGGTTCATGTGTGTTAGTGGTAGAACATATGGCACTGAACACGACTCTGGTGTTGTTACATGCAGGATGACATATCTCTGCTGCCCCGGTGTCACACCATCTACTCAACCCTGCTAGTGTACTGTACATGAAACATGCTCTGTGCATATTTGACTCTTTTCCTGCTGTTAGCCAAAGTTGACTGCACTTTAAACAACAAAAATGATAAAGGATATGTGACACCTATGATGATAATGAAAGTTATATTTTTGACTTTATTTCATAGTGAACAGTGGAGAGGTAACAGGTGACATCAGCATCTTAAACCCTTAGACCTCTGGGATACCCCAACCATAACAACTTTTAACACCTACCTATTTGGAAGTTCCTTACTGCCTGAACTGCAGAGATCAAAATCAAATGTGGTTTTCCAACTCAGGCCAAAATTGCCAGTTCATGCCCAAAAAGAAATGTTTGGCTTTGATTGCAAAGTGAGTTTAGGCTTGCCAACCAAACATAAAAATAATTCAACATTGTTAAGTAGTGACTAATACCAGTGATGGAGGGTATCTAAGTATATATGAGTACAATACTGAGGTACTTGTACTCTATAAATATTATTTTAGGCGGCATTTTATGTACTTTCATTGAACAGAGAGGCGAATGACATTCAACAAAGGTCCCCAGCTGGAACAAACAGGGAACATTGTAGTTACTGTATGTGTTATGCATCATAATCACTAGTTGACTGGACATCCAACACATACTTTACCAAAGTATTTCCATTTTTTACTACTTCTACTCCCCACACATCTTATAAGAATCAAAATATTTCAGGATTATACTCCTTACTCCAATACATTTATTTATTAAGATTATTAAGCTTATTAAGATTTTACATGCAAAACATTGAATGATGATTGGCTTATAAAACATGATGCATTATTATAGATTGAGTTACCCAACATTATAAAGCAGTTACAACTTGCTCCATCTGGATAAAAGCTAAATCAGTGCAGCTTCCACATTTATGCGTCAGTAACAATAATCCAAACATGTAAAATAATATAACACTCTGAAAGGGCCCATTCTGCATAATGAGCAATTTTTGCATAAGTATATTTGCTATTAAAACTCATTTTGTAAGCAGGACTTTTACTTGTAATGGAGTACCTGTATATTGTAGTATTAAGACTTCAATTTAAGTATTTTTTAAGCATCCTCCTCCACTGACCAATACACTGCCACCTGCAGCTAGACAATATAAGTCAAGATGTAATTTATGAGTCTTTTCAGCCCACTATTTCCAGTTTATTACTTGTTTTGAGGAGCTTGAAAGGCATGTCTCCTGTGCACAAATACAACTGAGTACACAATCTATATTACTGGAACTCAACACAAGTACAACTACATCAACAGTCCCACTACATCCACTGTATATATTGAATTCCACATCCAAACATTCAATGATGTCACAGTATTGTTTCTGAAAAGTAAACACACCTGCCAGTGCCTCTCTAATCATCACAGGCTTGACAGAGGAGAGATAGACAAAGACAACAAGAGAACATGGGTATTTTCTCAGCAAAGCTGGGTATAATTTTGGCAAATACTAGATGATTTATGCCCCTCTCCTTGAGGGCCACGCTGATGTAATAGCTTCACGTCTGTCAGGGAACAGACAAGCCCTGTGCACACCGGCATAAACAGTGACGCATTCACCTTACATTCATTCACATGCAAAATATGGAATAAACAGTCGCTTTTAATTATTGTCATTAGCTGTGGCAACAAATGTTGTTAGAGGCAGGAAAGTGAGAACATACTACAACTGTGCTTTGTAATGCTCTGTATGACAGAAGTGGAGTGTGAAAGCCAAGGAAAAGACAGGATGTCAGGTGTTGTGACAGTGTGACCGTTGACAAGTGGAGCTTAGTGACAGTTACCTTAATTCTCACTTCTACCTCAATCAAATACTGGCTGAGGTAGGAGTAATCACACATGTTAACACAGGGGTTGATAAACTTCTATATGTTACAGCACCGATAATAAGATTTTTACAGAAGAGGAGAGATGTCTGCTGTTAGGTCTTAACAACTATCTGTGCTGGATTTGGGAGGTAAACCAGAGATAAATTATGTGTCTAGTGTAATGTAAATATTAGTAACATTTTGTGCAACTCCATCACTGAGGCCGATGCAATATGCATCTCGATGTGTTGCCAACAACCTGATACATTAAAGATACATAGGAAGCAACTACCAATGCGATACGATACGATTCAACCCTGATACGATGCAAAAAATGGATGCTATGCAATTCAGTATGGTAGAGTTTGATTTCATTTCTTAAGCATACAGCAAGTTACAAATTAACTTAAAAAAGTTCAATTTTTTCTTTATATAGTTGTTTCTCAAGTACTACAACTCAGTAAGCATCTCATTTATGCTGTTTTTTTTACCTCTAAAAAAGCACTTGGACCTTTCACAAACAGGCCTTTTCACAAGTCCCTTGTAGTGTAGTGTTCTCTGTCCCCAGTTAACATGCATATGCTCCATGACCCAAGCAATTACTGTCAAAATAGTCAGTAATAGAGCACAAGTTCCACCTGCAACATTTTGGCAGCGCACCACTTAGCTGTGGCATGCTAGCACACTTGAGAAACAGTTTAGCGAGGAGGACTCAGTCTAAAATCACAAATTATTGGTCACATTTCTAAATAACAAAGGCATAGGGCCTCCACTAATAATTATATATAAATAAATTGGATTTTACCGATGCAAAGATGTTAGAAATTATGCATCGGGAGTTCATCCCAAATTATATCCAGTGCATACTTTTTTTAATCGGGACAATTGCATCATGAACATTTTTGCTTGTGCACTAGTGCAAATGAGTGAATCTTCCCATCCCTAATTTGGTGAGCTAAAGAGAGTTTTAGTCATATTAGTTGGTTGGTGGAGGGGTGGCAATGTTTGGTCGGTCGGTCTAATAACTATGAAATATATTGCCATGAAATTCTGTACAGTCACAGTTCCCACTAAGTGTACCTTTCCTGTAATGACACAAAGAGGTTTGCATTTGTGTTTTTTTTAAGTTAAATATCTCAACAACTATTGGTTGGATTGTCAATAAATTTGTTTCAGACATTCATTTTCCCCTCAGGATGAATTGTAATAACTTTTTTGATCCCTTAACCTGTCATCTAGTGCCATGACAACGTCAAAGTTTCAATTTGTCTAGTACTTTAATTTATGACTAAATACCTGCAAAACATTCCCATCAGCCTCAGTTGTACTGTAGTGATAATTAGCAAATGTTAGCATGCTAACTTGCTGAACTAAGATGGTGAACATGGTAAACATTAAACCTGCTAGACATTAGCAGTGAATTTTGAGACAAATAACACGTACAGGTACAGAAGGCCGCATAACTGAATACAGCCCAATATCATCAAACTCATGCCACAAAACAATTACTCAAGCTCGGCAAACATGTTGCTTTAGTTTTGTGGCTTTGTGAACTCTTGGTCCAGACAACCTGCCACGTGCCGCTTGTTGTCTCAAAGACGAATCATCAGTAACTGAGGTTAAACTAACACTAGCACTGTAGCACTAATATGAGAAACAAAAGATGAGAGAAAAAGCATAGATAGTCAGAGACATAGAGGATAGCCATCTCGGTCTAATCAGCACCAGCTCTGTTTAAATTTTGGCTGCAGTCCAAAAGGGGAACACTTTCATTAACCCTGCAGTCAATCCACCATGAAAACAAACACATTAGCCGGCCATTCTATGACTCACTGCCCTTTCACTTTAACCACAAATGTTAGCGCTGCCAAGTTTTTTCCTGTCCGCGATACCTCGCCCTTCCTTGCTTCTTGCTGCCACCGCCGTGCTATCTCGCATTCAACTTTTAACCTTCAGTCCTGGAAGCTGTGTGAGGAAGAGACTGACTGGCCTCAACAAGGATCAGAATTAACAGATTTACCAGCCAGATATTTTCAGTTTTTCAGTCAATCTCATAAAAAATTCATTTTGGATCAAAGTATCCAGTGCCAAAGCAACCCTCTCCCCAACACAAAATAGTGAGGCAAATAGGCCTCCTGATTACACTACGTGAAAGAGTAAATTGACCAATCTACCATTTAGATGTCCCTCCATTAATCAGTGATATCTATATCTCAGTGTCTTGAACAATTCTAACTGTAAGATAATTGTATTTTAGAATCTGTAGGATGTTTTCAGCTTTAATTTTGTTTGATTACCTGTCCTGGACATGAGGCCACATTTAGGGGAGATTTCTCCCTTTGTTGCGTACCAGGTAGACCCTTCTCAAAGGCAACCTGGTAAATCTTCTCCACTGGAATTAGCAAACACCAAAGGCCTGAGTATGCTTAAAACTCAGTGCTTGTCAGATCATCAAACAGCATCTGAAAACCCCTTTCTGATTCTGATTTTGGGGGTCTGCTTGACAATTTTTGTAACTTTCCAAAATAGACAATCTGATAGTCTCATAAACCTTACACAGTGATTGGTCAGGTGTGCAAAGGTGTGACAGTAACCAGGAACTTCTCTCTCAAGCTCTCTTTTTTCGTTCTTCACACAACTACTTCTGTCACTTTTTGTGTGTACAAACCTTGAATACCTTTTAGAAGAAACTGTCCAACAGTGTTCGGCCTTATCCCGAATTTGACAATATGAGATACCTCAACTACAACCATCTACCAGAGCATTTGATTGGTAGACCTTCCTTGAAGAGGTACACTGCTTGGATAGAAGTGCTGTTTGAAAGACTCTTTCAGACTCAAAAGACAGAACAAGTCCCATATGAATGTGTCATCATTAGTCTGTGGAATACTGTGACCTTTTTTAAACTCTGAAAACAACGAAACATGCTTTCATAACCAGTATTTCCATAATACAGTCACTCAACTTTTCCCAGCTTTAAAACGACCCCATGCACAGGTCCTAAGGGCTGCTTTTAATTCAGTGATAGTCTCAGTTACAGTCATACACAAACATTCAGCCTAATCTATTAAAATATGTCATATCTGGAGACTAATAACTTACACAAAAGGATGTAGGCCAACATATTTCTAGCATTTTAATCTGAGAATATAAAACTAGCTGATTAAGAGGTCAGTATGTTATCATAGAAAACATACATTTGTAATCACACAGTCTATGTGGTATCAGGACTCTGTCTTATGTCATAGCAGCAGCGGTTTCATATGATTCGGAGCTGATAAATGACCCTGTCAAATTTCTCATATATAAAAACATTGGCTGCATTTGCACAAAAGAACGTATGTGATTATCTTTGGGTAAATATTGTAATATGGCCATTAATACCATGTGATCTGCACTTGTAAGTTTACTCACAGATTTGATAAGAGGTAGACCTTATAGTCGAGCTGTTCCTGTGCTTTTTTACACCCTAAGTGTGCAATAAAACAGACTTCCTATGCTATTTCCCCATAATAATACAGTATGTACAGTATGTAATACTGTATGATGGCGGCTGCGGTGGAAGCCAGCATACGTGCAGCATCTCAGTTAAGTTTAGCCTTACGCTATGTGCCAGACAATAAGTTTAGCTGGGAACAGTATGAAAACAGTTGGTACTATGTGAATTGTCTCAGTGTTCTTGTATGAAGGAGACTAAAGTTGGCCTATGCTGTAATTCTGGCAGAGGTATACCAATGCTGCACTGCCTTAAATGGGAAACAGAGACCCAGACCTGTGCTTTACTACAACATAGCTCTGATTAAGACCAGATTGGTCTGCCTGTGGTTGGTTCTGAGCCACAGCTGATTCCTACTCAGGGACAAGTCTGTTTACGCTGTGCTTTGCAGTGCATGCATCCATCGGCATGTTAATCTCTCCTCTGTTCACTGGTATCTGCTCTAGTGGAGATTGAGAGGAGCTACCATCATTGCCAAATGGCTGAATAGGGTAATTTTGTGGACTTTTTACTAGCATAAAGAAATGAAGACAAAAGAAGACACAAGAATTTAATGCAGCAGTGACAGTATTCCACTATTTGAAAGTAGAAGGTTGCATTTTTTATTGTCACGTTGTCTTGAGATTATGGGTTGTTTTCTCATGATAATGGGTCAAGATAATAGGATAATCATCCTGTTACAATTAGTGTTATCTAATGATAACAATATAATTTCATAACTTAATTTAATTTTAATTTTAATCAGTCTTCCTCATTCAAGGAGAAGACTTTCACAGAGGAATGTATTTCAGTGATCCTACTGATATCTTTATCAGGGAGGGGTTATATTATCACCACTTTGGTCCAGACTGAAGTGTCTTTTGTGATCCCTTGACTTTTCATCTAGCGTTGTCATCAAGTCAAAATTTAAATGTGTCCAATACTTTGGTTGAGGACCAAATAACCTGCAAAACTAATGACAGTCCTGCCTCAGTTTTCTTTTTGTTTATTGCTAATTAGCAAATGTTAGCACAGCAACATGCTGAAAACGACAAACATTATACCTGTTGAATATCAGCGTGTTAATATTGTCATTGTGAGCATGTTATCATGCTGATGTTAGCATTTAGCTCAGAGCCGCTAGTGTGGCTATAAACTCTTGTCTGTAGCCTTGTAGCATCTTATAATGTCCACCTCTCAGATTATAATTATCATCTCTTAGAATAAAATCTGCGGCCTATAAATTATTGGATACCAATCAAAGGAATAATATCTGCAGTAGCAGCCTGATTAGTGTTGATCGATAACTGATTGAATGTTATGTCCAGCAGAAACACACTGCCCGTGTTACTCTACTCTAATGTCCTGATGGGATCAATAATGGAATCTCCTGGATCTAATATTATCAGATCAAACCATATGTTATGTTAGATTACCCACTGAATTTATTCATGCCAACATGATAAAAAATATCTTGTTTTATTTCATTTTTATTAATCAGGCACTCTCATTGAGATTAAGATCTCTTTCCAAGAGAGACCTGAGAACAAGAAACATCAATAAGACAAGAACACAATTAGTAAAGAGAGGCAACACAACTACACAATAAACAAGGAATTAATAAAAACGGTTATAAGAATCATAAAAAACAGCAGATAATAAAGCTTTAAAATTTCCAAGGGGAATGTAAGACTCATGTTTGAGGGCAGTTTGCAGTTCATTCCATTTAAAAGGTGCATAGTACCTGAAACCAGTCCTGCCAACATTAGTGCGTACCTGCAGGATCTCTAAGATTAAGTAGTAACTGGATCGGTACTGTAGTTATTAGATTTAAATGAGAGGAGAGTTGTGAGGTAGTTTGGAAGCTTTATAGATAAATAATATGAGATGTTTTGTTCTTCTTGACTGCAAGGAAGTCCGACTAACCTCATGATACAGAGAACAATGATGAGTGTGAAATGTGTCATTTTTGATAAAACATAATGCACTATGATACACAGGATTTAACTGCTGAGTTGTTGATGGGGCAGCATGATGATACAGAATAACTCCACAGTCAAGGACAGACATGAAGGTTGACGGCACAATAGTTTTACAGTTGGAAGAAGACAGACATCCTTTAGTTCTGTACAAGAGGCCTAGTTTGATTTTTAATTTCTGAGTCAAATGTTGAATATGAATCTTGAATGACAAGTAGTCAGTAATGTACGACTCAGCAAGTTATCTTGGGATACCAATATTTATTATCTGGAGAAAACTTATTTGTTATCGAGAATAACGAGAAAATGATTTTGAGATAACAGAATGACAAATAATTGTCACCAGTCGGACTCACCAATTTATATTTCTCACATTTTTACCTTATAGACGATTCAACAGCATTAGGGCACATCTGTCCATCTTTGTTTGATCTCTCACAGACATTTCTTCTGTCTGATGACCAGACTCTCACTCTACTTTTTTGCATCATTATGAGTTTTGATGTTTTGTGTTGTTGATAGTACCAATATTTTTATATTTACCTTGTAGTTTTTGCCAACTGATTTCTTATCTTGGAGCATTAAATGTTCTTGTCTTGTCATCCTGTCCTCTCTTCTTTGAGCGCTTTAAGGTTTTGCCTCAATGTTTATGAAGTGACGTCTCTCTGCTACTATCTAGTGGCTAAAAGGAAATTTTCATTTTCTCAGGATAAAGACAAACTGGAGAAATAACACAAGTGCAACTTGAACAATCATCCAGTTAATTTGCTTGCATTTCTATACCAACATATTAAATCACAAGTTGGATATGCAATTAATCTACCTTAAATTTTATCAATAAAAGTTCTTATTCTTTCTAAAAACCCTTCAGCTCCGCGCAGTCTGTCCCTCTTCACTAGCCGTACTTTACGTCATCATAACAAGCCGACCAGTGCAGCATGGAGGAGCTCTTCTCCCGGTGAAGGATTTTTGACCTTCTGAAATCGTTTCTTTCCAGTAGTTTCGGTGAGTTGATTCTTCACACACTACCAGTAGTGTTCATGTTTGTAGATGAGGATTAAAGTCGTTGTCGCTGGTGATTCCTGCTCGTCAACGAGTACGACTTTGACGTTAGTTTGAGCTAATGTTAGCAGCAGCAAGGCTAACTGTATTATTATATAGCATTATAAACATTACAATACTGAGGCTATATACATGACCTGACAGGGATTGTAAAAACAAAAAAATAAATGCAGAAGTAATGGTTCTGATAAATGTAGCTATAGTTATATATGTATATGTTAAATAGGTAAAGTAGTGAATACAAATTAAATATGTAGTAGTGATATCTACACACACACACACACACATACATACATATATACATATTTAAACACATTCAAAGAGGCTCTGAGCTGCTGATTATGTGTCAAGTGATGGATGACTTGGGGCAGATGTTAATTATTTTTTTGTCTTGTGAACCACAAGGTTGAATAGAGCCCTCCAGGATGTCGGTGAAGCATGCATCAGTCCATGCCAAATGGATCATCGGTAGAGTCATCGGGACGAAGATGTTCAAGACCGCCAAAGTGAGAGTCACAAGGCTGGTGCTGGATCCGTACCTGCTGAAGGTGAGTCTTTAACGGTGTCCATTCACTGCTGAGATGCACAGTAAGAAAAGGCAACATGGATGGAAAAAATCACATGATTAGGGCTCAGAAATATTTGATACTGCTGCTAATATAATATCAGCACTGACACCTTTATCAATAATTTGGTTTGAAGAAGTATTTGTTATTTTTTTCATTTAACGAGATTTGCCAGACTTCTCAGTGCATCAGTGTTTTTATTGATTCTTAACACAAAGAGCCGTACAAGAACTTTGCTAGAAATAATATTACTGTTACTCAATCAGCTGAATTGATTAATTAGACAAACTGATTCTAGATTAAGGTTAATTGTAAGATAATTTATCACTTGTTTTTGTTATTGATCAAGTAATAATATCAAAATGTGTTATTTATAGCATCACAAATAAACAGCTAACTTCTTTTTTCTGTTTCATATGTTTATGAATTAAATACATTTGGTTAGTGGTCTGATCAAGTAAATAAATGCAAGACATCACTTTGGACGGCTCTAATTTGTGATTAGCAATTGTCATTATTATTATTATTGTTATTGTTATTATTATTAGTATTATATTTTTATCATTATTACTTCTGTTGGAATGACTGATCAAAACAATAATGAGAAGTGTTATGGTGATTAGTACCAAACATTTTGTAAACTCACTCAGAAATAGTGAAAGTAGCTCAGAATTTAATTCGCTCACTTAAATTTTCCCAGTAATTAAAATTAATTCGACTCAAATGTTTAATTCATTACCTCTAGCTAGTACATGATCAACTTCACTGTGTACAACCAAATGTTATTTATTTTCAAGCTTTGTCCGAAACCTTTGATTACTCTCTGTAGAGTTATTACATATTTAAAGATGTTTAATGGTAGAAACTGTGTTTTCTCCCCCACAGTACTACAACAAAAGGAAGACCTACTTCGCCCATGATGCTTTGCGGCAGTGCACTGTGGGAGATATCGTCCTTCTCAAGGCCCTGCCTGAGCCGAGGTCCAAACATGTGAAGCATGAACTGGCTGAGATAGTGTATAAAGTCGGTCGGGTAATCGACCCGCTGACAGGAAAGAGAGTTGCAGGAACTGAGTTTGTGGAGCCTCCAACTGACCTTCCTCACAGCCCGGAGGAGGAGACGACGTTATTAGAAAAACTGCAGGAGCTGAACATCTCAGCCGCCTCCAGTGGGGTTGATTCCCCACCTGCAGAGAAACCCATTTCATGATAAAAAAAGGATCTGTTATGTTTAAATGTCACTCTGCAATCATGTTTCTGTTGCAGAATAATATACAGTATATTGATTAATGTGGAAAGCCTAAATACGTTTTCTTTGCTATGTGTAGTTTTATTTCAAGTCACATTTCTGGAGAATTTACAATAAAAATGACAATGAGAACACACGGTCTCATTCAAAAACATGTATGCATGGAGCCCATATCTGTTTACTGTCACACTGTAAGATCTATGTTTGAAAAGACAAAGTCATATTTATTTATTATTGAGTATAAAAGGTGCAAATGCAAAAGCAGTTTTAATCAACATATTTTATTGCTGAATTCCTATTATTCCCATTCTAGTGTATATTAATGTACTAACACTGTAAACACGTGATGTTCTTTGTCATTAATCAGATTTGTCAATTAAGTTGTCTATTCATTGAAGTGCAGGTGTGAATGATGATGCACTCAAGGAAAATTATTTGGGTTAGTTAGTTATGTTTAGGCCGATGTAAGTTATATTTAGAACAAATTAAGTTATGTAGAAGTCAAAGATAAATAAATGTTAACAGAGCTATGTGTTAGGCAGGTGTATCGTTCAAAGCTTAAAAACACTCATGAGAAATCCAATCAAACACAAACAGGAGTGTGTTGTCAACTCTTAATCAAAAAGTTATTGCCATGGTTACTTATCACTCCGTGTACATTATTATTGGCTTCCGGAGGTATCAACTTCATAATGTGCAACTTTTTCCTATACATAGTCAACGTGTGGTGACGTGATTGTAGGTAACGACTGCGGCTGCAGCCCGAGTCAACAACAACCTCCAGCAGCTGTCAGCGAAAACATGGCGACCCGAGTCCTTCAAAGAGTGGGCAGCGGCCTCAAAGAGGCGAAACATGGGCTTCAGGCGACCGGACAGGTCAAAGTTGTCGTAAGGTGAGGGCTTTGCAACTTACGTGTGCCCATGTAAATGCAAAAATGCAACTTAAAATGTGTGTTGTTCCTGCGGAGTTAAACACCAATGACAAAGTCCGGTGTGCTAAGTGGCTAAGCTAGCGCTAACGTACGTACGCTGGTTACGTTCAGATTCATGTAGCGTAGCAGCATTAGTCCTCTAGCTTTAAAGTTGCTAACTCTCTGCTAATGCTAATTATCGCCCTACGGAATTACAAAGTTGTGAAGCAACTTGTGTAAGCACTTATCCTAGACTACTTGGTGGTTGTGTCCTAAGAGAAATAGCTTGTACGTGCAGAAATAATACAAAATTATAACAGAGTTTCTGTCAGTCCCAAAGTGGATTTAACTTCAAGGTCAAAATGCAGCGAAGTGCTGCACAGCAGTGATTGTTATTATCAGTAAATGACAGTTTAAACTGCAGGTGTGTGTCTCAAACCGAGCTGTGATGGGAAAATGTTTACAGATGAAATGCTGCGATGTGTATGAAAGTTAGTTGAAATGTTGCAGCTCTGAATGCACAGTTTAAAGTTTATGTTTGCACCGGCTGGCAACCTGTCAAAGAAATGCTTTCTAATAAACACCAGTAACCTTTGCTAAAGGGCTTGTTGGCACTTTAAAATGAAGTATATCACCATGTTCCTGTCTGAGAAAACTAAATAATCATGTGGGAAGGCTGCTTAGACTAATCCCTCTGGTTATGTGCAGTATGTTCAGCTTACAGCCTTCTCTGTTGCTGCCTTCTCAGGTGGACTTTCTCTGTAATGAATGAGTTGGATGAGCCGATAAAGATTCATACAAAGTTCTTAGTTTGCTGCAGCCATCATTGACTTTTACACTATATCTCCTTGTTCATTTAAACTGACCTCAGTCCTAATAAGTACCATGCAGTTTTATATAGTTTAAATAGTATAGTAGTATATAGTAGTATAGTATATAGTTTTATATTGCACATTTCATTACAAATAAACTATGTGCTTTAAATCTATTGGCAGTACTTAAATATAGCCTGACTAATTATGGATTCATTAGTTTATAAGAAATCCGATGATGATATAAGACTCAGACACACACTTAATAAGCTTGAGAAAGTTAAAATTTTAAGTTTGCAGAAAACCACTTTATAACCTGAGAGGTCTGATTATACTGGATTGTAGCCAGTGAGCAGGTCAGAAATCATCCAAACCATTAAGTGTTTTGAAGACCATAAGCAGAATTACAGTAGAGTACCATTCAGAAATGTCACCATTTCTGTAGTTGCTAGTCTGTTATCTGATGAAACACTGATCGTATCCAACGTTTGTGTTTTGTTTCACTCCAGGAGCCTCTCTGCTTTCAAAGAAGACAGCTGGTTCAAATCTCTCTTTGTTAGAAAGGTCGATCCAAGAAAAGATGCTCACTCGCATCTGCTCGCCAAGAAGGAAGACAGCAATCTGTACAAAATACAGTGTATGTATTGTTCATAACCTACTTTGTTACCACAATGGACAAGATTACCCTGACTGTGTGTTTTCAACATGTTAGGGCGGATTAAAAAAAATGTTCCACTATCGGATAATCTTTGACAGATCTGCTGAGAAATGGTGTATTATTCACTACATGGTTTTGTTTCCTTGCAGTTCACAATGTGAAGCCTGAGTGCCTTGATGAATACAATGAACTTTGGTAAGAAGTTCCTGTTCCTTAATTGACTTCATTCAGATGCCCGGTTAAGGTTCTGGTTTAGTAAACAGTGCAGATGTTTTGAGCTTTTACACGTTTTTTTTTGTGTGTGTGTGTGTGTGTGTTTATCTTTAGTGACAACATCTTGCCTTCTATTCATGAAGACCCTGAATACCCCTGTGAGCTGGTGGGCACCTGGAACACATGGTATGGAGAGCAGGATCAGGCAGGTAAGCATCAAGCTCTGTGTCTTAATGTCGTATTAATTGTCACCTCACACATGTGCATCTGCTTGTGAAAGGCATTTGATTGATTAACCGTCCGTTCGATCGAGTAGTCTAATTGAAACATAAACATCCTTTTCAAAAAAGAAAACATTAATTAAAGTCTCACAGACAAGGTACTGGTGCTCAAAGAATTGGTCGATCAATCAGACAGTCGGACATTAATTGATAACTTCTCAAATGTGATGATTTGTTGCTTTTCTCCATCCTGTGTCAATTTAAATTTTGAGGCTTTGAAGTGTTAATTGGACAAAACAAGCGATTAAGAAATGAATCCTCGGGCTGGGAATTTGTGACGAACATTTTCTGACATTTTATAAGATGAATCAGTTGATTGAAGGATTAACCAACAGATTAATTGATAGAGTAAATCAGTTGAATAAAATATTAAATATAATAACATAAAATAAGTTAGTTGCAGCCTTTCAAGATACTGTAGTACAGTCACATTTTCCAATATTATTTAACTCCTGATTCAGGTGACAATCAGATGAATCATGGCAAATATTAAGATATTTATATTATATTTTTTTGTGGCATTTCTGCCTATATTTGACTGTATTTAAAGTACGAGGGGTATAACATGCAATAACTGTCGATTTGAATTGAGCAGCAGACGTTGTGGTTATCTGATATATGTCCACTAAGCTACTGAGCCACAAAATGTTAATGCCATTCTTTTTTTAAGTTTTAAAGTTGGACTGTATCAAAACACTCACAGGTCTCAGTCACCTTGAAAATGTGACTCATTATCTCATTAAGGGTTCCCCTCCTGCTGCTGGGGAATAAAGCGAGGTGTTTGCTTCTATGGATGTAAAAACAGACATTTCTTTAGACTGGTGCTGTCACTCTCCTACCCAGTGACACAAACTGGCACTGTGACAGCTTTTATATTTTAGTTAATTATAGCTGTGACTGTATTGCAGTTTTCCTGGCTGCTGTCCATTTTGCCCTTGTGGTGACATTTGTCATTCCTCGCTTGTAATCTGCCTCTAATGTTACTGTGCAGCAGTATTGACAACCTCAGTTAAGATAATCTAAAAGGCTGCATGAATAAAACGTCCTTACTCTGTGAGAGATTGCTGTCATGTTTGGCAAGTTTATACCAATTAATTCTTAATCTTGATCATTGGATTCATTACATTTTTCTGCACTGAAGTGTGGTTTCTGGTATTGATACTAAAGACCCCTAACACTGTGCAATTTTGGGCTTTCTGAGATGAAAGTTGACATTAACGAGAGAAACGTGGTGAAATCTTTGGTCGTCAGTCCAAAACGTTGGTCATTGATCACACTGTGAGGCACGTCCACCGACGGCTGATTTGGAGCTTTAGTGACTAAAAATAACCTGAAGCTAAATTCTCACAGTGTCAGAAATTTAGGACCAAATTCCTTCAAACATCCACGGTACACAAAAACCTAAACGATGGAGGCAAAACAAAAAATAAGTTTGTGTGACTTTGCTGCATTTTCAAAACATACGAGGGACGCAGATGGATGATGCGAGCTGATGACGTGTCTCTGCTTTCATATACTAAATTTACATTGTAGCGCTACGATTCATCACATATTCATCAGACAGTCCAACACATCAAATTGATATCATACAGTTGGACTCAAATTAAGATTTTATTAGATCCATCTTGCACAGTGTGGCACACAATAAATCATTGTTGTCATAAAGTCTAAAGGCACCTTAAATCATGTAGAGAGTAATCGCAGGTTAAATGCTTTTCTGCTTCATTTCACCCAACTGTTTTTTTTTTTGACAGCAGCATTTTTCAGGTAGAATCTCACATTATTTAGATGTAATTGAAGTGGTAAGATGTGATTTTTACAGTAGTGTTTTCTCATAGAAATTGACTAAAGATTCATGGTTGATACACTTTGAGTTTTTCACACCTTGCTCGAGTCAAGAAAGACAAGTAATAAAACATCAAAGTAAAGCGATATATCAGAGAGCGGCATTATTTTTGGCTCTTCTGCTCCTTCTATTCTAGTTCACCTGTGGAGATATCGGGGAGGATACCCTGCTCTCACCGAAGTCATGAACAAACTCAGGCAGAATAAGGTAACGGGTGCTGGGATTAGTTGAGCTAAATGGCAGCTGGTGACCTTCAGGCAGTGCACCCCTCAAATAACATCCCTGTGTGTACCCATGTGTTTGATCATATTTATCTGTGATTTTGTTTGTGTGTTTGGTGGATTTTCTAATTTTGGTACAATTATCTTTAATACTTTTACTGACAGACGTGCAATTTGATAAAATGTGGTTCTGCACTGCCGTGTGTTTCTGTTGAATGTAATTTGGGAGATTTGTGTTTGTTTTGAAGATTAATGTCACCTGATTTTCACTTTCACTGTCTCAGTTTTATTATTTATTTATAACATTGTTGGAATGATGGTTATTATTTGTAAATGGCAAAATTATTTAATTTTAACTGCCTTTCCTACTCTAATTTGGATTTTTTAAACTTGACTTTACTGTTAAAAATGATCATGTAATTGCTCTCATTCACATGTACGTACAATATTCTGCCAAAACTAAACACATCAGAAGATACAAGCAGTGATTTGACTGTTGGGACTGGATGCTAACCTCCCAAAACAGATTTTTATAGAGATTTTGCTCCACTTGACCATCAGTTTACCCATTTCTATTCTGCATTACCACTGGTAATTGTACCTCGTGATAAAAAGAGGTGATTTGTTTCTTCAGGTGATGATAATATAGACTAAACCTAAACGGTTTGAACTCAGTTGATGTACTGTACTTCAACCAATATGGCAGAATTTATTGTCTGGAGTTGAGGCAGATTTACCGAGTAACTTGTTCTTGTTGTTTGTTGTTCCTGTAGAAGTTCATGGACTACAGAAACGAGAGGGGGAAGATGCTGCAGTCTCGTAGGAACCAGCTGCTGCTGGAGTTCAGTTTCTGGAACGAACCTGTCCCCCGTCCAGGACCCAACATCTACGAGCTCCGATCATACCAACTCAGGGTACCTGTGTCTCTTAATCCTCTTCATGCAGAGTCAATTTACCAGCTTCCTCCCAGTGAGGATAAATATATATCTTAATGTTGTTGTAGTGAACAGTCAGACAGCTTATTTTCTACATCTCTCCCTTCTTCACATTTTTATTTCAGCCAGGGACGATGATCGAGTGGGGAAATTACTGGTAAGGCATAACTTGGTTATTTCCTCTCCTATTCTTTTGTATCAGGATTGATTGGATTCATTTTGATCTTGTATTTTGAAAAGCTCATAAGCTTTCTTGCAGTTTTGTCGTCATAATAGAGTCGCCGTTATTATGAACCTTTTTTTTTTAATTTAAATCCCTCACTGCTATTTTATTGGTTTTACAGATTGTAGCAGATGAAATTGAGTCAACGGTACTTTTTGGCTACTCAATCTATGCATGACTCCTAAGCATGACAAGATATATTGCACATAATTTATAAAGCTCGAGAATAATTGGCCTATATATTTTAATTTAATTAATAAATGTATCTAACCCTAATTGAAATTGACTGGGAAATTTGCCTGATCAAACATGTTTCAAATGAAACATGCCGGGAGGGTTAAAACAATTTTGAGGTTGTAACAGAAAAAAAATTATGTTTTGATTTGAAAGAAATGATTTGGATGATGCTCAATAGTGATTTCATTTGAACTTTAAAGTTGACAAAATTGATGATTGTGGTTTAATTGGTGCAGCTTTCTGTTCTGTCATGTAACATAAACTCTTTGGTGCTCTGCAGGGCGCGTGCTATCGAGATTCGCCAGAAGAACCACGAGGCGGTGGGAGGCTTTTTCTCACAGATTGGAAGTCTGTACACGGTTCACCATTTATGGGGTGAGGACTGTTCCCAAGTTTCATAAAACTGTGCAGCATCATGATATTTTTAGAGGAAAATACATAAAAAGTTAAGTCCTAGAATATTATGGACATTTACAAATCAATCACTGTATTCTAAATAATTAGACAAATGTGTTTATAATGTGTTTACCAGTTTACTGGGTGCGTCTTTGACGTCCTGTAGACATTTTCTCCATCACACACTTGTTACGTTGTGGCAGTGATCTGCACCAGACTGCAGATGATCTTGTAAAAAACTGTATGTGTCCATTTAAAGTAAGCATTAACTTTTTTTTTTCCCTTTCAGCTTATAAAGATCTTCAGTCCAGAGAAGACACCAGAAATGCAGCCTGGCAGCGTGACGGCTGGGATGAGGTTGTTTATTACACAGGTAAGTCAGCCGGCGTTAATCACTCCTCTCTTCCTCAAGGTTGTTTGGTTCTTCACTATTTTAAGTACATGTTGGACTAATTTGACATGAATTCTGGTCAAACCGATCAGCTCGTCTATCAGGCTCAGGATAGTTTTGACATCATCAATGTATATTTACAACAGTTTACTGCAGTCTCTTTAAACTTCTCTCACTTCTCACTCCACATCATGTTAGCAAACCACACACATTATGATCCATGTTTTTTTTGTCATATTTTGCAGGTCAGCATGTGTCACTAATTGTTACCATAGCAACATGACTCCTAGTTCTGAGTTAATTTGGGGTCAGATGGCTAACTTTTTACACATAAAATAAGTCGGTCTTTATTTTCTAACTTGCATTAGACTAATCTAAGAGCAAACTTATGTCTGGCCTAACATTACAGACTAAAATAGTCTAAAACATCTTGAAACTGGTCTCTGGTTACAGTCTGATTTCTTAAACATCGTATTTATTAGAACCCCGTTTTCTGCAGTAACGATAGAAGATTAGAAAAACCTGATTTTCCTTGCTACCACTTCCCTGGAGAAAGCTGATGTGATTGCATCCACAGGTTTCTAATGGTCTTTTTTTACATATGTGCATGAAAGAGACTTAGAGACAGGAAAAGTATCTCAGTAAGCAGGATGAGAGGAGAGATCATTACATGTGGCGACGCATCCTTTATATTCAAAACAATTCAGCAACCTCTTGCATCATTAATACACTTAAACAAAGTAAACTATGGTGCCAAAGTAAGCTCGGAGAAAGGGGGGCGGGGGGGTCTGATTACTGACTTGTTGCATGGACACATACAAACATCTACAGTGAAGTGGTGCCGTCAGCTCACAGAACATCTGGTGCAACAGGCCTCCGATTTCTCCCATTAACCAGTTTTCTTTTGTGCATGAAAATATACTACATGATGATGATTGCTTATGTGTTTTGTTTTTTTTCTCTTCTTCATCCCACAGTCCCTCTTATTCAGCACATGGAATCTAGAATAATGATTCCCATGAAGAAATCGCCCTTGAAGTAACCGCCAACACTGAAGAAAAACCCCAGCGAAACTCTCAACAGCCGCCACAACAACAACCACCATCTGTAAGAGAGCGTAACCAACCGTCGGGAGTGTGCACTGCCAGGGATATCAGTAGAACATCAACATTTTGTTTCAGTTTGTGTTTCCTTTTCTTCTTTATTTCTTCACTCCCCGTCTTTTCCGTGTGAGCTTAGAATGTCTTATTTTCAAATGACGAGGTCAAAATGACGATTTGTTACAGCAGTTATTATGTCACTTATCCATAAATGAGCTGCGTGGGCAAAATTATAATTTGACACACTCCTCCTCTTCACTGTCTCTGTCATTTATGAGGCTTGTCTTTTTTTTATTATTATTATGATGATCTAAAACCTACTTTCACCAGTGTTTTGAGAGTTGAGATGCCGGGAGGGGACGTGAATCAGGCTTTCAGAGGTCAAAGGAGCTGAAAATGTCTTTCATGAAAATGTGTTACAAAAGAAAATGACTCATGAGTCCTGTTGCACTAGCGAATCAAACAACAGTAACTGCCTTCATTATCTCAACTGAAACACTGCACCCGGGGCTTTATGGGTGGAATAAGGAGCAATGTTTCTGATCCGTATTGATTGGATAAGTTTCTTCTTTAAAAAGTTAAATGTTTCCAGTAATGGTGCATGCTGTTTACAAATCAAACACAGTGTTTTATAATCGACAATAATCCTAATTATCAAGAGATAGTGGCCACTGCTGTAGAGCCGCAGTCCAAATGTCACCAGGTATCCACTCCTACAGAAAAAGAGACTTTATGTTTACGTGGTTTTGATCCAACCAGCTGACTTTGGTGTGTAATTATGTTTCAAAATCAGTCGGATTGGATGAAAGGATTCATACAGACACTGTTATGAAGACACACAAACAGACAGCAGAGTGTCAGACTAGTCAGGAGCACAAAACCGGACGCTAGACTTTGATTTAAAGCACAGTCTTTTCACTCCTGCCTGGATACATGATTACAGCTTCCAGTTATTGGGTCGTGAAGTTGTGATGAATCCTTCGTAGGAGTCGTTTTCCCTGTTTGTGTCTCCTCTGTTAAACTGACCACATCTCCTGATTTTTTTCTAACTTTTGACATTTTGATGCTTCTGGCTCTTCCAGCTGTGTAAGAGGAGGACGAGATGATTCAAACGACTAGAAATTACTTTTGATTTCAGCAGAACTAATCAGTATCTACACACTGCTGTACACTGACTGGTTTGGTCTATCTCTATGTCAAGTAATTAAGGCCAACTGAGTGATTGTGTGCTGTAACTGAGATTAATGTTTTGTTTTTTGTTTTTTTTTAAATGGTCAGATTAGAGATATCCATAGTGGGCTTACTGACCAAGCCAGAGATCTGGTCAATCCTGTATCTGTAACGAGGTGGGGTATTCTGACTGTAATGTGTTAATAAACAAGTGGACAGGTGAGAAGTAATATCTCATTGTGGTAAATGTGAAATGCAGTGCTTTAATAAGATTAGTTGTACATAATAAATTAAACTTCTGATGAAAATGGAAAAACAAGTCTTGGACTCCTTTTTTATGAAATCATGTATTAAATCTATAATAGAGTTGGTGTTTGACTGAGATGTTTACTTTTTGTACACTGAACATGACACCTGTATGTGGTGGGTGAACGTCTCATTCGGATTGTTTTGATGAGATCAGGCTCTTCCACTTCATCCCAAAATATGTTGGATGTGGTTAAGGTGAGGAGGTCCTTCCACAGCAAACTGGAAAGCTATTTTTATGGACCCTGCTTTGTGCACAGAGGCGTTGATATTTTGAAACAGTAAAGAGTGTTCCCCAAACTATAGTCGCATAGTCTAAAATACTGTATCCTGAAGCATCCAGATTTTCCCTATTGGTGCTAAGAAGTCTGACTTAAACTATGAAAAGCAGCCTCAGACCAGCAGTGTGAAAAAGTGTGTCCTGAGTGTGACATTGTATGTGATACATAGATTGTGAATGTTCACTTTCAGTCTTTCCAAGCTCTTGATGACAATCATGCTCACACATAATAAATCTGTTTCTTTTGCAGGACTGAACAGTGGGAGAGTTTATAGTTTATTATATGCAGTTGCAGCTCATTTGCTTGCACCAAAATTACTTTGTTATCCAAAGCAGGCCAGGAGAAACATCCCATAATATACCAGGAAGCAAAAAACTAGGAGTGCAGAAATTATTTTCTCTCTTCAATCTCTCAGGTCCTATTCATGAACTGGACTGAGAGTGTGTTTGATAATTGTTATATTTATGGTTATTATGATTTAAAGCGGTCTCATGTTCCTGGCCTAAAACCAGGTTTCTATACATTTAGAGTGATGTATTTCACACCAGATAAAAAACAGCAAAGGAAATATTTCGTCTGACGTAAGTACGTCGTCTTTGTCTAGGGTGTGACTTATGCTGCCTTCAAAGGATGTCGGACATCTCATAACCACGAAAGCGTACATAAATGGCTCTTACAATGCAGTGAGCATTATTTTCCAGTTGAGGATAATTGAAGATAATGTTAATTTGCATCCCCAGGACCTGGTGAAAGTCCAGGAAAGCCTTGTTTGTGATCGTTATAAAACAGTAGGCAAATGTAAGGGAAAAAACAAAGCTTTCTGATTGGCAGTACTTGCTAATAGTTATAGTTATTAGTTATTACAGCTTTAATTTATTTGATGTGCAATAAATAATTCAGTTATATAACAATGGGGGTTGTATGCAATGTACAATATTAAGTCCAGTTTGCTGAAATATATCAAAGTGACCAGTGCAAGGATTCAATGAGGGATGTAAAATGTAAATTCCAGTTTGATAACTGTACAGTTCAGCTCTGCTTCTTCTGCTGGTATTAGTTTTTCCCACTATTGGGTCATGAAATTGGATGAACATTCAACACAAAAGCATCAGAAAAAAAACAGGAAGCACATTGAAGAATGTAAGCTGTGTACATGTTTCAATGATACTAAATTAAAGCTTGTTGGGGGACTCGTGTAAGGATGTCAGCAGGAGATTAATTTAATATGTAACTCTCATATCAGCCATTGCATCGGTAGATACATTCCCATTAAATTATCAAAAAAATAATTTTTATATTCATGTTTTTTTACCCTGTTCCTTTCATGGCTTTCTTGCTC
The DNA here is from genome assembly GCF_914725855.1 of Thunnus albacares. Lineage (NCBI taxonomy): Eukaryota > Metazoa > Chordata > Actinopteri > Scombriformes > Scombridae > Thunnus > Thunnus albacares. The sequence continues at coordinate 16,733,674 of NC_058118.1, read as the reverse complement.
CTCCATAACAACACTGTATCAAATCACTTGTAACCGGTTGTGCTAATGTGAACGGGGAGTCTAACGCTCTCTTAAAAACACCGGAATATCCGAGCCTAGACGTGGTAACGTAAAGGCAGCAGGAGAGCACGTGTTGGAGCCTTCTGGAAGCCGACTCCCCTTCACGCGAGCGTCCGAGCGCTAGCAGTGCGGACTCTCCTACCAGCGGGACTTTGTTACTTTTAACTTCGCCATGGCGGCCGTGAAAGCTCTGAATCCTAAAGCAGAGGTGGCCCGGGCCCAGGCCGCGCTGGCTGTGAACATCAGTGCCGCTCGGGGGCTCCAGGACGTGCTCAGGACGAACCTGGGACCGAAGGGGACCATGAAGATGTGAGTGCCGCCGGAGCCCTTTGTGCAGCACGCGCGATAAGCAGCTAACGGTAGCTTCAATTCACCGGTAGACTGTGTTTTAGTTAAACTGATGCCACCTTTTGCATTAGTTAAAATGTGGAAAAGACTCTGCTGTGTACTGCTTTGTCACCATTCGCTTCAAAACTACTTAATCACAGTTTAATGCAGCTGAGGCCCGGCGCACGTTGCCCTGCCCAGTCATCGTCATGATCCGCTTTGACAACCGCTAAGCTAACGGAAGCTAACGTTAGCATCAGCCGGTTAGCACAGTGTTAAGACCGCCAGGAAGCACTCCAGGTTTTAACTTAAAAGGACAAAAAAATCTATTGATTCAGCGTTAACGTTAACTAGTCGGGTCAAGGAGTGGATGAATCAGTGATAACCGGGTTAACGTTGGTTAATGTTCAGCGCCTGGAGGATGATTTCTGGACCTTTGGCTGTAAAACAGCTACGACGCTGAATCTGTCTTCTTTTTCATAGCTGCTTCTTGGAATTTTACAGTCCACCTTAAAAGTGTCATTACGCCTGTAGATGACGTTGTTCAGTCATTTTCTAGATAATTCATCAACTGATAAACCTAAAAAAAATAAGGGAAGAATTCAATAAATTAACGGCAACTTGACTTTTTACTTTACAATGAAATGCTCTTAAATTGATCTACAATCCTGAATTTTGATCAGTTTAACTGTAGCATTTTTTTATTGCCCTTACTCATGATTAACTGATTTTCAATCTTATTACTATTCATGACTATTTGCTGCTCAGTATTAAAAAGTCTCTAGAAACCAATACTCCAGTATGACAGAGAACATCACAGAGTATCATAATCCCGGATATTAACAAAATTCACTGTAAAAATGCTACAGTAAAAATGAATAAAGCTCAGGATTATGATACTGTGTTGTCCTCTGTCATATTGGAGTATTGGTTTTTAGAGACTTTTTAATAGTGAGCAGATAGGACCACAGCAAATAGTCATAAATAGTAATAAGACTGAAAATTAATTTATCATGAGTAAGGGCAATAAGAAACCTACAGTTAAATGATCAAAATTCAGGATTGTGAATCAATTTAAGGTCATTTCATTCTAAAGTAAAAAGTTCAGCGTGTAACAGCTACTGTTCAGCCGCTGTCTCTGTCAGTTAATGAGGAGACACTGTCGTTAACGGACAAATCGTGACTGACAGAGAAACCGTACTTTTCTTCGCTACCTGTTGACCAACATACTGTCACTCTGCATTATGTTATAGTGAGCCAGTCTTTGCTTTTTGCTCAGTTAACATTAACCCTGCCTGTCTGGATCTGCAGGCTGGTTTCTGGTGCAGGAGACATAAAGCTGACCAAAGATGGCAACGTCTTGTTACATGAGATGGTAAGTGCTCAGCTGTGAAACTATTCTGTCTTGTCTTTACTCCTTTCTGGTCATTGTTATAGAGTAACCACACCCCTATAGTGTGGGTGTGTGTGTATGTAATATAAGCCTTTTTTTTTTCTTTTAAATCTTACTACAGCAGGAAATGATGCTCCCTATGAACAGTGAAGGGGTTTTGAATAACCACTTTGATGACTGTCTTGCTTTTGGTATTGCTGTGTTTATCAAGTTTTTTTTTCTTTTCTTGTTCCTTCTCAGCAAATTCAGCACCCGACAGCATCGCTCATCGCTAAGGTCGCTACAGCACAGGATGACATCACAGGAGATGGAACCACCTCCAACGTCCTCATCATTGGTGAACTGCTGAAGCAGGCTGACCTCTACGTGTCAGAGGTAAAAGAGAAACACTACAGTTACAGGCGTGTTGTAGACTGTAAATCACTGCTGTACATGATAAGTCATTTGATTAATGTTGTAGATGTTTTTTTTCTCTTACCTGAATTGTCACGTGAATATTCAGTATTTGTAACCGTGTAAATTTTCCTCAGATAACTTCCCTCTTTTGTGGTTTTGTGCTGCAGGGTCTTCACCCAAGAATCATTGCCGAGGGCTTTGAAGCGGCAAAAGAGAAAGCCTTGGCTGTTCTGGAGGAAGTGAAGGTGACCCGGGAAATGGACAGAGAGACCCTCATCAATGTAGCACGCACCTCCCTCAGGACCAAGGTCCACATGGAGCTGGCAGACCTCCTTACCGAGGTGAGACATGAGGGAATGGAGCTCAGCGGTCGACCTACGGCACTAAATAATGATGATTTTCTTGATGAGCTTGAGATACACGTCCATTTTATTAAATGTATCAATCCACACCGAATCTGGATAGTTGCACATCTCACAGAGACCTCCTGCCTTTTTTTTATGCTTTGAGTCTATTTTTGTCATGTTCGGTGAAGCCTAATCTGCACAGACAGCTGTTTAATTCATATAAATGATGAAGGCTCCCAGTCTGTCTGTGAGGTTGCTGGTTTCACTACAGGCAGATTCTCCTCATTCACTACGGTGGGCGGGGAAATAAAATCAATAAATCAATCAATACAAACACTTTCAATTTCTTGTCACGGAGCTGACATGAAAGCTGTTTTGGTTCAGTAAATTTCTGCTATCTGTCAGCCTGGTGAAGACAGTTTAGCCGGTCGCTGACCTCTCAGCCTCCTCGGAAGCTGCTGCTGCTGACAGACCGATGTTTATGGAAGATGGAGTCGGTGTGGTTTGGATGACAGAACGCTCACATCTTTCTTCCTATGTAGATTGAGAGGTTTTTTTCTTTTATGTTATTATGAGAAGTGTAAAAATATTTTCGGTTCATTATGAAACTGGCGGGACAAATTAATGGGAACCACTTCACTAGTTTGAAGTTTTACATCTGGGCATAAATATTATCTGACAGTTGATTCTGGTTGCAGGTAGTCAGCATGCAGAAGTTGAAGTTTTCCCGTCTTAAATGGTCTTATTCACAGTGAGCTAATTATTAGGGCTGTAGTCAACCAAAGAAACTCTTTGTCGACTAAAATCGTACATGATCTTCAACTAATCGATTAGTTGCTAACTTTGGAGCTAACCCCCTTCACTTTTCCAGCATTTAGGGAAACAACAGACGTGACTTTTTAGCATTTATTAACTGACACACTGTAGTCTGTACTGTACATTTACTGCCTGACTGACAACTGACTACTAACCTTTTCCTCTGCCCCGCTCGCATCCACCGTCACTTCTCTGCCCCTCGCTCTTTCCCACACGCTACGCAAACATACTCCTTAATGGAGCCACGCTACCAATAGTTTCCCTGGCAACGACAGAGGTTGACTCACATACCAGAACAGCGCTGCTCAGAGACTCCCAAACGCTGTCAGATATCAAATATTAATTTTTAAAAAAATTTTTTGGCCTGGCAGGGGTTCTTGTTGTGTCATTATGGAGAAACACAGATTCAGTAAACGTTCAGTATAGTTAGACCCAGCAGTCTCCATTAGGTTGGGTGAGTTCAAAGTTGTGAAAACAACGGGGGTGTTTTGAATACACCTCCGTTTTCACAGGTAATTTGTTAGTCTGTCCCTCCCGCCGCAGGAAATAATGGATTACTCCTGGAAAGCTATTGATGTAGCACTTTTCTCCTTATGAAAATAACACAGAGATTATTCGACCAATGAGAATTTAGTCGGACAAGAGCATAACGACCAACTAATCGACCAGCAGACTACAGCCCTACTAATTATTATTTCCTGTTAATTGGTTTATTAGTGATTAATGTGATGATGACTGATGTGTTCTTCTGCAGGCTGTTGTAGATGCTGTTCTGGCCATCGCTAAGCCCAATGAGCCCATTGACCTGTACATGGTGGAAATCATGGAGATGAAGCACAAGACCGACTGTGATACACAGTGAGTTTTAATAAAGTTTCAAGACTTTGATCAAGAAGCAATTCATCCCTCTACTGATACCTACTGACAGTGGTTCAGGGGGGTTTAAGAGTCCCAGACGTCTTATCACTGCTGCATTTTCCCCTCTCAGGCTGATCAGAGGTTTGGTGTTGGACCACGGTGCCCGACACCCAGACATGAAGAAGAGGGTGGAGGATGCCTACGTGCTGACCTGCAATGTCTCTTTGGAGTATGAAAAGACAGAGGTCAACTCTGGCTTCTTCTACAAGAGTGCTGATGAGAGGGAGAAGTTTGTTGCTGCAGAGAGGAAGTTCATCGAGGATCGTGTGCAGAAGATCATCGCCCTGAAGAACAAAGTCTGTCCCAACGGGGAGAAGGGATTCGTCGTCATTAACCAGAAGGTATGTGTGAAGCAGATTGATGCAGTAGGTGCTCTATTAGTACTTTAACTGCGGTACCCTTAAACATTTCTTGGCTCCTTGAGTGTAAAGAGCCAAGAAACTGTTTTTATTTAAAGGTTTTTTGGTCATAGTTACACATTCAGATCAGAGTTTCCTGAGGATTTTGGATTAATGGAAGATATTTACAGTCAGTTGTCAGACCTTCATAATGTACAAACAATGCTGTCTAGAAGCAATTAGCCCATCTTATCTTGTTCCTTTTGCTAATGTGTTAAGCCAGGCTCAGACTACAGGAGTTTTAAAATCCTAACCGATTTCTAAAATCAGGTTGCATCACGCACATAAGGAGAAACTTGACAGATGTTCTTCTCTCTAATCTCAAACATGCACACATGACAAGATTTGAGAACAATGGCGCATCACACACTACAAGATATTACAAAGATTATCATGCCAAAGGGAGCAACTCAGCACCTCATGTGGTCTCACATGATCTTGTGGAGAAGCAAATGTAAACAAAATGTTTTTCAGTGAGAAAAAACATAAGGCTAAACAAATCTGGATGAAAAAATGGTTGCAGAGACGCAGTCAACACTGTTGTCTGTCCTTCAGTGGAAACTGGAGGTGAGACTCTGTCAGTTTTAATATCTGTCAACAGTAGTATGCTAGCTAATGTTAGCCTCAAGGACTAAAATGTTTAATGTTGCTTGGCAACACCGTCAGCTGTCTCTCTCATTGATTATTTTGGTCCCGCTCAGAAAGTAGTGATGTCATAAACCAGTTTTTAAATATAAAACAAGTTTGAAATTATCAGGGCGGCTCCAATGAGTCTGTGAGCAGCTCTGGAGGATAAACATAGGATATGTAAATCCCTCAAATTACCAGACAATCTGGGTCAAACATCAGTCCTAGACCAGATTTCTCCTCTGATTGTTGGTAGGGATGAATCGCGGATAATTTGCCCGAAACTCCTGTAGTCTGACTCCGTCTTTAGAAAACAAATTCTTGAAACTTTCTTGCACATCCAGCATCATATTGGAGTCAAACATTCATTTTAGCTCTTGATTGTTTGGTCAAACAGAGAAAACATCTGTCTTGAGCTCCTCTGAGATCAGCAGTTCTAGCTGCTCCGTCACAGTACAGTTGTTCATTTGAGTTCATGTTATGTCACATATACAATTTAATAAAGCTTTAAACATATTGGATACTATTGAGACAATAGTATTCTGTAAAGCTTGTTTCCAAATCATTGTTTCTTTTAAAGGCCCTGAAAGCATATTTTCTGTCACCTTCTTCTTACGAGCAACAAGGTCCTAAACAAACATTTATTTTTTGCCAAAGTTGGAACAGTTTTATTTTATGAGAGACGTCTCTGTATTAAGTGTTTCTGTCTCAGGATTTGGTGCCAAGTTTAGGGGGCTTTAATCTTTGTTTTCTTTTGATCTTACTAAGTGCACAGTGAACACCCAAGGATGCTAATGTGGCTCCCCCTGGTCTCATGTATCTGTGCTACAGTAACTCTGATCTGTACCTCTGCATTAGGAGAGAAATCTCCTCCCCTACATGTATTCAACGGATCAGAACAACGTTTCCATGACTCAAACTACACTGAACAGAGTGAAGTTTTATCTCTTTTTTGATGTTTTTTTTTTTTCTCTCTGTGTCGTGTAGGGTATTGACCCATACTCCCTGGATGCCCTCGCCAAGGAAGGGATTGTAGCTCTCCGCAGGGCGAAGAGGAGGAACATGGAGAGGTAAGAAAGGATCATTTCCTTTTTTACAAATATGAGCCGCCTTTTCTGTACAATGGAAATGTAGTTGTTCTGTTTCTTTTGGTAACTAAATGTGTACAAACAGAATGTATGTGACAAACTGTTTAATATAAATAAATGGTAATTGATATGAAATTAAAACACAAAATCAGCCCATTAGAAACTGTGGTGTGCTGGTTTAAATATATACTCTGCTGAGACATGCTGATGATGACACCATCTATTTCTTTTACCGTCATTATCTCAGCTGTCATTGTTTTCAAAGGGCACAGTGCTCCTGCATTCATTAGCACTTTTATCCTGCGTAGCCACAAGGGAGCGCCTTCAGCCTGACAAACAGAGGCAGAGCAGCTCTTTCTACTGTGGCTTTAGCTTGTTCTGTCAAAATCAGCAAGTTTGTAGGTGCTGAGTTATAACATTCATGCAAAACTAGTAACAGAGGAACAAGGACACTGGTTGCTTCAAGATTAAATATATTAATGTTCTGTTTTGCTTTAGCAGCGCTCGCACTGCCCAACCAGCAGATGAGAGTGAGAACATTGATAAATTTTTGGTATTTGTTTAGTGCAGAGAGACGGGAGGTTCTGCATACTTAATCAGAAATACCTTTTAAAGAAATTAAAACATGTATGAAAGCATAAACACTGTAGACAAAGTAATAATCAGTCAGCTCTCATACAGTTTTTATAAACCAACCTGCTCATGTTGACTGTTACATTTTTGGCCACAAAAAGTCTAGCATGAAAATTTGTACTTCGTTAGGATCAGTACAATCTGTAAAAAGTGTATATTTTTGCTCTTATGTTTTCATCTAAATCACATCAAAGAACTGACATACAGTGTGTTGTTCCCTCGGCAGGCTCTCCCTCGCTTGCGGTGGCATTGCCATGAATTCAGTTGATGACCTCACACCCGAGTGCTTGGGACATGCTGGGTTGGTCTATGAACACACACTGGTGAGTGTTTTCCTGGGTGTATACTTGCTTATACTTAAGACTTTTCTCTTCAAGTGAAGACTGTCTGCTTTGTTTATGTTAATGATGTTGCATCAGAGTTGTTAATCGCCTTGAATCCTGTTTTTCAGGGAGAGGAGAAGTACACATTCATCGAGAAGTGTGGGAACCCTCGTTCAGTTACCCTGCTGGTGAAGGGACCCAACAAACACACCCTCACACAGATCAAAGATGCCGTCAGGGATGGTCTGCGGGCTGTCAAGAACGCCATAGAAGATGGTAAGATACAACACAAGCAAAATATAAAACAGAATAACATTTTTTTTGGTTTTATTTTGCCACCAGCGGGGAATTCGACATTGTGTTTGCAGCAGAAATTAAAATGACAGTTTTGTTTTAGCTGATCCTCTTACAGCCATCTGTTTGGGATAAAATGTGTGGTTTACTCACATTCACTGTCATGTTTTAACATTTTATACACTCAGTTTTTTAACTTACAATTCAAGAAAAAAGTCAGTTTTTTTAAGTTTTGTAATTTGTAAAGTGCTCATTTGCACAGCGAACACCCAGGGATGCTAACGTAGCTCTCCCTGGTTTTACGTCTGTGCTACAGTGATTCTGGTCTTTTCCTCTGCATTCGGAGAGTTTCAGTCTCTCCTGCATGTATTCAGCTGATCAGAACAAACTCTCCAAAGTTTTTCTTTTAACCAGTGATCAATGTTTCAAAAACACATGTTGCTGCTTCTGAGTTAATCATGCTTTGTGTGTTCATCTTCCCCTCGTCACTTTTGTCGCTCCAGGTAGTGTCGTGTCTGGCGCCGGTGCGTTAGAGGTGGCTGTGGCAGATGCTCTGGTAAAACACAAGCCCAACGTGAAAGGCAGAGCCCAGCTGGGAGTCCAGGCATTCGCAGATGCTCTCCTAGTCATCCCCAAGGTGAAGGATTTTTACCTTTTTCTCTCCAGGCTTTCAGTGTTTCCCTACAAAACTCTTGTTTCTGCGTCGTGCTACTGATAATAGTGATGGTCATCCTACCTAACTTTATCATGAGACAGAAAAATAATAAAACTAATTTATTATCTGTTGCCATTCATACTGTATCAACCTCTGATTTTAATTGTGGATCTCCCTTCATAGGTTTTGGCCCAGAACTCTGGCTACGACCCACAGGAGACTGTGCTGAAGCTGCAGACGGAGTACAAAGAGTCTGGTCAGCTAGTTGGAGTCGACCTCAGCACAGGTTAGAACTACAGCAGGGTTGCGGCCAGGAATCACACAGTGCTGCAATATACAGTTGTTACACAAATACAGTATATTTCAAGACATCTACAATACATCACAATAACTGTAAATGAAAATGTAACATGAGAAGAAATTCTCAAAAGCAGCAATCAGTAATATAAGAATAGTAAATTAATTTTGAAGTTTGATCAAACTGTGCAAGAAAGTGCAGAGAATCTGTCTTTAACACTCAGCATCAAGTACATTCACGCTAAAATGCAGACATCTAACAGCAACAGACTGATGAAAGTCTGAAAGGGGAGCAAGTTTCCGAAGTAAACGCTGTGCCTTCATCACAAAGGAACATATTTCAGTATATGAGGCTGATGTTTCTGCATGTTTGTGTTGATATCTTGATTTCTTTGTTTCCTGCTGTTTTTTGTGGCTGTTTGAGCTGCATCTTAATCCATCTTTCAAACACCTGTTGGGGTTAAAGACACTTGTTTCACGAGCTTGTTATTAAATTAAATCCTGTTGTTTCTCAGGAGAGCCGATGGTGGCAGGAGAAGCCGGTGTTTGGGATAATTACAGCGTCAAGAAACAGCTCCTTCATTCATGGTGAGATTAAGCTTTTCTAAACTCAACAAGACCTGTGGAAAGATCGAAGTTGTCCAGATGAATTGTTTCCTCATCGATCATTTGTTTCTTTGCAGCACGGTGATCGCCAGCAACATCCTGTTGGTGGATGAGATCATGCGAGCTGGAATGTCTTCTCTCAGAGGTTAAAGGTCAAACAGAAGAAGCTGCAGCTGTTATCATACTGGCAGGAATAGCTGTTTACCTGACGTTTCAGTCAACGCGTTCCTGCTCTCGGCACTCTGAAAGCACCCCAGTCTGATGGACTGCCTGCGCTAAACGCAACGGCGTCCATCGCAGTGTCTGTCAGAAATCATTGTTAATGCTAGTCATGTTTATTTTTTCATGGATTTGTCAATGCCTCCCCCCTGACAAGATTGGTTTATTTATGAGATTTTGTTAAAGCACTGACGTCTGCCACTCAGTTTTGTTTCTACCCATTAAAGGTTTTCTCGGCTCATGAAAGATTTGGTTGGTTTTGTTTTCTGTGAAGAGTGAAACGATCCATAAAATACAACTATAGATTGTAAAATATCACTTTTGTACATGGATGATTATGGATATTATGAACCACTTCAGGACTAATTGTCCAAAAGTAACAAAACCAGAGGTGCAATGTAACAAAGTAAATAATACATAATGGTTTTATGGTACTTTATTACTGGAGTATTTCAGTTTTTTTCATTACTTGTTAGTCACTCCACTGCATTTATCTGACAACTGTAGTCGGGTTATAAAGATTTAACTCACAAAACAAACTCATGAAATATAGATTAAAATATATATAGTAGTTAAACTTTGCATTAGCATGCTTCTCACAAATGAAAGCACCAGTGATTTACAAAATACATCCAATAATATAAATATAAGCATATATACTACTTCTTCTACTAAAGTACAGGGGCCGTATTCACAAACATTCAGAGAATACTCAGAGCTCCTACCAGCCTAAACATCTCTAGCAAGGAGTCCTCACTGAGGAGTGATTTAGGAAAATAGCAACTCTACGCAAAGAAGAGAAACTTTTACCTTAGTGAGGAGGTGTGGTTGACCCCTTTACTAGGTATGACTCATTTTTTAAAAATGTGTGATGGTTGATCAAAAATAAAAACAAAATGCACTATAAATGATAATGGGCATATAATGGAGAGTGAGATCGATATGCCTAATCATATGTCATCAATAATATTATTTTATGTAATGAACATCTCTGTTGAATAAACTATGAGCCATATACTTTTAAAGTAGCCTGTGAAATGTTTAAAAACACAGACCTACTTGTGCAGCAGCCTGTTCACATACTGATAGTTATTATATTTATTTACCATGCTGGTCATTTTAGTACTTACTCTATTTGATATTAACGGTTGAAAGATGGCTCAGCTTTCATCAATTTCTGTTATTGCTGACCAGTCTATAGCCTATAAATAGTTATGTGATCACTTTCATCTCTGGTGTCAAAGCTTTATTGCGTTGGATGAGAGATGTGAGTGCATCTCATTATACAACGATCTAATCTGTTTATTTAACTCACTGTCGTTCAGCATTTGGAGAATATATCTCCTTCCTCTTTATCTTTCTGCCATTTTCTCCTCTGCCTCTTAAAAATCATCCCAAATCTGAACAGTTTTCACCTTTGGAGCTCTTTAAAGGGCTAAGATGCTTTGTGAATAACTTTAATCTTTACCAGGATCTAGTCTTAACTGTAATGGGAAATTCGTAAAAAACATCACTAGAAGCAAATCTTTGTACCAGGAAGCTTTATGAATACAGACCCAGGTTTTAAATACTTTCTACTTCTGCAATGAAAGACATATAAACTCATGATGATCCGACTTCTTTCAGCCTCATTTTAATTGCTGAAATGTTTGTAAGTCGATGCTTCATATTTTTGTGACATGGGAAGGTTCAGTAATCGGGATTTTTTTTTTCTTTTTCAGATGTGTCTTGGAAACATTTCAGCATAAATTAAACGATGCAGTGAACAAGAAGCAGTTTTTATATATTTCAGTAGTACAACAGTGTGTCATGTATAATGCGCCTACAAACGGTGTCGTTCATGTAGGGAAAAATATCGTTAAAATAAATTAAGCGTGTTTGTATCATCAATAAATTCATTAAAGCACAAAATAAGTTTTAAATAAAGCGGAACCTTTTCTTTCCGAGGAACATGTTTTTCGCGGAACCAGTTTTTCGTTGCAACGGTGAAATCTGTCCGACAGAGAAAAAAAAACGGCACCAATGAAGCCGATTTAAGAAGTTTCAATGCTTGTTAACTCTTAAAGTTTTATTTGTAGGTCTCAATGTGTTATATCAAATTAATGTTGACTCAATCTTGACAAAAATTAATATTCAAATAAAAATGACTGTGAAACTAGTTTTCTGGATGTCTGCTGTGTCTTTACTGGCAGCTGCAGGTAAGAAACCTTTTAATTTCTGAACAAATCAAAACATTAAGTATATTTTCACTGAATCAACAGGATTCAGTCAGATTATATTTCCTGTTGTCACTCAGCAGCAGCAGATGACATGTTGAACATACCAGGAGGAAACATGTTGATGGGAACCAGTGCAGCTGATGGGAGAGATGGAGAATCTCCCACCAAGGAGGTTAAACTGCAGCCTTTCAAAATAGACAAATACCCTGTCACAAATGCTGACTTCAGGTAATACAGCTTCAAACCTGGCGCTGATGTGGTTGATGATGAGTTGAAATCATTTATAAAACCTCTGACTTCTTTCACCACAGAGACTTTGTGAGAGCGCAGAAGTACAAAACTGAAGCCGAGACGTTTGGTTGGAGTTTTGTGTTTCAAGACTTTGTATCAGAAGAGTTGAAGAGCAAAGTCACACAGAGAATAGAGGTACTGACACTTTGATTCATCGATTAGTCCAACGACAGCAATTCTGATAATCGATCAGTTGTTTAAGTACAATCTTAAGGTGCTTTGACTTTACTTGAGTATTTCCATTTGATGCTACTTTATACTTCCACTCTACTACATCTCAGAGGGAAATATTGTACTTTCTACTCCACAGCATTTATTTGACAGCTTTAGTTACTTTTCAGATGAAGATTTGACACAATGGATAATATAACAAGCTTTTAAAATACAACACGTTGTTAAAGATGAAACCAGTTGTTTCCAAACTTTTTGTTTTTTGACGTCTTACAAAAAGCAGTGTGTAGTCGGGGTCACATTTCAGATGTCTGTGAGTTGTTAACAGCTCCACCAAATAGTGATTTTTCCCTCTAAACTTCTCACATGCTTTCATTTCAATAAATGTTCAAATGATCCAATATTTCACCATAAATAAAAGATTAGAGAAAAAGTCCAAAATCATCTCACGACCCCTCAGATTTATCTGGTGAGCCTTTGGAGGGGCCTGACCCCTAGGTTGGGAACCACTGGACTAAACTATCTAACTGTATATAAAGTAGTTGAAACTAGCTCCACCTCCAGCAGCTACAACAGTAACATGCTGCTTACACACTGATGCTTCAGTATTAATAATCTAATGATGTCATATATAATAATATATCAGTCAGAGGAACCAAACCACTACTTTTACTGCAATACTTCAAGTACATTTTACTGCTAATACTTACGTACTTTTACTTGAGTAGGATTTTTCATGCAGGACTTTTACTTGTAATGGAGTATTTTTACTTTGCTGTATTGATACTTTTACTTAAGTAAAGGATCTGAGTACGTCTTCCACCTCTGGTTATGAAAAGAAAAGGGTGGAGATATTTTATATTTTTCTTCTTGTCAACAAATCTGAAGAAAAGACTAAAACCATCAATGAAATGATTTTACTAAAAAGTGTTGTGTGTGTACCCAAAGCCTGGTCCAAAAGAACAACGCCTCCCTTTACAGTTCGTCCCTTTAATAGTTTTTAGTGTCATTCAGAGATACTGTCTAGTATATCACAAGAAAACAAGTATAGTTTAAGAAAAATCTGAAGAAAAAAAAAAGTAGTCTTGCATTGATTATTATTTTTTCTTTTCTTCCTTCTTGTTGATCACTGTTCGTCTACACAGATTTATCTTGCAAACTGTACCACAGCAGCAAATGTGTATTAATCCACAGCTGAAAATAGTCCCAAAATGCACATTTTACTCTTGTTTCAGTAATGTTTGCTAGAAACTACATTGCCCAGCTGATTTATGAAATGGCTTAGATAAAAAATGAAACTATATATTTGTGAAACATTTTAAACAATTAACATTTTTTGATGGTTTGTTGATAATAAGAAAAATATAGAGTAATGGTGGCATTTCTAAATCAAAACTGATAAACTTTTTAAACTTTTGACTCATTCTTTCCCTTCAAGTCTGCTCCTTGGTGGTTGCCAATAGAACGTGTGTTCTGGAGACAGGTGAGTTCATGTGTTTTGCCTTGAATTTCTATTTTTTTCTGTATATCATCTCCCAGCATTCCTTTCACACTCTTTGACACTCTACTGTTCAGCCCGCAGGTCCTGGTTCAGGCATTCGGGAGCGCCTGGACTTCCCGGTGGTTCAGGTGAGCTGGAATGATGCTCAGGCATTTTGTCAGTGGAAGGAGAAGAGACTTCCGACGGAGGAGGAGTGGGAGTGGGCTGCACGCGGGGGGCTGCAAGGTACAAAGTTTACACACTGAAACCACAGAATACATACTTTGTGTGCCGCCATTGTGATGGAGTTTTGTACCTTTTTGGCATCTGTTGTGGATATTTTGAGCGATGGTCAGCAGTGGAGAAAGGCGCACACAGGACTTTTGATGTCTTAATGCTGAAAATGTTTATTGAAAGCACTTGGCCATGTGGAGAACCAAAAACAGTGCTCTGATGCTGTCCCTTTCTGTTCTGCCCTCTGAAGGTCCAGGTCCTAGTCTTTATCAGCCTACAATATGAAAAATTAGTCTTATTGGTTCACTAGTTTCTAAACAAAGGACTGCACTTTACCCGTGACAGTTTAAGTCACGTTGCATGTAATTTCAGCAGTTTTGGTTTGAGCGTCTGACTGTGTCATCCACCCATCTGTATTGTTTAGGGAAGCCTCCTCCGACCTTGCTAAACATAGAAATGCTGATATACCCTCTATCAGAGAGGTTTCTGCCTTCCCCAAAACATCACAGACAGCTGAAGTCTCAAGGAGAAGATATCTTAATCCCTGATTAAGAATTACAGTGTGACCTCAAAGACAAGCTTGACCCAATGTAACCCAATTTGTAACCTCTAAAGATGGAAAATTCCATAACAGCATCCATTAAACTGAGTCACTATTGTGTTTTATTTTACACTGATGCTTTGGGTCTGTCTGTTGTGTCTCATGTCCACCTTGCTCAATAACAGACATTTAAGATCATCATTTGCTCTCCTCTTATCTCTTTCCTGCCTCTTGTGTTCCAGGTCGGACTTATCCGTGGGGAAACAAGTTCCAGGCCAACAGAACCAACCTGTGGCAGGTCAGTTTACTACGAAAATGAATTTTGTAGCAGCACAGTGCAAAGTCTTCATAAGATGCTTTGACAGAAGATTCACTGATATGTTTTTTTTTTTTCAACTGACATGAACATGTGATAGTTTTCTACTCATTTCCTCATAATAATACCACTTCCTAAAGCTAAATATATAAATTTGGGTTCAAAAAAGATTAAAATCCACTCATCTTAAAGCAATTATCTGTTTGGTTTTTTTTAGAACAGAACATGATGACAGTTGTATTACCTGTCATACTTATAGGAAAATGTGGCAGTGAAAATATAATATGTTTGATACAGTATTACTCTTCTAATCAGTCATTACCAAATGTAATACTAATACTACTACTACTACTACTACTACTACTACTAATAATAATGATAATAATAATGTAATAGTGTTTTTTCTTTTTTGTATATTTTAGGGGTTGTTTCCAGATGGAGACACTGCAGAGGATGGATACCATGGCGTCTCCCCCGTCACAGCCTTTCCTCCTCAGAACAGTTATGGTAACTGTCCCTTGGTTGAAGTAAAACATTAATAAGATGATAGAAGATTATGAGGGCAACATGTTGACAGAGATGTCTGTAGTTGAAGGAAATAGACAGAAAAAGATGTTACAGAAACGTATTAAAACCAGAGAGTCTGAGGATCGGACCTTTCCCAGTTAGAAAAGAAGTGAAAAACATGATAAGGAAAGAGAAAGAAACCAAGAGATAAGATATCTATAATATAATTCTTTCTGTTTTACTCTTATTGTATTACAAGAACAATGCTGATTGTTTCCACAGGAGTGTACGACATGATGGGAAACACATGGGAGTGGACATCCACCCGTTTCCCAGGAGCACAACCAATGTACGTGTTGCGTGGTGCCTCGTGGATCGACACAGCGGACGGTTCAGCCAATCACAAGGCACGAATCACAACCAGGTGAGTTATTCAAAAAAAGACAACTGTGTGCTTTTTAGACTTTGAGCTCACAGAGCAACTGTGCGACTGACTGACGGTTATGATTGTGTGTCCTGCAGGATGGGCAACACTCCCGACTCTGCCTCTGATAACCTGGGGTTCAGATGTGCTACCAGCGACGGGCAGAAACAAGGGAAGAAGAAAGATAAAACAGAACTGTAGCAACAAACAGGAAGTTAAACGTATTAAGTGAAGGACAATAATGATAATTTGAACCGAAGAGGATTCAGATGAGATTGACGGACTGATGACTTTCAAGTTGACAAAGAAAAAAAAAAAGGGACCAATTAAATGATATGACTAATAATGAATGTTAATGAATGATGATGGCAACATGAAGATGTGAGTGTAGAAACTGTATTTCTCCTGTGGAGAACCTAGATTTTTTTTAATTTGATAAAAAAAAAAAAAATCATACTTATACCTACAGTAACTAGGAAAGTTGGCGGGACATTCAAAAAATAAATTATTGTCCAAAAAATGTTCCTTCTCACTGTTTTTTTATAACTTAGTTGTACACAAGATGATATTTTGATTTCATCAAAAAAAAATCCAAACGTCATACAGATCATTTTTACAGACCTGACTGAGGAGACTTGTGGGAATGTCTGTTGTCTGAAATAAGGAAATAAGACCCTCTTTGACTGTCAGCGTTGGTATTCTTCCCTCCACATGCTGGGATCTTTCTTTCTATTGAATGTTTTTATGTGACTGGAGAGTAAATAAGTCTGTAGGTTTAGTCACACTATCCTCCATTAATCCCGTCTTTGTCTCTTTGTTTTCACTTTCTCACCATCAAGTGGTGATTTTGACTGATTCTCTTAAACACCACAGATAATAAGTTTTATCTTAACTCCGGTTTGTTTAAGTATCAAGTTACTGTGTAAAGTCAAACTTTCACTCAGCACTGAAGAAATGATCAAGTACTTCAGAGCTGATCAAACAATCAGTCCAAGAATAATGTTTCTGTGGAGAGAGGTGTTTTTAGTGACACTATTTTTTATTGCAAAATATTTACACAAGGCAAAACTAGGGCTCAGTATTTGTTGTTCTAAAAGTAACAGATGAGGACAGTGCAGCAGTGTTAAACAGACATACTGGAAATTTAACATGGAGTTTTTTTCAAATTTTTCCAACCCACTTTTTTGTAAAACTTTTTTTTTCTTGTTTTCTTGTTTGAACATCCCCCGCATTTTCACTGAGCAGCAGAGTTTCTGTAGATTTGCAGCCTCTTGAATTGGTTTCATCATGTGAAACATCAGTTTAATGGTGTGTGATTTACATTTCTTCAATCCTGAAAACTTCTTTTCAAAACCACATTGAAAAGAACAATAAAAAGTTAAGAAACAGGCACAACAACACTGACAATATTTCACTTGTTGTGAATATAAATCAACTAGTTTTGAGAAATTTCAAGAACTCTTGATACATTTTCTTGCAGAGAGGTGCCATAATCTGATTTATTATTCCTAAAATATTACTAAAACAACAAAAAGAACTCAGGGAATTAGTGACATTGTCTTACCTTATTGGCAAAAAGCAAAAAAAAATCAATATGGACTAAATGACTTGTTAAGACATGTTTGTTTGCTGAGTAATAATGCAATTACATCTGATCTATAAATACTGGCACAGACAAGTCCTCCTATTTATTCAAATGAGGTTTGACTCAGTTTTAGTCCAAATAGATAGCAGTGTGCTCAGTGGGTAAATCTTGAGATGCACTCAACAAACCAAAACCACTGCTGCTCCTGAAGAAAAATAGTTGAAATCTGTCTAAATCAGCAGTTTGACTGTGAATGTGAATCCACGTTTCTTAAAGACTGGATCCACCTTGTGTGAAGGATATCTAATTAAGGGGCGGTGACTCACTTCTTGAGAGAGGGAGCGTACAAAGTGCAGTTTTAAGAGGGACACACAGAAGGAAAACACTTCAGACCATAAATCCCTACAACACACCCACGTACCGCTCAGTAACTAGTTAGTTTGATGAGATTATATGACATTATATGCACAGCCACATGAACTCGTTGAACATTATGTGGCTGTCTCAAATAAGGAGATAAACAGGAAGCAACTTGCTTAATTGACAGTAAAATCACAGATAGTTCTATAGTTGTGTGGTTGTTGAACTTTGGCTGCAACCTTTAAATCAATTCACACTCGCCTGCAAGAATTATTTTAAATCAGCGTCTTCTTGTCAACACTTCATTGCAACACAAAGATGTTGCAAAGTATTCAGTCAATTCAGCAGGATGTGTTGACTCATCTCTGCTCATGTATGTAGGTTTGTCACCAAAAAATACCCTTTTTTCATGACTTTAGTTAACCACAAGGTATGACTACAACTGGTGTTTTCCCCAAAGCATTTCAACACTAAAAATAAATCGATGACTAAGCGAATGTCGGATGTTTTTGCTTTATACAACTTCTTATCAGATGGAAAAAAAAAATCTTAAAAGTTTCAACGCTGAGACTCAACTTTCCTTCATTGTAAAGCTGCCGTTGACTCTTGACTGTAAATTGTTTTACTGCTTGACAAAAGAGCAATTCGGTTGTAACAAAGGATCAAAATCCCTCCTCCCTTTGTCACCCTGCAGCTCTGCTACGTTTGTACGTCATGTGTTTGTGTAGCAACTGAGAATGAGGAAGAAAACCCAGACAGGACACATGAAGCCACGGCCTCCAGTGACATCACATCATGTCATGCTGTGTCCCTGTGAGAACGCACACCATTCAGGAAAAACGAGTTTGGAGACATTTTGTTTGTCATCCTCCCTCCTCTTTGTTTTTCTTTCTTATCTTAGACTTTCCTATGTGTAGCTTGACAGTATCTTCAGACTGTTTAATTGATTCCACTTCAACCTGTGACTTCTCCACCGAGCTGATCATGGATTACTCTCAACCTTTCTCAGCCCTCAATGAGCAGCTGAGACCTCGATTCACCACCAGTGAGCAGCTGTACTCCTCTCTGAACAGAGTAGAGGACAGACAGATGGGCTCACTCAGGAGCAGATCTCCATTTTACCGACCAACAGTTCTGCAAATGGAACCAGAACCAAAAGTCGGCTTGACTGTAACGGAGCCAGAAGATCCGGAGGAACCTGAAGATGATGCGGAGCAGGAGGATTCAGTCTCTGATGGCTTTGATGAAGGAAATTCTGCCGATCTACTACACATTGACAACACTTGTCTCATCACTGAACTGAGCTTAAAAGATGTGGATGAAGAGGAGCTGGTTGATGGGGACAACAGCTCCTGTCAGTCTGAGGAGAAAGACAGTTCAGGGGACCTGACCTCGGAGGGGACAGCAGGCTCCTCAGAGTCAGCAGCCTTGGCTGGTGACGGTGGGAGCTGCTTCCAGAGGAGCTACATTGACAGGACTTTACCGGACCTGATCAAGAGCGGCAGGCCGCTCAGCAGACGCCGGACCGTGGGACACGTCTCAGACACGGTAGGATAACAGTGTTTTTAATGTTTAATGTCATTGTCTTCTTACAATGACATGACTTTTAAATCTATTCTACGACAAACAGGTTTGTCAAACATGACAACCTGTTGCACAGAGAGGAGACATTCAGTGTGTCCTTTACAAAAGAACAAATTCAAACATGTAAGGTTTTTCACAGGACAACAAAAGCTACACCAATATCTAATGACGTATGATCAAAGCTCTCTGACATCAGAGAACAGTAAATCTCTGTGAACTACTTTTATAATTTTAAACAATGACACATTACCATCTGATGATGACAGAGCTTGATTTGTGGTTCTGAGTGTAAATATGGAGACAGTGTTTGTATAAAATGTTTTTCATCACTTTAGTCACCTTGGTGTGAGTTTCTATGAAAGCATTCAGCTTCTCAGCTGGTACGACTGGATTTCTTGTCTGCAGTTTCACTCAGGAATTTACTTTATCAGTTTCTATTTACATAGCGTTAAAATGTCATGAGGTTGTACTTTCCATGTGCGGGCACGCGGATGTCCATTCAGCAAGGAGTGACGTATCTTGTTTAAGTGTACTGATATAATATTGATTGTTTGGCAGCTGAAAGAAGTGCGCAGAGAAGTTGAGCTGTCTCGGAGACGAAGCATCAAGCTCAAGGCCCAGGTGGACAAACTGCAGGAGAGCAGAGATGGACCAGGATGGAGCCAGCACAGAGAGAGGGTAAAGTTTACACACAGAAAGAGAACACATACAGTAGAAATCTGCAGTGTGTCTATAATTTCTTTATCTTCGTGTCTATCTCAGGTCACAGAGGAAGTTCTGTCTGTTCTGAGGCTGCTGCAGCCGCTGACAGAACCAGAGTCCAGCCAACCTGAACCCTCTTGTGGGCAAAACCAGCTGGACGCTGCACTGGCCCAGCTGCAGAATGTGGCCCGCAAACTGGCAATCAGCCACACCCGGCAGGTAAAGGCGACACCTGCATGCACTCACATCAAGTTCCTCACCCTTATTATATCCCTGCAATCTTGGTTTGCGTTAATTTTAGAAGGAAAGTTAGTCAGAGGAATGTTTGCTTTGCAAATACTTAGATGAATAAAGGAAAGGTGGCTAATTATTTACACATAGTTTATGATTAAACTGTAAAACCTCAACACATCTAAAATCTGACTATATTAACTTTCACCTACAAATGATAAAAGACTCATTCAGGAATGTGTATTATATGTATGTATATGTATTAAATAAGCTCTGAGGCCTCAACACTGATATCAATGCAGACGTGTGAGGCACCTGTACCCTCATGTTGAAGCATCTTCGTCATTGTGTCTTCCGAGAACATTATTCCTCCACTCAGGTGTTAAAGTTCAGCTATGTTGCCTGACAAGTTTACATTTGACAGTATCAGTGATCTGAATCTCTCCGATAATTACTGTATGCCAGAAGAAAGTCACGAGGTGTGTGACTGACGCTGGGTGAGTTTTTTTTTTTTATCAAAACATAATGTGACTCCCCGGCTTGTTTGTCCATTCAGGAGATCAAATCTGGAAAAGGAACCGGAGCAGAGGACGGTGCTATTCTGCAGCAGGCGCTACGGGACAGAGATGAGGCCATAGAGAAGTGAGTCCACACACATCATGATCCCACACAATCCCACTCACCTCCTCTAAATAACAGATGATTCAAGATTTAAGGGGGAAAAAAAAAGGGAAGCTAAAAAAAAAAAAGACACTGATTTATTCTGAGGGATGTGTCATTTTTTCTGTTGCGCTGTGCAGGAAGAAGGCGATGGAGGCTGAGCTGCTGAGAAGTAAGACGGAGATGATGACGCTGAACAACCAGCTGCTGGAGGCTGCGCAGAAACGTCTGGAGCTGTCGCTGGAGCTCGAAGCCTGGAAGGTAAAACCTGAGATGGGTGTAATATTTAACGGAAACAAGTGAATAAACTGAAGAGGGAGCGGAGAATACAGAACTAAAATTGACATGAAACTGTGGTGTCATATTGGGAAAATGTAGGTGTTAGTCTAGAAAAGTAGGGCACACGGTACACACACATACCACACATAATTAGAGACACGTTACATCCAGAAGCCAGAGTGTGTTCAGTCGTTAAACACACACAACACAAACTGCAATTAGAATTCATGCACATTACTTTCAGCACATGCAGTGAGTTGTACGCAGGCGTTACTGCCAGCTGGTGTCCCGCCACAGTGTTTTGGCCTCAGGCCCATGTGTTCATCTGGGGAGCGCCTGGCCTCCTGCAGCGTTAAACCGGAACTGCACTGCACTTGGCAAGAGTTGTCAAGTTTACTGTCGAGAGCAGCAGAGTTCAGTTATACACATGAACTCCCAGCTGATTTTACCCAGAAAGAAAGATGTATTACATTGTCAGGCTTTAGTGTTGCAGCGGTGATGATGTTATTATTTAATGATATTCAACATTTGCGTTAAGTGTTGGAATTGTTGAAGCAAAAAAAAAAAAAGGAAATTACAAAATTTATATGGGAGAAAACCTCTGGATATGTTTTTCATCTTAAATATATATTTTTTTCTGGTGTATACTGGAGTCTTAAAGCATCTCCTTGTAAAACAATATCAAACTCTACCTGCATCTTAGTACTGAAGTTTTAAAAAGGTGTTAAAATGCTTGATTCAACGATGTTCCGCACCCACGTTTGCTTCCTTTTTCTCATCTTTTAATAAAGTTATATTACTTAGAGTCTTTCAGTCATACAAATTTTCTGTTTAGACACTTTGGCTTTGATGTTAACTCTTTTTGAAATTCAGTGATTTAACAGGTAAAGTTTATTCATCAGCTCTGAAAGCACCTCTTCTAAATATGAACATAATATGGATCACACTCTCACGTGTTAAATATCTGGCTCATCACCATATCTTTCCCGTCTCTCTTTCCTAAATTCCCTGTCGCTCATCACTGTTTTTAGGTTTGAAGTTAAAGTATTTCTTGTGCTCTTTGTTTTCCTCAGGAGGACGTTCAGCTGATCATCCAGCAGCAGCTGTGGACTCAGCAGCAGGCAGAGCAGCAGGCCCAGAAGAAGCCCTCACGTCTGGGCATCCTGAGGAGAAACAACAAACCGCCCATCCAGCGGCCCGCCAACTTCCCTCTGTCTACACCCGTCCCGCCCACAACCAACTCAAACCAGATCTTCGTCACAAAGTCTGCGGGTTCTACCACGCCTGCTCCCAGCACGCCTCCCACCGGCTCACAGCGCACCTGGAAGGACAAGCTGAGGAGGGGCGTGACCGGTCGCCAAGGAGACCAGGATGCAACGAGGAGGGGCACGATTGGTCGCCAAGGAGGCCAGGATGCAGCGGGGCAGCTAGCAGAGCGGGGCAGAGAGAACGACGGCTTCCATGTTGTATCACTCGATTGAAACCGTGACGACTTTGCACTGATTCTGACGCACAACTCTCATCTGTAACAAGTTAAAGTCTCCACTTATTGTGACTTCACTTGAATCTGAGTTTAACACGTGTATATACAAGCAGGATTTGTGACATCACAACTAGTTTGAAGCCAATCCTGGTTCAGTATTCAACTTAAACGAGTGTGATGTGGAAACCTGAAGCCTCCATTGCACAAACACTGAGAATAGACTTTACAGTGAAGAAGGAAACATCTTGCATTGACCACTTTTGAAGTAATAGATGGAATAAATGTCATTTTGAGTATTGTAACGAGGCAATTTAACTTTTTTGTCGAAAAACCATATCAGACACAAATTATTATTGTTTTAAAACATGTCTGAAGGGGACCTTTAGTGTTTTCTTGGAAACAAATGCTTTGGACCTTTGACCTTGTCATGTATGTGTGCAATATACCTGTGATTATGAATGAGCCTTTTGATTGTTTAATACTGTAACACTTAAATGTCTTACACTTAGTTTCCTGAGTATTGTTAGTCATGTTGTAAATAAATGAAATTCTTATGCAAAAGTTCCTTCAGATGTCAGACTGCAGCTTGTTTAATGAAATCACATCCTGAGCTTTGAGAATCACTGTTAATCTTTCTGTTTGCTTTTGCTTGTTGCATTTTCATGATTCAAAAGAGAAAAAAAAAGGAGACACTTTGTCTTTATTGTATGTCAGTTTGTACATTTCCAATACTGCATAATCCACTCTTATATGCATCTTGCACACATTTAAAATTTATATATATGCCATTATCTACAATGAGTGCCACCAGTGTGACATGTTGAACAAACTCAAGACGTATATAGCACAGCAAACTCACACCTGATGACAAGTGAAAAGGCATGCTCATAATGAAACAATATACAATCCAGAACGATGATTACAGTCTTTAAACAGATTTTCAGTATGATTGAATAAATTCACTTTTCTATATCGATGACACAAAGTTCCTCTTTGACATATATTCTTATCCTACTGCAACACGAGAGAAGCTGAAGCAGGACCTGCATTCAAATGTCAGCGCTACCCGACCCCCACCCTCCCAAAACAATCTATTCATAGTGTGCAACCAGACAAATCTGTCCCGCGGTTGAGGAGGATTAGGGTGCTTCTCCTCGAACTGAAACTTTACGGAGAGTTTCACTCATTCTGGTTATTTAGAGCCTTTTAAGACTTGATATTTAGACAAAACACGAAACACTGATTGTAGTAAACATCAAGCGCCACGAAGGAATAGACCCTCATCTGTCAATCTTCCATGTCAGAAAATCCACACAGAACTGGCAACCCAGCTGCCAATCTTAAATCTGCTAGTTATTGTTGTAGAAGAAGAAGGTTTTTTTTTTTTATCAAGTTTTACAGAAATGGAAAAAGGAGCTCTCGACAAAAGAGGCACATACAAATTTACAACACCCTGCTTATTCAAACAGATGGCAGTTTTCACTACTGGACCGTACTGTTCAACCCCATGAAAACAGAAATGATAGTGACACTGTTACGATTAGATAAGTTACATAGTTGCAGCATATATTTTGTGACCCATATATACCCATATAGCCTTGCGCTGTAGTTGTAAAGATAAGTGAGATGCAGATAAATAAATCAGTAAACCATTTTTTCATCAAAACACTTGATTGGACTGACCAAATACAAAGACACAACAACGTTACGATGGCTTATTGCCGGACAGACAGAAGAATAGTAGAAGAGTGTATAATAACTAGCATATCCAGTTGTAACCTGAGATATTCAGGAAACAGATTGTGACACCACAACATTTTTACTTGGTTTCCATAGATGATTATGTCAGCATAGAAATATAACCAGCGTTCTCAAGTAGCGACACGGTAACTGACCTGTAAATCCTCATCTCTGATGTACAGAAGATACACAGAGAAATAAAGACAAGAAGTGAGAAATAAAGTCCCAGACCAGCGTATTGAATATAGCTCTATTATCAACATTAAAATTTGTTTCTAAAACAAACCATCTGTACACATAAAATCTCTATTATAGCCTATTTGCAGACCTCTAACCTCCTTACAAATGACACCGAACACCCTCGTGCACAGGAACTATTTTTGCTTTGCACCTTCCTCACCTCTCAGATATACAGTACTTGTTGCATTGCAGTGCTGTCAAAACCTTCATATCAAACTATCTTACCGCTGGTCCACTTCAGCAGTGCCAGATTGTACTCGGCCTAAAGCCACGTTTGTATTATACTGGTATAAATGTGTCGACAGAAAGAAAGCGCTGTGCAAATGAGAATTTCTTTGGATTAGTACATCATCTCCAAAACATCTTCCTTATGTTAAACCGGAAATATTTGCATTGCTATCGTCTATCTACTAATCTATAAATCAAAAAACACATCTATAGACCAGCCAACTAGCAACACTACCTGTCTGGCAGACTAAACAAAACAAAACAAAAAAATTCACCTACGCTACGCTACACTACACTACACTACAGTAAGTTTGATATTGTTAAAAGGTAAGAACTGACTGCTGTAAAAGGGGTGAGTTTGGTCCAGTGTTGGCAAATATTAGCATCGTTAATGACTCCGCTTGCTCTCGCTGAAGCTGTTGAATTCTCACCTTCGGTTTCAGTGAGGGGACACTAAGACGTGCTGAGCACAAGAGTTCTGAGGCGTTAAAAGCAGGATGCGGCTACGACTGAAGGAAGGAGCTGATGGAGCTGATGAAATCTAAGGGTTTATCCGCATGGATCCAGTGGCTCGCGTCTGGGATGTACTGGATGTCAGCATTCGGGAATAGCCTCTGGATTTCTGGGTAGTCATCGGAGCTGGATCAGGAGTGAATAATAAGAGGTTACAAAGTGCTTTACAAGGTGAAAAAAGCAAAAGCTGACCACATGCAGGCAAACTGAATAAGGGAATAAGAAACAATGTAAATGAATACGAATGAAGAAATGTAAAATTAAATATTTAAAAGAGGTTATTCTGAGGATGTGGAGAAGGAGGGATGAAAAAATCAAACGAATCGTGGTTGTGTGAGGAAGGATGATTCACTCAGTTCAGTTTTTTACTAATTAACAGGTATCAAATTTAAAAAAAAATACTATTTCATACCTGATATAAGCCGAACTGGCTCCACCCAAAAACAGTGTGGGTCCGTTGTAGACTGTGTCAAAGCTGGGGAAACTCATGATGTCATCAAGGTGCGCCGAGATGGCCTCCAAGTTGACTCTCCAGGCGTAGTGGCCGTTCTGCTCCACCAGGTTAGTCAGCAGGAACTGACGCACAGAGTGTTCCTGAGAGAACGGACAGTAAATCACCAGACTAGTTTAAAAACAAAACGCATTTTTACATTCAGAGTTTGTAATATCAGTTTTACATATCAGACGT
The DNA here is from genome assembly GCF_914725855.1 of Thunnus albacares. NCBI lineage: Eukaryota > Metazoa > Chordata > Actinopteri > Scombriformes > Scombridae > Thunnus > Thunnus albacares. The sequence continues at coordinate 16,707,801 of NC_058118.1, read as the reverse complement.
TGGAAACTACTTGTCAAGAAAGATGAAGTGTCGCTTATAAACCGCTTGGAAAATACAGCAGACTCCATTAACATTGCACAGAAAGCAGCTTACATCCAGGGTTTCCTTTACTGACGAACATCCTACACACATATTTCAGATAAACGCAGACAGGTATGAAATCAAAAAGGACTGCTGACCTTGACCAAACTGCGCAGCTGGTCCTCAGCCATCCGTCTAGCAGTGGAGCGTGGGAGGTCACTGGAGATCTTCACCTCCTGCATGGCCCGTATGTAATAACGGAAGTTTGTTCGTGTGGTGGTCTGAGCTGGACTGATGTCCACGACCACCAACCTCTCCACTAAACCAGGCTACAAACAGAGACAGATGAAGATATTGATCATTGGGGGGAAACAGTTACAAAGAGAAAAGAGCACATCTAGGTGTGGGACGAGGACCTGAGGAGGATTATTCAGTGAGAAAGGTCAGGTGACTTCCAGCGAGGGAACTGTAGCTTCATGATTAATTCATGGTGACATTTTGCGACTGCTAACCTGCGTCAGGGCGGTCGTCATGGCCGTCTTCCCTCCCATGCTGTGGCCGATGAGGATGCACTTCTCGATGCGCAGCTGGGCGAGGAGGTGTTTCAAATCACCGCTCATCGCTTCGTAGGTCAGCACTGAGCTATGGGGGCTGTTGCCATGGTTACGGGCATCTACAGTCAGCACCTAACTGGACAAAGGACAGTTAGGACACTTGGAATGGGGGGAAAGAGGGAACAGAGGGGGAACACAAAAACTTTATGTCAGCTACATCCAACATATTTCTTTTTTAGTTGTTGTTGTTTTTGGCCTACAGCCCGAACCAGGTGAGTGGCAGAACAAACACAGTATTGTGCACATGAGGCGATGACGCTCTTCAAGCAAGCCAAAAGCCAGATTATCTGTCAGTATTTATTAAGACAGTAGAGATTGCTGGGGAGCTGTATCAAATAACTGGCCACACACTGGCTGATTGTACGTTCCCACGCCTACTTTTGTACAACGGCTAGTGTCAAGCTGCTGGGAAAAACCCAAACACACAAAGACGAATGTTGTTGTAGCAACAGACAGGTGTGGTGTCTTCATCACTGCATTACCTTTCGGCCTGTGCGCTGCACCAAAGACTTCGCTATTGAGTGGAAGTTAGATTTGCTGCCAAAAAGGCCGTGGAGAAACACCAGAGGTGTACTTTCTCCCTTCCCATCGAACACATCATAGGTCAAGTTGACAGAGCTGCAAAAAAAGAAATGTTGATTAGTTAGACTCTCCTGTGAGTTACCTCACTGTGTCTGTAGAAACAGTGATACATCTGAGTAATCAAACTCAAAAAACCTTCAGAGTGTGGAGGTGATGATGGAATGGCTTTAAGTCAAAGTTAGAAGTAATTTGCAGAGCATCTTGCTGTCTTAACTTGAAATATGTTCAACCCGAACAGGATATCAGGGGATATATGATTCAAAGAGATGAGGGAAGCGGCAGCATTGTTAAAAGATTTGTTGACTGAATTGGTTGAAACTGTTTTGCTTCCACCTACTGGCGCAATACCAGTTAACAATGCATGTACAGATACATTCTTTTCCCACAAGTAGATTTTATTTATTATTCTTATGATTTATTTTTAAATGGATGTGGAATTTAGACAAGTCATTTTTCTTTCAGTGAGATTTTAAATATTAGAGCTCTCTAACTCTGTAGATGTTGTAACAACATAAAGCAGGAGGACAATGGGGCTGCAACAATAAGTTAGGTAATCGATTAGTTGATTGACAGAAATTTTATTGCCGACTTTTGATAATCCTTTTGAGTCTTTCAAGGAAAAATGCTAAAATTTTCTGGTTCCAGCTTTTCAACTGTTTTTTATTATATTATTATTATATCTTTGGGTTGAGGACTGTTGGTTGGAACAAAACGAGACATTTTAGGTGGCGCTTTGGGCTTTTGGAAACAGTGATCGACATTTTAAACCATTTTCTGACATTTAAAAGCTTGAATGACTGAACGATTAATCGAGAAAGTAATAGACAGATTAATCAATAATGAAAATAATTGTCAGTTGCAGCCCTAGAGGTTATATTTATATGAACATCTATATCAATACACTAGCCCTAATTAAAAACTGCCTTTCTGAATCTTTCACATTCAAGTTTTGTTGAGACAATGTCAGGAAGGTGTTAGCTGAGATTTAATTTGATTATTTTTGATTAATTGATTACATTTACCTTATAAAATGTGAAAACTTGTGAAAAATTCCTGTCACAATGTCTTCAAGTGTTCAAATTACTTGTTTTATTCAACCAACACTGCAAAACCCAAACAAATTCAATTTACAAAGACAGCAAATCTTTACATCTAAGAAGCTGGAAACAGTGAATGTTTGACATTTGGCTTCATAAGTGACTGAAACAGTTCATCCTCTGCCAAAAATTTTACTTTATCAACCCATTAACTGATTAATCCTTTCAGCACCGACCTCTATGATGATATTTAAGGGCCCTGCAGTCTGTGATGTGCTGTTTTTTTTTTTTTACTGAATACAGATGTATCTAACATTTATTTCATTATCTGCTAAAAAAAAAATGCAGATTGGATTGCATTTGCACATACAACTATCCGTTTATTAGGTAAACCCAGCTAAAACTAATGCTCTGCAATAAATAGTACAATCATATTGACAGGTGTTTCTGATATTATGTCTATCTTTGATGAAAAGGGTGTAGACAAAATATAAGAAAACCTTTTTAATATAACGCCACACTAGTTTTAGCTAGGCTACCTAACATACTGGCATCTGAGCGTACATAATGAGCTTACCACATATAAAATATACACTGATAGCAATTATAATTTTATTTACATCATTAAATAAAATACAGGAAAACAGAAAGAGCACATATCTAAATATATTTGCTCAAATTATCTGTGTAACTGCGTGAGTGTTAAAGCTCAGCAGCAGTTAACCGTCTTGCTAACCTAACAGACGTTTGAATGTCATTCAAACTGCGTGAAGTTAACGGTTATTTAAGACGCAAATACAAGTCACGATGACAAATTCCAACGGTTACTGTCTGTTTAACGACAGAACCGCGGAGGTGTCGTGACCACGCAGCGACACCGCACCGTGCGACCGCTTCTGGCAGACTGAGGGCATCAGTTAGCCGGGGAGCTAGCAGGGATACCTGGATGAGCTGGCGGTCCGGACCACAGCAGCCAACCCGCACACATCCTGCTGTCCTGGGAATAAACGACACGACGGCCGGCCGCTCAGCAGCAGCCCTCTCTGGATCAGGCGACACAAAGCGCTCATGGCAGCATATGCTCCGTTACCGGGCGGTCGAAAAACAGCATGTGCGTCTACAAATTGCTACAATGACAGGGGAGGTTCAGTTAGTGAGAGTGCGGTGCATGCGAGGAGCCGGAGGTCGAGAATGATGGAAGCTTCAGTGTCTGTCAACAGCTGATTGTGCGTAATGACGTAGGACGCACAAATTTGCGTGTATTTTTTCCCCTGAGTTTTGTCTCTCAGGCTCCTTATAGATTACCGTCTATGGCAGTTATTCCCAACATTTTTGGCCTGTGACCCCTTAAAATAAAGCAAGTTTTGCTTGGGACTCCTTGTTAGACGTTGCACTGTCTACCAGCTAAATGAAAGAGGACTTTTTTATTTCAATAACTTTTAGAGGCTTGAGGAGATAAAACACAGTAACTTGTAATAAATAAAGTAAAAATTTGAGGAGAGTTTAAAAAAAGGTGTCAGAAATATTTTTTTTTCTGTTGTCCTATCTCGTCCTATATTTTAACCCCTTAGATTAATCCAGTGACCCTTTGTGGGGGTCTCCCAGGTTGGGAACCCCCGCTCTATGGAGCAGCTGTCTGTAAGTAAATATCCACATTGACACCAAAAAGAAAATATATTTTTTTCATGTATTTAGTAAGAATGTTTTGTTTGGTCCTCCAGAGCTGGCTACATACTCTACATACTAAACGTATAATTTTGTACCCACTCAATGCAATGTCTGTCAAAGCTGGTAAAGCAGAAGAAATAACTAGAGTTTATGGTAACAGATAAATTTTATTTGGTGCGTGTGTATATTAAGATTAAGCCCACAATTAACAAAAGGAACAACGGGCTGAATTTGTGTGTAAAAGAGTAAAATCTCTCAGTTTATATTGAACTCAATAGACACTAGATTTTTTTTTTTCATTTCTTGATTTCGCAAATGGATGACCATTTGGACAAGGGTGTGTTGGCTGTTTGCACTTGAATTTTGGATAATAAAAAAACCCTGTAGAAACCAGAGATAATATACACGTTGCTTTGTTGAACCACTAGGTGGCGTCACAGTGTCATAATGTGTGATAAACTTTCTCGCTACCAAGAAAATGACTTTCTTACTGTGAGAGAGTTTCAACACCATGTTATGTTGGAGAAGACAAGACCATTTTAGATTGTTTTCCACACTGAATTTTACAACAGTACAGTTTACTTATGTGTATTGTATTTTATGTTTTTTCATTATTATAATTTGCAAATTCACCTGTATGAATTGATTATTTATAAGTTATATGTACTGAAACTTATAGCATTCTACTTGCCTGTAGATACACTCCATATTTATAACATCTTAATGAATTTGAGGCACTCAATCATGAGTCGAGCACAATAATCTCAATGGAGCTCAGCAAGTTATTTTTGGCTACAAGGAAATGTATTTACAGGTGATGTTCATCTTATGTGTTACTTATCAGTCCTGTAAAACAATGAGTCTGTTTGTTGTCCTGTTTCACACTTGCTTTGTTCTTGTCTGCTTTATCTCATCACTGCTTTGTGATCAGTGCAGCTGGCTCTTGTCATATACAGAAACATAAAAACAAACAATTAGTCTATAGGCTTGGAGAACCTGCGGCCTCCCTCGTTATGTCTCCAAACAGTCATTGTTATGGGAGACGTGTCTGCTGGGATAAAGCACGCTGTGGACTGTCTCCATAGTGATGGCATGAGACAGAGGCCCGGGGAGAGCACATGATACAGACTACACTGAGAGAAGAAAGGGGAACTGGGGGATGAGTGTGCATTTTTACATCCTTATCTTTTACATGCCAACAAGTGAATCTATTAAACATTGTGTCATAACTCACTATTTCCTTAAACCAAGTTTTTTAAGAAAATCACATGATGTTTCTGATGTTAATTGACCTGATTCAACAATATTCTTCAATCTAGATCTTCTTCAATCTATGCTGCTTTTATTTCAAACAATTTGAGTTAATTCAAGTGATGATTAAATTGGTAGCAAGTTTGGTAATGTCTTCATAATGACAGATTTTGAGTTTATTTATTAGCACAATTAAAATATCATAACAGACATACAATAATTCAACTAAATGGGTATGTTAAAGGTTTATACAAAGATCCAATCAAATGTAGACATAAATATCATACAAACAAGACAAAACAAATAAGGATAAGACTATTTAGAGACTGAAACTAAATCAATATCAAGATGGACATAAACTGCAGAGCAGCAAAAGTTTTAAAGTTTAAGGTTGTTCTTCCATTAGACTTGAAAATTTACAGATTTTTGCTGACTGTGGTTTTACTCTTTCACTGAGTAATGCAGCTGTGTGTTCAGACAGTTAATACCCACCCAGCTCTTCTTCATGCTACACAGAGGACAGCAAATAAAGTCTTTGCTTTCAACTTGCTCTTTTCAAAGTGCCTGCACAGTAGCACACACCAGGGCATAAAAATTAGCACCAGCCACCAGCCAAATGCTGGTAGAATAAGCAAGTGGCTGGTAGATTTGCTTCACTCACCAGCGAAAAAGACAATGGTAATCTACTGAGTGGCTGGTAAAATATGAACATTTGGCCAGTAGACAAAAAAGTTAATTTTGCTTCCTAACACACACATACACATATATTTGCTACGTTATTTAACTATAAGAGAAACTCTGTAAAGGCGAAACAAGAAGCAAATAGAAAGTATTTGGCAATCTTGTTACTCTTCCTGTATGGTATATTTTGAAAACTTTCAGCAATATTCATATAAAGAGTAATTAATTAAAGCAATGATACTCTTTCATTTACACGCTTAAATTGTTCCACATGGTTTATGCAGTATGTATTTGTGTTAGTTTATTTAAAAGGACAATGTTCACAGATTAACAAAAAAAGATAAGTGTCAACGAGCCTGAGTTAGGCTACTTTTCATCTGTTGTCCCTGTTAAGATGTTAAAAAGACATTTTCAGAACAGAATCATTATATATGTATAATTGTAAGATTAATGTGCAAAGAAAGCAATCAAAGAGGGATCATTTGTAGGATTATTAACAATTCAGAATGATCAAAATATCTGAAAATTTCCCAGTGCATCAGTATTTAGTAATAACATTGCAGCTGTCACACAACCTTTAAAATATTCAGTGACAAGTACTTTATAAACCACTGAGCTACAACATAAAATCATCATTGAGATACAAGGTCACTAAACTTTCTGCCACATAAACCAAAATGTCGTTTGCCTGCAGTTAAAGATGTTCTTCTGTCACACATGAAAATGAGCTTATTGCTGCATTATTATTGCTTTGGCTGGTGTCACGTCAGGGTTTTCAGTCTATGACGTACTATTAACGCTCATCACAGTTTCATATATTGTCCTTCACTGATTTTTAAGTTTTTAAATGTCTAATTAGCTCACACAAATGGTCAGTTAAGTCATGATATCTAGCCTCCACTGAGAGGCCTTGCGTGCAGACTGTTGTCCCACCAAAATCAGAACCTTTTAGACCTACGTCACGACCACAGAAAGTGGAAAAGTTGAAATGAATGTGCATCAACAGCTGTATTGAACTGTGCTTAACAACAACTGTCTTTCAGATGTCATGAATGTCATGTCATAGTTTCGGCCACATTAATCAAAATACAATAAAATAGACCTTAACTTCTGCTTCACTGATACTTCTGCTTTGACTGGTGCTCCGACACCGACAGTTTCAGTGTCTGTGTCACTGTTACAAACCTTTTGCCTTCTCATATGTATTTATTTAGAGGGATTTTGGAAACACTCAGAAAGTTTCAAAAAAGTTATCAATAGTAATTTATGGAAAGAGATGTTTAGATATTCATTATAATAAAAGCTCGACTCCACCAATGTTTTCAATGCACAAAATATTGATATCTAACTGTTTGCATATATTGCAGCTCACGGCATGAGTTTTGTCATTAGTGTTCCAACAAATTGCAAACTTTTCCACATTTATAAATCAAAGGCACTTCTTCTCTTCTCCTATATTGTGCCTTTTTCTGTAGTAGTTGTTGTATTTGCCTTTATAATGTAAAAATACATATAATATATACAGTATATTTATATATATATATGTAAAGAAAAGTCAGACACTTTCATCAGACAGGGTTTGTTGCCAGTATCCTGATAATAAAAGAGTCAGACGTGTTTATCCGACTTATGACATACATAGTGATATCAAAATATTTCCATCCAATTAGTCACTATTTTAGTCTTTCACCCCCAATTTATCAGTATTTACAGATATAAGTTGTTTAAGGACTCATTAAGTCATAATACATGGCTCAAAGCTCCCTGATAAGAGCTGCAGAGTTATCAGGATCCTCTTAGAGAGGAAAGGAATGTTCCCAGTGCACAACAGCCACATCCTGACATCCTGAGATTCGTCCTTTCATATACTGCAACATCTCAATGCACACAGTCTTTATGATCTGTTATGTTTTTTTCTGTACCAGCAGCAAACCATCCATAGACAACTGCTGAAGAAACAGACAAAATACTGATCATGTTGGTGTTTTTTTTTGTCTAGAATGTTTGTTATCTGCAAGTGTTTAAGTCATGTTTATGTTCATGTTCTGCTGCTGGGATATATCTGACACTCATGCTGTTTTGCTGGACCTGTATCTGCATGTTAAGATAGCAGAGTTTGTTTAGAACAAAAACACATACGCAAAACAGAGAGTTTAAGTATTTTCCAGCCTGAGAACAACATAATACATCTACAAATACACATGCTGTTTGTAGATTTTTTGGATTTCAGTCTGAACAGCGACCAGTGGCAGGAAATATGATTTAAATCTCACACAAAAATGTATGGAACAAATCTCTGCTTTTGCCTTAATGTGCTGAGGACTGATTGAGTATGAAAAAGGTGTATTTTTGTGTTTGGGTTGTGTGCATTCAGATCATTTTCACTCATCTCGATCACTTCATCTTGTGTGGTGGCACTGCTGCCTAATCATGAGCTTTAAGCTTTGTAATGAATAATAATAAATCTATAACACAACATATTTATTGACACATGTCTGCTGAAGTGTTTGCAACAGATAGTTTATCGGCTTTACACAACTTTACGGTCCATCAATCTATGAGGTTAAAAAAATCAGTGATAACCTGCGATTACACTTCCTAGTACCTGTTGGACTTTGCTGTCCGGTCATCATCTTGTTTGTTAGAAATCTGCTACCTGTCAACTTCACGTGTCACTTGCTGTAAAGAGAAGTTGACATTCAAATAATGTGCTATAAGTGACATTTGTGGACCTGGCAGAACAAAGGCCCTTATTCTCTGTACTGCCTTGTCATAATGCTGGTTTGACTTTAGCCCTGTCATGCTAGTTCTCACCATGTTATGCAAGCAGGGCATGCACACTCATCCCCCAGTTCCCCTTTCTTGATTATTTTCATTATTGATTTGATATTTTTTCTTTCCAGAGGAGGAAAGAACAATTCTAAATAAGATCTTTCCTTTGTTCAGCCTATTTCTCCTAAACATAGCTGAGCTCAATTTAACATCAATATGAGATTTTGACCATTTTCTCATACTTCTTAAATTTAGCTCCTGAGAAATAGCTTTAGTCTATTTTAAAATCTTAAAATCCTCTTTTTTTCTCTCACTAATCTTTATTTGTCTGAAATAATCAGCTCTTGAGGTAACAGTAAGATCCCAAAGAAAACTTGATTGGTTTATAAATGAGCCTGCACAATATCACAAATTTGTCTCAGTGATCAAATTCAAGTCTCAACTCTGCGTATTAAATCTGTTCTCAGAGTTGTCTCACTTCTATCAAAAAAAGAGTCAAAACAAGATCTACATATGAACTTCAGTTTCTCATTGATTTGTCACAAATACATTTTAAATACCTTCTAAACAAGAGCATTATTTGTAGAGCAGAGGCCCTGCTGGGCCTGCTGGTGGCACTAGAGGGAGGGTCATGGGGTCTAAAACGTCTTTTGTTTTAGTGCAGGTTGTGGCACTAAAACTTTGTCTATGTCAACATTTGATTCTGTTTAAAGATCTGAGAACTGGGCCTCTGCATGTTTGTGCAGCTTGATGAAAGTTGAGATACATTTTGTTAAATTTCTATGTAACTTGTGATTAGAGAAGCGAGCTTGTGACCGGAAGGTTGTCAGTTCCACCCTCGGATCGGCAGGATAAATCTGGGTGGGGAAAAGTGAAAAAGCAGCACTTGCCCCTCCCTCATTACCACCACTGAGGTGCCCTTAACCCCTGACTGCTCCAGTGGAGCTGCTCAGTGGCCAGCAGATCAGACTATGGTTGTACTGGACGTTCCTGCAAAAGAGAGGCTTCCTCTCAGTGAAACTTCCCTGAATAAATAAAGGATAAAATAAACCTTGGTTGTTTGTACGTAGCTGTGGTGGTGATGTTCTTAATGTGATGGTGCATCACAGCTGAGTAAATGTAGAGGAAACACTGCTGGTGTGTTCAGCACATACTTTTTATTTTCCTTTTCAGTGCACATCTGGTTTGGATGGATTGTTTACATGTTTTATTCGCATTTCTTTAAAAATTCTAATAAAGATTTGGAGCATTATGATAGCCTCTCCTCCACATTTCATTTATATCTCCACACATTTTCTCATGTATTTATTATTGTCCTCAAACCATTTATCAGAAATACATAAGTATTTAATACCAAAGGTAGACAATATTGAGATCTGAGTCATGTCTTTTTCTCTTATTTGTCTATTTATTGATCCATGAAGTTGTTAAGGAGAAAACTCTGAGAGTTTGAACAGTATGAGCACAGCAAAAGAACTCCTGCTTTTCTTGTGTTTCTATTCTTATTCTCAAACTGGACAGAATAATTTGTCTTAGATTGATTTTATTCTTTTGCTCCTTATTTCTCCTAAAGGAGAAACAGGCCAGCATTCTGTAATCTCCAAATAAGAAGATGATTTATTTCTAATGAGACAAAGAAAAGACTATTGTGAGCAGCAAAATGTTCTTCTGGGTTCCCATCGAAGTTTCCCAGAGTGCAAATTAACAGCTTCAAATGATTTGTTTTGTACAACCGAAAAACAAAAAAGGGTATTCCATTCACAATTATATAAAACTACAAGCTACAAAGCTGGAGCCAGTGAAAGTTTTGCAATCACTTCCTAAAATTACATAATCAATTGCAAATAATGCATAATGTAATCTCTGGCTTTGCTGTCATTAAGTCTAGTCTATGGTTGGAGAAATGTGTACCTTCATCTCCTCTATAATGTATTTCTGCCGTATGACTGTGAGCCAATAAAGAAGCTCTTTCTCTGTGTTTATGAGGAAATCACACCAAAACCTGATGTTCAACAGTTAACCTTTTATATCTTTTAAGTTTTAAGGTGGTTTCCTTGTAACATTTCTCTTTCACACAGGTAAGGAAACACATCGCCAACATGCTCTGATAAAATAATAAATTCCATAATTGAACTGTAATTGGGTGATTTATTCACAATTAGTGTGTTGTGTCCTTAAAAACAAACAAGTGTCACACTTTAGTTCATCATCTGCAGCCATTTTTCTGCTGACTTGTCCAAATTCCAGTCACTGACCCACCTCGATCATGGTCCTCTGAGATTACAGGGGAATGACAAGGTGTGTGTGTGTATGCGTGCATGCGTGTGTGTGTGTGAACATGTGCGTGTGTGTGAACGTGTGTGTGTGTGGCTGGTTGGTGAAACCTGGTGACAGAGGACTCAGAGGACTGTTCAGTTCAAGGCTGATAAAGTACCTTTGGTTCTATTTTCCACAGATAAGACTGAAAAATGTTGTGACTTAGTGGTTCAAAACCCTCACGTGACCCTCCGACATTCACTGACTCTGCATTAACAAAGATCATATTGATTAGTCATCTAAACCTCGTCTGTTTTCATGTACCCAAAAGAAACACATTATGATACTTAAGTTCTGAGTTCTGAGCATTTACAATATTAGTTTATGTATAGTTTAATATTTTCATTTCGAACTTCTTTTCTCCTGCTACATGAAAAAACATAGTTACATGTACGTTACAAGTACGTTACAGGTACATTAGCATTGCAACAAGACACTCTGTTCTGCATTTTTCGTTGTAATTCTCATCATATTTCCACCTACTTCTTATTACTTCCTCTTCAGTCTCGTCACTTATTAATCAGCATGTGAATGTACATTTTATAAACCAAGAGACAATCACAAAGTTAAATTAGTAAGATGCCAGATTGTCAGTTTATCAAATATTGTGTTTGTAGGGTTTTGTCAAAACTGGTTTGTTGAAAAGTCTTAAAAGGGATCAACGTGATGTCATACAGCGACCCCGAGTCTGCTGTATTCAACCTTTATTTAAACATAATGGCTCAATGAGAGTTGTTCACAGATGCAAAAACATACAAACCTGCAATTAAAATAAAACATAATAATAAAACAGTAAAAGGATAAAACATGGCATCAAACCAGCAATAAATAACTTTGAATACCACAATGTCGGGTAAAGACTTAGCAGACCTTAAAGGTCGCTCACATCTAATACAGGTACAAGTAAAGTCAATAGTGGCTCAATTAAAACTTTAAAATCAGCCAAACAAATCAAGTGATCCAGTTTCAGATGCGGCTGCAGTTAATTCCATCTGAGTCGAGCAAAATGATGAACAGCATTTTACCAACTTCTGCTTTGAAATTTGAACAAGTTGAACATGAAGTCTAGTTAAACTGAGTTTTTCTACACTGCAGAACACATGAAAGATGTGCAGTATATCTATTCTGCTTTTGAGTGGTTTTATAAATAAACAGTAATGAATGTCTTCTAACTGACAAAGGGGGCCAGTACAATCCAGTACAAGTCAGAAATGAATACTAAAATTATAGATCTCAAAACACTCACATAAAACACATTTAGTGACTGAAGTGCTCGGTGGATGGTGGAGCATGTGTACAAATAATATCACCACAGTCCAGAAGGATTGTTGGACAGAAAGTTTAGGTTTTTTTTGTTTGTTTTTGTTTTTTTGTAAATTCAACAAGTTTTGTAATAATGGCTGAAACTTAGCACTTTTTCACTATTTTTCAAGTTTGTCCTAAAACAACAGTTAGGTGCCCAAGTGAACATTGAAACAAGTTTTTCTCTGTAATCATTTCTCCTGTTCATACTTAGAAGATCCCCTCAGCTCTTTCAATTTAAGAGACAAAATCCACAGCCCTCATTATGGGCAAAAATGTATTTAAAAGTTTATCTAGAGCTTATATGGAGCTTCAAGTGTCTGCCTTAGTCAAATAAAGTGGATATCTTGCACAGTTATAGTATGTTTATTTAAAAAAAAAAAAAGATGAAATATTATAATATAGACAACAGGCAAATGTTTTTTTCATCTCTGGCAGGTCATGTGTCAGCCTAAAGAAGTCTTCCTGCCACGCCTAAGCATTATGGTAAACTGATAGATGCATTTAACCCAACTGTACCTCTGGCTATACAAAGAAACCCAACTCCTAAAGCCCAACCCAACTTTCAGCTTTTTAAACTGTTTGGATTTGGATTGATCTTGTTTGTTTTGGAAGTGCATGTTTGCAGTGTTCATCTTGTATTTTTAGTGCCTTAAAAACGAGTTAAACTGTCACACACATAAGAAAATAAAAACACATCCCTCTTAAATAAGACTTTTATTGAAATCTTCAGCACATCTGAAATTCAAGCACTACAGTACTATAAAACATTTAACAAAGCATTTTATTTCATGATTCAGCTCTTGTAACAGTGTTTGAGTGACACCAAAGTAGAAAAACAAGAAACATTAAGATACATTTTTATTTTACAATAGATGAAATATTTCATTTATTCACATAAACCTCCTTTCAGTTCAACTGACCTGATCCTGATGATCTGGAAACAAACATCCTGCAACAGCTGTAGTCATGTTCCCCGAGGGTGTCATTTCACCCAACACATACACACATACACACACACTAAACAGGTCCTTTGGCTCTTTGTTTGATGTACAGAGGACCATCCAGGCTGTTGCTTATGATAAATATAAAATGTACAAAAATGTTTGAAACACAGACACACGTTTTAAGTGTAAAATACATTACAAATACATTTAATTACAAAAATATAAAATAAACTCACACATGCGGACACAAAAATAGTCAGACTTTGTGTGCTGACTGAAACAGTCTCTTCTATGTCTCCAAACAGTGAAACTGTGAGGAAGAAGATAAGGTTGTTACCTGGAGCCATATCATGGATCCATCTTTAGTTTCAGTCACAGCAGAAACTCTCCTAAGCAAATATCACATGCAAAACACACACACACACACACACACACACACACACACACATACACACGCACACATGCACACACTGAACAATCACACAACCAAATCCATGTAAAATGAGAGCTGGCTTTTCCTTGTCATTGTCATTTTAACTGAAAGTTTC